>NC_065540.1:9434520-9746067 GCF_932294415.1 Quercus robur
GCAGATAAAGGTAAAAATTAGCTGAAATAGTACAGTGTAGACCCATGAATAATACCAAAAAGTACAACGAGACTTATGAATAATAGCAAAAATAAGCTAAATAGTAAAATAAGCTGGTTTTTTAAGCTGAAACCAAAAACACACCCAAAGAGATGGGGCCGAGGTCAATGCCGTTAGGGCATCAAAGCGATTTCTTGAGTTGGAAGAATATTCAATTGGATGAAATCATGAAATTCCCAAGAAGAATTGTTCAATGTGAAAACTTTTTTTTTTTTTTGCCGAACAATGTGAAAACTTTTGACTAGCCCTTAGTGGCTCCAATACATATTTTTAATCATATGATATTTGACAAAGGGTATTATCCTCTGGTTTTAAAAAAAAATTCTGACCAAATATAATTTGAGTGGTGACAACGTCACTATATTGTGTACTCTATGCGATTGGTGTTCTAGTGGGTGCCCATATATTAGAGGAGAATTTATTACTCTGTGTAACATGTTGTCCATTCTCAATACAGAGTATACGGAGTAATGATAATCACATGCTTATTATTGTGCATTATTTACAGTACAGTACTGGTGGAGGGGGGAAGAGGTCAGAGGTCAGAGGGGGCCATGGCCCCCCTAGGTTTTGAAAAAAACCCCTTCTCCTTTTTGCAATTTCTATGACAAAAAAATTTTTACACATCGGCCTTTCTGAGAAAATAATCTAGCTACGCCATTGCGTACAGACACGCCACGTGAACTAATTAAACTATATTTTAAAAACATAAATTCAGAAGAGGTACTTAAAAACATAAATTCAGAAGAGAATGTGTACCGTAAGTGTAAAATATCAAATGTATAAGAGTTTTATTAACATGTACTCTTAGGATATATATTAGTAAACTATTTTTTTTAAAAAAATTATGAAAAAATGAAACTGTTTTTACAGCTTTTTTAATCCTCTATAAAAATTTTCTCAAAATAGATAATTAGTATATGCCTAATGTATAATAAGATTTTCCTTAAAAGTTTATACCTAATATCATCTTATTTCCTATCCAAAGAGAGATAAAGATACAATAGTTCGTTAAATACTGGCCTTTTATATTGTTATATAGTCAGCACCACTGGACAGGTATAAATTAATCTCATGTAGTTCGTACTGTTGTAGTTTTCAATTAGATGAAATGATTGCGAGAAGTGCGTTTGCGTCTTTTGATGAACTCCACGTGAATTTGCCTTTTTGTGTTCCTCTCTAAAAGACTAAAACCATCACTCCCGGCACTTGGCTATGGTGTTTGATTCATCGATTCCATATATGTTGGGCAGAGCAACATGTTCTTAGACCAAGAAGATGGTGTCCAGTCAGCATATAAAAGATCAATGTTTGTGGTGATAACTTTGCTCAAATGTCAGTTTCTCCTTTCTTTCTTTTTTGTATACTAAAATGGGTGGTGCATGGAAGGTAAGGTTGTTTGAATTTTATGCATGTCTAGGTAAGCAATTAGATAAGAAATATCAAAACCTACCAAAGCAAGAGAGAGAGAGAGAGAGAGAGAGAGAGAGAGAGAGAGAGAGAGAGAGAGAGAGCGTTGGGTCTGAAAAGACAGTACTAGCAGCTCACCTAGCTAGCACTTAGTACCCCACCTGAGTACCCCAGTATCTGCCAGTGCATGCACTATAACTAAAGAAATGAGTCCAACAAACCTAATTAAGTTGATCCTTCGACCTAGGAAATAGGTGACATTTGTGATCAAACTTCAAAGCTTTCCACTGCAACTTCTTCCAATGTTTATTTCAAGGGAAATTAAACCAAGAAAATATATATGCATGCACTTCTATATTCTTTATATTCTTTCTTTCTTTCACTAATATGAAACTCCATTTTTAGCAATAGTTTCACGTCAAAGTTCTTACTAATTAAGTTAATCAAAGGCTTTTTTAAAAAATTATTATTATTATTATCATTAACCATCTCTTTTTATAATTTCTTTTTTATTTTCTATTTTCATGTAAGAACAGAAAAACATCATTTTTGCTAAGTTTACGGTGGGAATGTGATGAACTCTATTAATTGAAGGATTACATTGACATAATGCAATACTCGAGTATGTAAATTGTAAGTTTTAAAAGTTGAGGAAACAATTTAGACACCGTCTCTTTTTATAATTTTTTTTTTTTTTTTTTTTTTTTTGTATTTTCATGTAAGAACTGAAAAACATCATTTTTGCTAAGTTAACGGTGGGAATGTGATGAACTCTATTAATTGAAGGATTACATTGACATAATGCAATACTGGAGTATGTAAATTGTAAGTTTTAAAAGTTGAGGAAACAATTTAGAAATAACCTTATACTCAAACAATTTTTTTTTTTTTAAATTGTAATTTTATTTATCTTTTCAACTTTATATGTGCACAATTTCATGTTTATGAGATTGTTAATCAAAGAGAAGGTTTGAATGGTTGATTCGGTAATATATTGGTATCCTCTAGAGAGTGGTTTTTTTTTTTTTCAACAAAATAGGAAATGAACGGTTTGGATTATTTACCATCCAAGTTCATTGGGCGTGTGGAATTGCCTAAAGTTATGTTTGGATTTGAGGATTTAAAATCAATAAATTTCAAGAACAATTGCTTGATATAAATTTGACAACAAATTAGAATTTGAGCCATAAATATTTTTCTAAAAAATAAATAGTTGAGATATTATAGATTTGAAGTGACATCTTACCCCCTAGTTATTTCAAATCCATATATGTGGATAAAACTGAATCCATTCATAAAAATTTCATCAAATAGAAAGAATTTTAATTTTCCTCCTCCATTCAAATCCTTTAAAATCAAAAAACTTCCACTTCAAATACCTCTATCCAAACCACAAAAGAAAAGGACTTTAAACACACAACAAAAGACAAGAAAAGGACTGCGGATCACAAAATGTGACTGGACAACACATAATCAAAACAAAGTAGCAGAAGAAAACAAATACGAACACGGCTTCGCCCTGGATTTTTCACCATTCTTTGTCTGTCCGAAAATTATTATATTTTCTAGAAAGCCACTTCCTCTCATCATCATCATCATTAACGAGGAGAATTAACATGCTTTG
Source organism: Quercus robur (assembly GCF_932294415.1). Lineage (NCBI taxonomy): Eukaryota > Viridiplantae > Streptophyta > Magnoliopsida > Fagales > Fagaceae > Quercus > Quercus robur. The sequence continues at coordinate 9,437,615 of NC_065540.1, forward strand.
CTGTGGTGGGATTGTTTCAGCTAGCTAAAAACAAAGGGAAAAACAAAAAATAAAGAACTGTTGGTGGGGATAGGGATGCCACAATAGTCAAAGAGATCGATGGCCCAACTGCCCTGTCTGCAGTCTGCACCAGTTTTTGTGTTATCTGATTTTAAATACGAAATGAGTGAGTATGATATATATCTGCAGCCAAATTGTCTCAATGTGTTGCCACCATTAACGACCATTACTCAAAACTCAAAAAATATAGTAGAGAGGTACTACTACACGGCTCTTTGTTACTTTATCACTTTATCACTTATCACCTTTATTTAGAAGTCTTCTCAGTAGTATTGCTTTTTTAAAAACCACTTTAAACAAATGTAACGACAAATAATATTGGAATGGAAGCAACCAAAATGACAGTTCAAGGGCTTTTCTTAATTATTTGTGTTTTATGAGATCAAAGTATCAAACTCCAACGCATGCGGAACTATGAACTGTTGCTTGGAAAGTCAAACTATAATATATTGAAACATAATTGAAAAATACACATACATATCATTACAGTATTACACACAGTAGATTTTTTACTCTTCAAGAAATATGATTTTATCCTACATCAATTTAAAGCCAAATAATATATAAACATTCGCAACATTATTATTACATATTAAGCAGGCTTATAAAATCCAATTACATAAGATTATATAATAAGGAGTACTATAAATCTTATTACATAATCCAAATCACAATTCTAAGGAGTTGACTTAGTGTTTCTTATAAGGTCTCATGATAACTGAAAAATCTTAAATTTAGAACTTCTAACCAATATCTTGGGGTTACCCTAAAGGATTATTCTTTATAATTTCTCTTGGAAGAGTTCTAAATACCCTCAGTTCTTTATAAAACAAAAAAAAAAAAAAAGAAAAAAAAAGAAAAAAAGAAGGTGAAGAGAATATAGTAATATCCAAAAATAAATATCAATCATCGTTAATATAAATATATAGATTCAAGTTATAGAAGTAGAGAAAAAGAGGGGTAAAAAAAGAAAGAAGAAAGGAAAAAAAAAAAAGATAAGGGAGAAAAATGGAAGTGGTGGTACTTGTAAATAGGCTGATATAAAACAAAACGGTTAAAAGAGGCTGAAATAGACTTAGAATTTTGAGGTAAAACATGGGAGTTAAGTGAAACTAATTTAATGACGAGAATGAAATATTTTGGTCATTTTTTAGCCCGAACGGAATAGAAATGATAATGTGGAAGTCAAGCCCAAAAATCTTGCTCCCACAAATTAGCTTTTTGAGCATTCAGAAGAATTGCCATAGTTGAGATAGAAACTCTATAAAAAAAAAAAAATTAAAAAAAAAAGAAGAAGAAATGCCATGGTAGCTCAACATATTTGGAGATCCATTGTAACTCTTCAAATTATTATTTTATTATTAAAAGGGAGAAAGAGATAAGGTTGGGGAGAGAAAATGAGTGGAGGATGAAAAACCAAATAAGTAACGTTAGCTAAAATACAAAATTGGCTTTGTGAAGGAGACTCTGCTATATATATATATATATATATATATAGGGTTTGTTTGGATTGAACTTATTTTTACTGAAACTGAAAACTAAAAATACTATAGCAAAATAATTTTTAAATGTATGAATAGTGTCGTGGGACTCGTGAACAGTACAAGAACAGTGCGTGAACAGTATTTTTCGTCTTCTACACAATAAAATCATGTGATATTACTGTTCACATGCAAGGAAAAAAAAAGTCTAAAAACGCAAAACGTAAATGCCACATTCAGTTGAATCCAAACGGGTACATAGTCACTAACACCTTCTCTACTTGTGAATCTCCCTAAACCCTCTACGATAATATTGTGTTTGAAACAAAAGTTTAGGCCTCTTCTTTAAAATGGCATTGCTTATTTAACCATGTCAGATGCTAGCATAATTAATGGTGTTGCCCAAGCATTGGCAAAAAAAGCAATTGATGCTCATGATCTTCTTGTATGGATAGAGAATGTTTCGTTTTGATCTAACCCATGTACTCATGCTTAATTCTTTAGTTTGAATAAAATTAATCAACTTACCTTTTACTCCAAAAAAGAAAGAAAGAAAAAAGCATGATTTGAGCTTATAGCTCGTTTGCTAAACAAACAAATATAAACAAAATTTTTTTTTTTATCCAAATTGAACTCAAATTGCTCATAAACAATTTAGTTTATTTATGGTCTTATTTGTGACACTAAAAGAGCATTTAATAAAGCCTCAACACCAAGGATGACCTTTCAAAATTGAGGAAAAAATATTGCTTTCAATATAAATGGTCTCAGGCACCAAGGAAAACTCAGGAGTTGGCAAACTTAACCAACTCAATTTGGATAAGATTTCTATTTCAAATCATGGGCGGCTCCATTGAAGCCAAGGTGGTCAGAGGACACCTGACCTTGAAAAAGAAACCTATTATAAATTTATTTATTTTACTCTTTTAAAAAACCTTGTGACTATCCCAAATATTTCTAGATCTAACATATATAATTACACTTTGGTCAAAGTTTGACAACAAATTTGGTTGTAAACTAAGGTTACAACTCCACTCAAATTTTTTTTATTAGATGTTAATTTTGATAAATTCACCATTGGATTACATTTTTTTTTCTTATATCATCCATGAATGCAAAATGTCAAGAAGATTAAAAATCAATAGTTATATAATCAATTAAATATTTAAATATCAAATTTTTGTAGTTTAAAATTATACATAAAAAATTAGTTTATGATCAAATAATAAATAACATCTGATTGATATGAAATTTGACATGTAGTGTTTTAAGAACATAAAGAAATACAATTCAACGGTTAGATTTTCAAAATATATAGTCATATTAAATTGTTTAGTAAGAGTTATAGTTTTAGGCAACAACTAAATTTGTAGTCAAATTTTGTCCTTAAACTTTGGTCATTTTAGCAATATATTAGACCCTTTAAGAAAAAAAAAAAAACCCCAAGAAAATTTTATTTAACTAAAATTTTGAAAGAAATGTATGTAGCTTACATCAATGATAATAAAACTATCATACAACAATTAAAAAAAAAAAAAAAAATTCATAAAAGAGAATTGTAAGACTTTATATATTTGCATGTGTGCGTGTGTGTATATATATATAAAATTCCTTTTTATTAGATTTGGTATAATTCAAGTCTCTTAATGATCCCCTTGAAAAAAAAAAAATGGAGCCGCCACACTTTCAAATGGATTTTTTTTTTCTTCCCCATTTCAAATGTATGAAACTAAGCCATGGACTGGCCCTAAAAAAAATCTACCCCGAGGATAAGTCCATAAACAATGAACACATGCCAAAGTTTTATAATGCTTATACTCCATGTCTAATTTTTGCTCATTTCATTTTCTAGAAGGAACTCTTGCGCCATAAAAATACAATATGCTGAGAGAGTTGAAAAGTCCGCATATTAAACAAAAGTTTATACATGCATGTGTTTCAAAGTAGGATATATATATATATATATTGGCGGTCAAATACCATAAAATAAAATCTAAGGGAGAGTTCTGTACGAGCATGGTGTGGCCAATACTTGCCATTGCGCAGCCACACATGTCTGCCACTTTAGATGGTCGCCGGTGCACGATATAAATATATCTCATACTTGTTATGACTATAATTGCAGAGCTGTACCGTATAAATTTTATGATTCGTAATGTGTAATTATAATGTCAAACAACTTATTAGTCTCCTTATATATATATAAGCATATACGTGATGATCATTCCAATGTGGGGTTGCTTGAAGCACTTATGTCTTACACTAGAAAAGAATAATTAATGCCCTAATTTTTTTAAAAGATAATGGTCCACTATTTAGAAGTAAAAGAAGAGAAAATGAGTTAAAAGTTTTGTAGTTCAACTGACATTTTTTATGTTTCAAAATGAAACGTTCAGAGTTTAAATACCTAACCCTAATTATCAAAATATTTAAAAAAAAAAAAAAAAAAAAAAAAAAAAAAAAGGAGTGGGGGAATGGACCACTAAATTTGTGCCTATTTGGCTTTACACCCTCTCATGTATAAAGTGTTTGAGATTTTAGGAGGGAAATGATTTGAGCTGCGAAGTTAGCAGTATATTGTAATTATCTCACTGGAAAAAAAAAAATCTATTTTAAGATGTACCGATTTCTAAAGTTCCATTGTATTTTAATATTTATGTTCAACATATATTTAAGTGAAATTAAATATTTCATAAATTGTATCAAATGAACACAAAACCATCTTCAATTATTTTATTAAAAAAAGAGAAAACAATTGGACTCCTCTCATTTTTTTTTTTTTGAAATCTTAAAGTTATTACTAATTTTACTAAATAAGCCTACAAATTAATAAGGTAATGTATGAAAATTTTCTTTTTGTTGATATAAATGTAATTGATCTCACATACCAGATGAATAAATAAGTTTATTAATTATTTTTTGAGCGATGCTAAAGATACTATAATTTTTACAAATTGATGTGTCATTAATAACAAATAAGTAATTCAGACATTTATTTATTATATTTTTGAAGTGTCACCCAATCACATTTTTTGTCATATCATATATATTTTGTATGACTTTTACAATGTAATTGGTAATAATTTTAGAATTTTTTTTTTTTTTTTTGTATTTAAAATTTGAAAATCAATTAAAAGGTTTATGTAGTAAAATTGAAGTATGCATAACATCTCCTTTTTGTTTTTTATTTGAAAGAGTAGCTTCATCATGTTTGAGCCACTGTAGCACTTCTTTGGGCTTTTTATATTGGGCTTTTTATATGAAAGAGCGGTACTCCATCATGTGTTTTTCGGGCATGGATGAAAAAGTGAAAGAATTAAAAAATATATATATAAATTTAATTTCTTTGGTTGGGTCTTGGGAAGAGAAATGGGAGAAAATAAAAGATAGTTTATTTGAATTTACCATAGATTCATATTACATAAGAAGTAACTTTTTCTTTAGTATATAAGATTTTTTTTCCATTATTATTATTATTAATTAAATTGATAAAGATGACATCTTATAAAAAAGCAAACACATGATATTTATTATATTAATTTACTTTTATTTACCAATCCATTTTATATATTAAAAAAAATCCTTTGATTAGTTAAATTGACACATTATAATAAATAAATAAAAAGTACACAACACAATTATTCTGTTAGGAAGATAAAGTATAAGAAATACAAATGTCCTTTTAAATCTATCACACATTTTTCTTTTTATTATTTCGTTCAATTTGGAAGATACTTTTGGTGGCCTGATTTGAAAAACTCAAATCCACCCAACCCAAATTTCTTCCCATCGATCATACAGATGACAACTCATTAAGTCCTTTTCACTTTCATAGATTTTCAACCTTTTTGGCCAACCAAATGAACCTACACTGTTTATATCATAGGAAATATGGCTTCTCATCCCAATTTTATGCTCAACAAGTTGTTGAGACAAGCTTTGATCATCCCAATTTTAGTGTTACTGCCTTTATGTGACCCTTATGTTTGGTCAATTTTCATTATCACTGTTACTTTGCTTCTCCAATCTAAGACTCTGATGATAACATTAACACCCCAGGAGATTGTGGTTCAAACAAAAAAAAAAAGATTTATTATTTCATTCACACATATGACCTAACCCCAAACCATATTACAAGTTACAACTGAACAAAAATGGCTTCACAGGCAAAAACAGGCATAGAAACTAGAAAATTACAAAACAAACAAATTACACGACAACAATTTTTAAACCCTGTTGTTCTTGTTAAGTACCTAGTAATTAAAGTTGCTCAAGAGTGGCTTGCAAAGCTAAATACACAGCACGCCATCCTTCCTGTGTAGGATGAGCTGAGTCCCAAAAGAATGCTGATTTGGGGTCGTCACAAATTGTATATTTCTTGGTCCCATTCTTATCTTCACTTCCACAGGAATATTCACTGCTTATTCCACCACAACACGGTTTCAGTGGGTTCTCAAACTTTGTACTTCCTGCACAAATTGAAGATGACTCTATTAGTACAAGAATATAGAAGTCAAATTTTTTTGATTCCTGAAAGTGAACCAAAGTAATCGAAAAAGGCTCTGAATGGTCACTCATGGGTCAAGGGTTGTAATAACTTAGGACAAAGGCCCAAGCAAACACACCAAATATTATGAAAGCCCACAAACTATCATGTTCTATTCTTAGTCCATGCATAAAAATCCACAACCTTTCAAAATGACACTTTAAAGTTTGGATTAAAATGATACGGTTAAAATTTTGACTAAATTATATTTTGTGGACAAACAATTTACCTCATTATTGTTTGGTCCACTCACAATTTAGTCCCACATTTTTCCAATTGTTACCCCTAAAGTTTGAATTAAAATAAAATCTTTAGGGGTAGTTTGGACAGCATATTAGTCCATACAAATTAGGGATTGAGCTTGCAACATCAAAATGGATCAAACCTAATATGTCAACGAAAAATATATTTGAAAAGTCAAGTAAATGTATAATCACCTAGGTGGTCTCCTTTGTTCTTGAACACGGTCATGAACGAGTCATAAAGATCAAGAATGACGAAAGTAGAAGCTTTGGTTTCTTTGTTCAACTTTGCCACAGCTTGCTGCAACAAAAGGTTATGGAAATTCACAAGCGAGTTTTCAGCTCCATTGCATCGTTGGAATGAGGATGTGGCTGTGCTCGAAGGTAGACATCCCAAAGGCTCTAAGGCTGTCACGGCTATTTTCTTAACTCCCAAGCCATGAATGCGTTTCAAGTTAACTTTAAGTTGATTGACCACTGAGGTAATGAAGGATGGATAACCCTACAATAGATGGATTGAGATAGCAAGCTTAGTACTAGCATAATATTGTCTTAAACCATGCTCTTAATTTATATACATTCATAATTAAATAAACAATAACCATGAAAGTTGGCCCAAAAAAGAAAAAAAACAATAACCACGAAAGGAAAAACAAGTGATGAGATAAGTGTAATACTTAGGGTTGGGGGTATAAGAGATCTAATAAAGTTTTGATTAAATTTTATATTTGAGCAGTCTTTTTAATTTTTTTTTTCTTTTTTTTTCACATATTTGATCTACTCAATAAGACCCATTAAATAGTAAAATCCGATAAGTGGTTTACTTTTTTGGAATCAGAAAACCTAAGCCTTTTCCCACTTCAAATATGAATACACTAATTTGAATATATAAGAGAAAAATTAGTCATATATCATGTCTGCTGAAGACATAAGTTTGGTTGACACTTGACACAATGTTGTTGAGCTATTAGATGAAGCTAATAAAATGAACAATAGTATAAGGACTAGTAATCATGGAGATCTTTTGATTAGGTAAAGTGTCTAATATGTCGATTATAGTGACTGCGAGCATGGGAATCCTACATTATGCATGAGATAGCGACCAAATCCAAAAGAAGTGTATGAACAAAAAACTCATATTTTCTTTTTTCTCTTTCGGTGTGAGACACATCAAGAACTATGGTCCATGAAAGGAACCCATAAACCAATAAAAGTGGATCCCAATATCTGGTTACATTTACTTAATTCATTTGTCTTGAGTATAAAACAGATGCCAATGGACTCTCCAATAAGTCCAATGGAATTGGGTCACAATGTATATATGTTTTATAGTGAGTCGTGACCAATGACTTCAGATAAAAGACACAGACCCAGATTTCCTGGTCCACAGAGATCTACCTAACCCAACTACAGGGTCCATGCTTATGAAATTCACATAACCAGCCCAAAGGAAAGGAGACAAGATGAAACGTGTAAATAAGCTAATAGTAGAATTTAATTTTGGCTGTCTCTTCTTGCAGGGTTTCTTGTATAATTAATAATATTTTGGCTGCACTGTTAAGTTCTGTTTAGACATAATGGCTCGAATAACTTCAACAAGAAACAACCTTATGTCAGTCATTTATCACTTGGTTTTTGCTTGCAGTGGAGGAATTCCCAGGTGTGAGTCATAAGCCTACCCTAATGGATAAAACTTATCAAATCATCTAAAATTTTATTTCCTTTCTATTCTTTCCGACTTATAATCTAAACACATTAAGAATTTATCATCACACCATCCAAAAGGGTTAACCATATTCTTAGGCAAAAAATTATTGTATAGTCCGAGACTATACTCCCTCTCTCTCATAAGGTTGCGCCTCATGATGGGTGAGATTCATTCCTCTGTGAAAGAGAGGGAGTACAATCCTGAACTACTCAATAAATGAGTTGAATGGAATAACAAGCCTTCGTAAGCATCACTAAATGAGTTGAATGGAATGATATCTTCTCATTGCGTTAACTCAAGCTGAGGAAAGATATGGTAGAGTGTGGTGTGGTCACTTTCTCACATGAAATACAAACATTTTTATGCTCCCGATGTCCTAAATATATTGGAGGGGTAGGTGTACGTCATGTCAGTAGTGACACTTATTATCATGGTTGAGAATTCAGGGATGCACAAGGCCGTGGACTGTGGACAGTGGAGCATCGATCATAGACACAAAATGATAGTTCTTTGAAAGGAATAAAGATGTAGTGGTTTTTTTCTTTTTCTTTTTTTAATGTACAATAAATATGTAGTGGTTAAATAGATCTAATAAAAGATACAGTATCAATTAAAATTAGTTGTTATGGAATGAAATTTAAATTTTAAATAAGGTGATATTATATTTATATTTTAAATTCATGTGGGTTCAAGTTTTTTTTTTTTTTTTAGGGTCATGTGGGTTCAAGTTAAGATTAAAAGTTAAAAGGTTAATCATTTTTCAAAGTCCTTGGACCAAAATAGTACTACTTTTTAATTTTTCTAATCTAATGGCTGAGAGAAAAAGTTAAAAAGTTATCATTTAATCTTAACTATTGGTTTCAATTGCACCCAATTTCGGATCTCAATCAGCATTTGACATTGTCCGTATGCAAAATGTTCTTATCAAAATTATGGAATTCAACCACATCTATTTATAAACAACTTTCATAATTTTTGTTTTCAAAATTATTGACATAACATATATATTTTGATTGATGTACAATAAAATAATGTTAGACTATTATTAGTGAACTTACGTAAAAATAATATTATTTCAATCATAACTTACTATTTTAACAAGTTATGAAAAAATTTATGTACCTAACAATAACATTGTGAGTTTGTGACCACTATGGATAAATTTCTTTGATGAAATATTCAAGGTTTAAATCACTCCTCCTAACTATTTAATTATATATATAATTTTCCGACAGTACTAACTGCTAATTTATCAAAAATTATGGTAATCAATCACATTATTTTGTATGTAAAAGTGTGCATTGTTCTCACCTGAGTAGACCCATTTCTGAAATTGTAGGCACTATAGTCATTACCAGCGAGGGTGACGAGTGCCACAGAGGACTCTATGCTTGAAGAGTTAAACACATTAGTTTTGATGAGTTCTTGGAAAAAATCAATCTGGGTGGTCATGTTTGGGTCCCCAACCAACGTATTGAACACACCCGTGCCTCCATGAGCGAAGTTCATGCCATATTTCAAGTACTTGACCCCGAGTTTCCTCCATCTGTATGGAATTGGAGACTTCACACCGATGAACTTAGCTGCATTATGGGTACAATTAAGCACAAGATCAGGGATGCTTAAGAGTGAAATAGTCAGATCATATATTCAATTTCATCCCATTGAAAGAAAGATGTAAATGCCACTTAATTTCTGTCACTATTAGAGAATTTAATGCATGTGAAGCTTTCATTGAAAACTTAATAATTAATGTTGTACACGAGGAGAAACAATGAAGTCCTATTCTAGAGATGACACTTGCCAAAAGAAACAGTCAAATTCTGCAATACATTACTTGCACCTTATGCACCACATCCACAAACAAACAAAAATGTCATTATCATTAATTCATTATAAGGTTGGTTATATAGATATATATATATATATATATTGGGTTGGGAAGAGCTTATGTTCAGTGCATCTGTTGCACTCAACACATTAAGATGTAAATTTTGTTCAATTTTGAACACGTGCCCATATTTCAATATATCCAGTGCCCTAATGCACTAGACACAAGTCATGTCCTATTAAGTTAACATCTCAATTGGTAAAAATTTTTGTTCTTGAATAAAAGATTTGAGGTTAGATTCCTACCTACACGAAATAAAAAATCCACTAGTTTGCTACTATATATATATATATGTATGTATATATATAACAATATTATAAAATGCAACATGTATGATGTATCAATTAGTAAGTGCTTAATTAATTTTAATAAGCAAATAAAACTCACGTATTTATAAATTACCTAATGATCACATCTCAATCCATGTCTCTTGTTATGAGGAGTAAAGAATAGAGGTTTTTTTTTTTTTTTTTTTTGGGATAGGGGAGAGAATAGAGTTTGAAACTTTAATCTACAAAGAAATCATCACTAGATTAAAAGTTCATAGAATAGAAGCACTAATTAAAGTAATTTAAAAAAGTAATCTAGAAAAGAAAAAGTAATTTAGAGAAAGAAAAAGGGGGACTTTCAAATTTGCTTTAATGATGATATAAGAAGCTAAGCAAACAATGTACACCTAAACTATACTTTTAACTCACACTACTCGCCCCTTTTTAAATGCCTAGTTAGTTTTTGACAAGTAGTTTTTATTGAAACAAGTAAAAGTACAAATTTGTTGAGAACTGAAGATATTGTTTGTGGTCATCAAAGGTTATTCGATGTTATCATGACAGGAAGAGACAAAGTAAAGACAGTGATATATATTTTGGGTGATTGAGACGTTCAACTTAAAATTTAAAAATAAATAAACTCTTTTTTTTTTGAAGAAAAGAAGAAAGTATTAAGGGCGATGGACAAAGGAGTTTTCAAGTTTCAACAATAAAACTCAAAACAAGAAGTGACAAGCACTGAAATGAGAGTCAGGACACAAAATTTTTCATAATATTTCACAAAATTTTTATTTTATTTTTTATAATAGCTTATGTGACAATTTATGATAAGAGTAATATTACTCTGACATTCTCACATGAGTCCAATTACCAACACTTTTTTTTTCCCTTATGAAAACCAATACTATTTTCAGTAATACTAATTAGTAATTACATTATATCAATTCAGTATTTGTAAAGAATGTGATAATAAACTTTGCATATTTAGAGTTCTCGTTAAAATAACATTAAAATACCACCACGCATGAGTCCATTTCTGGATTTTACATACATTAACTTAGAATAGGTTAGAATATGATTTTTATCTCAAATAAATAATAATAATAATAACTTTAAAATTAATAACAATAAATTTAAGAATACAACACTTTTTTACATAGATACATCGGTTTTTTTTTTTTTTTTTTTTGCATAACATAGAATCGATATTTATGCCCCAATTGTAAAATTGAGTGAAAAAATGAGTGTATTTGTGGTATTTTTGAATTAATAATAGTTGGTGAAATGAAGAGAAATGTACAGCAATTAACAAAGGTGGCACAAACGTTTATGATTAATATTTTTTTAATGAATAGTGATTACTACTATTCAGAGTTTAATATTACTAATTTAATAGTGGACCATATTAAGATTCACATGATGTTACTTCCATAAAGCAATTTCCTAAGTTAACCATTGTGTAACATTCCACAATGTACAAAGCTTCCTATTAAGTACGACACAAAGTAAGAATGTCTGCAGCAAAAGATAGGATGCTATATAATCTGACAAGATAGAAAGTGAAAAGGAAAAATCAAAAAAAAGTTGACAACAATAATGCAAAATTTACAGGCCAAACAGAGAATCACACAGACGTCTCTAGTATTATAAACAACAAGGAAAGTGGGCTAGCTATGAGATAAGAGGGAACCCACCAAGTACAGTACACGAGGAAAAGAAAATCCATTGTTCCAAAAAGTGAGCTAAAGATTGAAAAAGCAAATCATTAAAGAGAGAGAGAGAAACACACCAAGGTAATCGGTGAGGACACGGCCATCTGAGAAACGACCAGCCGGTTTTCCAGGAAAAGTAATTCCATAAGGGTATTTCCAAGAGTTAGCTTCGGATTTCCTGTTGTTGCCGGTGTCAGCGTAGGAATCTCCAAAGACAAAGAGCTTTGATGGACGAAAATCAAAGAGACGGTGATCGTCGTGGTGGTGGTGGTGGTGGTGGTGGTGATGGTGATGAGTTAAACGTGCTTCTACCACTTGTTCCTCCCCTGCAATTAATCAAACATATGCATGTATTAGAAATATTTGGTTTTGATCGAAAATTAATACCATGAAAGAAGAAGCTAGCTAGCTTTGTAGTGATAGAAACCTGAGAGAAGGAACAAGAGGAAAAAGCAGAGAACAGAGAAGATGAGCTTTTGGGTGTACATAATAGTAATAGTGAAGCGTTGTCAAAGCAAAACTTTGCTAGAATGGATGTGTTTATTGATGCTTATAAATATATAGTGGCCTGGGTGTGAAGGATTACACATGGGTCACATAGTAAAGGTCACGATACCTTGGCTATTCCACAAGCGGGGCCCATATGGCCTTATGTGGAATCTTTACTTTAGCACCAATTTACACGACCATAGCATTTATCTTATTCCAATGAACGGTTCTATGAGATTTTTTCTTTTGTTTTGCGTGAATATATATATATATATATATATATATATATAATATCTAATAGTCAGAACGTTTGACTTTTTTTTAACATATCTCATTACATCATGTGATTACATAACCTATTGACACATTTACATCTAAAAACACCAAAACAATATGTCTTTTCGTTTGGACAGTAGTTACAAGGAAAAAAAAAACACTTTTTTAAAATAGCAGCAAATCAGCAAATAAATCTTTTTAAAAATAAATTATAAAAAAAAGGAAATTGTAACAAATTATTTTTAAAAGACCCACACCGTTTCAGTGGGTAACCACTTTATGTGTGACTATACATATATTTTTAACTTCAATTTTTTCCTTCTCAATAATGCCCTTTAAAAAAAAAAAAAAAAGCAATGCCCCTTTTTCCCCTACAAGAAGATACTTGAAGAGAGAACAGAGTCTACCGCTACCGTCAGCCAGCAAACCCACTGTCGATCGCTTTCCCTTTCAATTGTAGCGATCTGCTTTTTTTTTTAATCTCTTCTTTTCTGTTTTTATTGTTGTGTTTGGTTTTGGAGACACAACTTCAAAGCATAAAAGCCCTAGAACCATCCGTAAACCAAATACATTTTGTTTTTTATTTTCATTTTACTTTCCAATTTGTTTTATGTTTTCTATATTACAGATATATATATATATATATATATATATTTTGGTTTTCAAGAAGCAGAGGTATACAATTTTTTTTTTTAGGTTCAAGGCCACCGTCAACTTTAATGGTGAGGAGTTGTTAGATGCCGAGCCGTTGATATCTACAAGGTTTGTATATCAAGTTGAGGCATACTTCAATTTTATTTTCTATGTATATTTAAAAATTTCGAGGTTAATTCTTCTGTGTTTTTCTGTTTGGCTATTGAGTTTGAGTTTATAGTCTGCAATTTTTTGCATTTTTAGTTGTTGCCGTTGGCTGTAGAGAAAAGCTTAGAAATTAGGCCCACTATGTGATTTCTTTTTACCACCGTCAGAGACCAGTTTTTCTTAGACACTATTACCAGTAAGTTTTCTAATTTTGTTTTATAAGTTTTCCTGTTAAATATGATTTAAGGTTTTGTTTGGGAGTGTTTTCTCTTTTAGATTGATGGGTTTGGAGCCTGTAGTGGATTTTGTTAAATTCAATCAAAACTCTGTCTTAATCTGATGATAGTTTTAAATTTACGGTTCAGATTAGTTTTACTGTTGTATAGTTTCTTTCTTTCTTTTTTTTACTTCCTTCATGCTGTATACTTTCTTCTCCTGCTTTTGTGCCGTTCCTTCCCTGCAACAACAAAGGTTCCATTCTTAGATTGTTTATGCCTTAATACTTCTATATTGTTCACTGTTGTTAAGATTCCATCTTCCTAATTAATTTATGATTTCTTATTTTCATTCTTTTTCTTCTTTTTCTCCAATTGCAGTATACTGTGTTTTTGTACTAGACATTGGGTCTTATGCCAAAAATTATAATTGTATCAAGGTTAAAGGTACCCTGATTTCCCATTTTATTTTTCCAATTTCTGGGGATCTGTTTTGTCAATTATTGTTCGTTAGTTAGAATATTTTTCCCTTTTTGGTATACTTTTGTGAGATTTTAAAGTTTTCTTTATTTAGGTTATGGTTTTGTCATTGTTAGAGGATTTGTTTCAATTTCTTTATGCCATCTTTTTCATTCAATTTTAAGTTTTGTCATCCTAAGACTCTTATATCAACACGAGTTGCAAGTGCTGTAATATATGTGATTCCAATTTTGAATCCAACTATAATTCTTACTTATGTTGGTTGCGAAATTTCAGTTATAGAGATAGGGTTTTTTAGGTAGATTCTTGCTTACATCTGTCTTTGTTGATGCCATTTTTTTTCCATCTTTTCATTTCCTATGGCTTTGTCCAATTGAAGAAAATTGAAGTGCAGATTGCAATTCATTTGCCTCTTTGTTAGATTTCTGCTTTGTTCAATGTAGCCTTATTTTGGGAATACAAGATTGATTGAAAATTGAGACTGCCATGAGTATTCATTTTGATAGGTGCATTAAAAATCTTCTAATTATAAGTTAATGAATCTGAGTCCTAATTTTAAGTAACGAGTGTGATTGTTGTATTATATACAAAAAATAAAAATAAAATAAAGGTCATGAACAAGGAAAATATTTGGAGTTGAGAAATTCAAAATGCAAACCTTTGCAAGATATTGCCAACTTTTAAAAAACTAAATATCAGGAAAGATATTAATTTGTTGTGGTTGGTCTCTCACTTCTTTCCTTTTTAAAAGTCCATGTTGTTCAGGTATTAGGAATAGGGCTGTCCAGATTGATTCGGTAACCCGACCCACCCGAAAAACCGACCGGAACCGACCCGAATCCGGCCGACCTGATTGCTCCGGCGGGTCAGCGGTGGATCTTCACCACCAGAAACCGATTCAGGCGGATCGGTTTCGGTTTTCCTCCCCTAAAACCCGAAAAACCCGAACCGACCGAAAGATTTCCAGATTCCGGCCAAAATTTCCAGATCCCGGCAAATATTTCCAGTTTCCGGTGAGAATTTTCCAGAATCCGGCCAAAATTTCCAGATCCCGGCAAGAATTTCCAGTTTCCGGTGAGAATTTTCCAGAATTCGGCAAGAATTTTCCAGAATTCGGCGAAGAAACCCAGATTCCGGCGACATTTCCCTTAGATCCAGTGAGATTTTGACCGGATCTTGTAAAATCTCATCAAATCCAGTTAGATTTTCGCCGGATCTAAGGGAAATATCGCCGGAATCTGGAAAACTATCGCCGAAATATGGGTTTCTTCGCCGGATCTGTGTTTTTTTCACCGTTTTCTCGCCGTCTTCTCAGATCTACGACTCCGACCGACCCGTCCGCCATCCGTTCATAATCTGAACCGCCCGACCCGATTACTCAGGCGATCGGCGGCAGGTGCATATTTTCCCCACCCGATTCCGGCGGGTCGGTTCCGGGTTGGGCACAAACCCGACCCGAACCGACCCGTGGACAGCCCTAATTAGGAAAGTTGCTAATTTGTTTAATAAATAAAAAAGAATAGCATAATATGAACGTATATACTCCATTCTAATTTGATCAATCTATGATCAAATCAATTGGTGTTTGTTTGCAATGCATCTATGATTTTGTAAATTTTATAGACCAAAAAAGGAGGAGACTAAACCTGCATTTAGAATTCATCTCTATCTAAACTGCACTATGATTATTACACAATCATTAATTTAACTCTCTCCTTTTATGTTTTTGTGTAGGTGATTTTGTAGATTTCCATGCACCAATGCATATCTTACATGCCCACATTACTTATCACGAACCAAGAACTTGTGCTATAAATAATAAAATAATGTTATGAACAATGTTAATGTTGTAGCTTCATTGATGGTATGTACTTAAAATGATTTCAAGCAGCTTCATTGACGGCATGTACTTAAATGATTTCAAGCAATTGCTTCAAATATTTTTTATTTTCTTGCTCATAGAAATAGCTATTGATACATTATTGCATTGTCTTTATTTAAATGAACCTTATTGTATTTTAAATTTTTTCAGTAGGCAGTGGCTTGGCTGCTGAGCCTAATAGCACTGCTTTGAATAATTGTGTATTACTTTCAACCCAACATTTGGTGTTTTTTAAATTGATTGTATGTTTGTCTTAAGATGTATCCAAAGAGTTTATGAAATTTGGTTTTAATTGTTTATAGAGATAGTTGAAACTAAAATATATAGGCATTTCGTTTGATTCCTTTCAAATAGACACTCTTTTAAACTACTATTATTTGCATGTACTTAAGATGTATCTAAAGGAAATTAGATGCATCTGACACAAATATATGTTGCTGCAAATGATCTCCTCAACAGTTTCCAAAAAGCCAGCATAATCAAAATTGGGGCCCATCAAGAGTAGATAAGCAGAGATACTTAGACTATTTGTCAGCAGTTTCTTTCCAAAGTTTTGAATATTGTGTTTATGAGTTGCTTCTTATAAGAGATAGTGGCATAGTGCCTCATGTGTTTATGTGGCATATTATTCCCTGGCAGCAAATGCATGGTCTTGCTAATGCTGTCATGAGATTACTTACACATTTAAATATTCATTTTATCAATAAATTTTTTAATATGATTTATATTGGTGGTAGGCTATAAATTGATTTGCAATTGAGCATTATGTGAATTCATATTATGCCCAAATTTGTGTATGAGCTATTGGAATGTTGGCAATAATTTTTTCATCGACATAGAGAAACCAAGGTGTGATCTTTATGTGTTATGTGAAACACCCTACATTTATAATCAAAGAACATATTTTGCGGGCTTTGTATGATTATTTGTAATTGTTATTTAACCAACTATCCCGTGCATCGCACGGGTTAGCGACTAGTATATATATATATATATATATATATAACTATTTAAGGGTTTGGAATTTTCAACTTAGATACTTAAGAATCTAAAAAAAAAAAAAATAGATGCTCAAAATATTTTCAAATTCATCTGTTTCTAAGGCTTAAATAATAGGGTTAAATATATAAATTTAGTAATTTAAAAACTCCTAATTTTAGCTAAATAAAAAAAAAGTTTTTTCTCCCACCTCCACATTTCTCTCTTGTGTTAGTTGCTAAGTACCAATACAACTTCTTCTTTAAAAAAAAATATATATATATATATAATTGTTTTTTTTTCCACAAACGTATCAGTAATCAAGTACTGATACAACTTCTTTTTAAGATAAAAAAATAAAATAAAACTGTCATGTGTAAAATGTGTAAACCAAAAAAAATAAAAATAAAAAGCCTCATCACATGCAGAGCGTGTGTGATGAGACAAGTACTATTATTTAAGAGGTATCTCCTATTTGAGATCCTCAATTTAAATGTTCAAAATACCTTTAAATTTATTCGTTTCTAAGGCTTAAATCATAGGATTATACATATAAAATTAGTAATTTAAAAACTCCTAATTTTTAGGTAAATTAAAAAAAAAAAATTCTCCCACCTCCATATTTCTTTCTCACGTTAGTTGTCAAATACTAATACAACTTCTTTTTTTTAGAAAAAAAATAAAAAATAAAGCTATTTTTTTTCCACAAACGTACCATTTTTTTTAATCACTAAACTATTTTTTTCCACCTCCATGTTTCTCTCTCACATTAGTAGTTGAGTACTAAGACAATTTCTTCTTAAAATAAAAAATAAAGTAAAACTGCTATGAGTAAAACGTGTAAACTCAAAAAATACAAATAAAAAGCCTTGTCGTAGCATAAAGTGCGTGTGATGAAGCTAGTGTGTGTGTGTGTGTGTTATGAGAGTTGGTCTTATGAGATTGTTTCATGACATATTCTCTCCTGCATACGAGAAATTAGAAATTTTATGTGTGATGGGTTGTTAAGGACAAGAGTCTCACACAACACAACATCTTCTTGCTTCAATTCAGCCTAATAACAGAACTTCATTCCCAAAATTATAATATAATAAGATTAATTAAGATTATTCACATTTTTTTTCTTGTTTTATTTCATATAAGAGTGTAGTTTGATTGGCCAAGAATGTATTAACCCCTTTGGTAAATCAATCAATTAATTAGCCAAGTGAATTAATTAGATTCAATTTCATGCAATAAGCGTGGTAGCACAAATAAATCACCAACTAAGTTAAATGCAACGAAAAATAAAATTGATACAGGTGATTTGTTTACGAATGGGGAAAACCACTGAGGCAATGAAAACCCCACCGGGTGAATTTAAGGTTACCACTCTCGATAATCCACTATTATTAAAACAAGCGGTTACAAGTAAAAGAAATCTTAGTACCTAATACCAACCTATAGTTGAATACTTACCCCAATACCCAATTGGACTTGTAATGTAGCGGCAATCTTTCCTTTCAATGCATGGCTCCCAGTACATAACTAACTAATGATGCACGGATCCCAGTAACACTAACTTGAGAAAGATGTTGGCTGCAAAATTCTTTAGTTCATCCAATAATGAAGATCAAGAAGCTCCCTGGTTAAAAAACCCTTGGCGCAAAGACGCAGTAGCTTTTACAAAGAAAAAGATGAATTAGGGCAAATTGTTTCCTGTCATAATATGCATATATAATCACTTTGCATTGAGTTGCATCATTTGTAATGGCCCTTAAAATAATCCTTATATATGTCTAGGGTTGTGAGAAAAGAAACTCTACACAAATACACATGGATATGCGTGAAATTAGATATGAAAATTCTAATTTCATAATTCTTGACAGATATAGCTTCTGTCAAGCTACTGTCGAGGTTCAACATTAATGAACAACACTTCTTCACTTGTTTCTTGGATAGATTTGCATGACTTTAATACTAAACTTGAACTCTTGTTTCTTGAAGTATTAAACCCATCCTATATCTATCTAATTACAAGTAAAGTGCATTTTGTCAAAGGATTAGTCAATTTACATAACATATGTCCTAACATACTTGCAATTTTTATATATATAAATGACATAAACTAGACAAGTTTCAAAGAAAGACAATATTTCTCAATATAAAAAAGATAAAAAAAAAAAAAAAAAAAAAGTAGAAGATATATATATTTATATATAAAAGATGATAATTTTTGCTCTGTACTATGTAGCCATGCTAACCAAAGCATTGGCTTATTAAGGTCGGTTTGGATGAAGAGTAGAGTAGAGTCAGTCAAAATTGCACGAGGAAAATCTGGTTGTGAATAAACATATGATCCAATTTTCAATGAAAATTGACATTAAATTTGCATGAGTGTTCAAAGATCGTGATCATCTGAGCAATCCACAAAATACTTTGTCATCCATATAAGAAGATCTTCTTATGTTACAAATTGTTGTTAAAGTATATAAAAATCGTCATCTTCATTAAATTAATTTATTTCATGATTTAGATTAAATTATTGTTAGCAATTGGGCTAGGTTTGAGCCGTTTGACCTAACCCAAAACCCATTGCCCATGGATTGTCTATATTGGCTATCTAATAAGTGAATTTAAATTTAAACTGATTGATCCTTATATTAGTTGTCAAAATCAGCAGTTGAATAATTTAAATTTAGCGGTTGAGTATTTTTAGGGATCACTCATGGGTTGATCTCTATTGGTATTTAAATACTCCTATAACATCAAATCACTAATTAAATGAGAGTGAATATTGGGATAATCCTATAACAATCAGATAACTAATTTACTAAAAGTGAATATTGCACAAACTGAAAAAAAAAAAAAAAAAAAAAAAAAAAAAAAAAAAAAAAAAAATCATTAGTATAATTTTATGAGTGCTCTCTCAAAAAACCGTCTCTTTAGAGACACCATCAAACAATGCATTAGAATTTGGAGCGTGGAATTTAGGAAGAGACTTTAGTAGCATCTCTAGTGACAAGAAGGTACACTAGAGATCAAGAGGAGTTTGTAAAGTAAGCAAAGAGCAAGATCTGTCAAGTAGGTGATTTGTTCTAGCAAGGTATGTGTCTATATGACCCATAGAATTTATTCAACAATTACAAATTTTAAAATATATCTATTATTACATCTTTTAAAATTTTAAATGATATGTTACTCTCTAATCTCTATACAATGTCAAAACCTGAAAATATAGACGTTTTGCACAGTTACACTACGTACATTTCTTTATGAATTTTGAGGCTCAAACAATTTTTGTACATCTTGTTCATTGAATGATAATATGAGAATTATATGATATTTTGTTTAACCATTTTCCCTTCTTTCAAAATTGAAGCTACAATATTATTGGTGGGTGACATAGCTTATAACTGTAGAGTGATATATAAGTAAAGTAGTAAATTAGTAAATTACAAAATTGACTTGTTTAGATTCCATGCCTTGATTAAATTATTAATTGATCAACAAAAGTGAGCTACTTTTGAATTTGACACTTTTCTGCATATGCTATGAAGGTGTAATAACCATGCGAAGCGTATTAAATTATAAATTGTTCTAAGACTAATTCAGTTTCGCAATGCCAAGGCCCATGGTCAGTCATTGTCCTAGATGGTGGGCTAGAATTGGTAAATTCCTGTGTTCATGAAGATCAATGTCCCGTAACCAATGTGCATTGTACTTTTAGCATAATTAATTTCTCATTAACAAAATTCTCTTTCTGGTCAAGTCCACAATAGGGTCTTCATTCAAGGTGGTTGGGTATATAATATTCAGTCCTATTACTGTTTACAATTTCCAGTCACAATAAGCATGTAGAACATGTCAAATGTACCTTTTACTTTTCAATAGTATTAGGGATTAGAATTTGGGAATAGTGTGAATTATTAGGAAAAGTGAACTACCATTGTGTTTGAGTATCAATGAGGTTAGCCTGAGAGGGAAAAACAAAATTATATGTATACAAATTAACAGTGAGTTTGGAGAGAGAGAGAGATTATGGGGTGTTTAATCCACATTATTTGGATATATATTTTAAAAGGAAATGAGAAGGGATTTGGAGGGGTAAGATACCCCTTTAAACCCCTCATTTTTAATTCCTGAAAAAGAATTTGGAGGGAAAGGGCAGGAGAGAGGTTACACTTATATTATATTTAAAAAGCTGTCAAATTTTGCCTTTATAATATCAATTTATACATATTTCTTTAAATTAAACAAAAGAGTGGTATAAAGTGTAATTTTTGATTCACATAATGTATTATAATTATTACCTATCCTCTCACATTTTATTATTATTTTTTTAAAAAAATTAACAAATGGAAGAGATTTTTATTTTTCTCCCTCTACTTAATTTTAAAAACATCCAAATAAGTTTGCCTCTCAACTCTTCTATTTCTTTAGTTTCTCTCCATACTCTTTAGTCTCTCCTCTTCCTTCGAACTTCCAAACACATGATAAGTGCCAATATAGATAGGGAGCTCCTTTATAAATTTTGAAGGAATACCTGAGTTAAACTTTCGAATCTTCTCTTTAAACTATTTGGGAATTTGACTATATATATTGGGGTTATGTAAATTTATTTATTTTTTATTTTTTTTACAAAGAAGAAATTTTATTTAATTAAGTAGATACTTTAGAAGAGTACATAATTTGTTACAGGGCACTCTCTAAAAGTGCCAACTTGACAAACATCCCTAAGATACTTTTCATACACAAAACTTGGTCAAGACTTGTGTACAAAAATTCCGTTTGGTTGCAAGCTCCCCATTTTAGCTAGTCCATCAGACACTTTATTTAATCAAACAGACACTTTATTTGTTACAGGGCACTTTCTAAGAGTGCCAACTTGACAAACATCAATAACAAATATTACACAAAATTTGTTCTTTCTAAGACACAAAATTTTTCATAATATTTCACAAAAATTTTATTTTATTTTATTTTTTATAATAGCTTATGTGACAATTTATGATAAGAGTAATATTACTCCGACATTCTCACATGAGTCCAATTACCAAGTCCTTTTTTTCCCCTTATGAAAACCAATACTATTTTCAGTAATACTAATTAGTAATTACATTATATCAATTCAGTATTTGTAAAGAATGTGATAATAAATTTTGCATATTTAGAGTTCTTGTTAAAATAACATTAAAATACCACCACACATGAGTCCATTTTTGGATTTTACATACATTAACTTAGACTAGGTTAGAATATGATTTAATAAAGCTGTCATGAATAAAATCTGTTTGTGAACAAACATATGATCCAATTTTCAATGAAAATTGACATTAAATGTTGCATTAGTGTTCAAAAAATCATGATCATCTGAGCAATCCACAAAATACTTTGTTATCCATTTAGTGGGATGAGTTTCACAATCTTTCTCTCTACTCTTCTTCTTCTTCTTTTTTTTTTTTTTAGAGAAATCTCTCTACTCTTCTTATGTTACAAACTGTTTTTAAAGTATATAAAAATCATTATCTTTATTAAAATTAATTTAGTTCATGATTTAGATTAAATTATTGTTAGCAGTTGGGCTAGGTTTGAGTAGTTTGACCCAACCCAAAACCCATGGCCCATGTATTGTCTATATTAGCTATCTGATGAGTGAGTTTATATTTAAACTGATCCTGATATGAGTTGTCAAAATCAGTAGTTGAATAATTTAAACTTAGTGGTTGAGTATTTTTAGCCTAGGTATCACTCATCTGATAGTGGGTTGATATCTATGAGTCCAAATCTTTTGTCCCACTTTTCTTGCTCCATTTTATGTTCCAGCAATAAAAGCTCGCCACATGTTCACCTAACTAATTAAATACTACCATTATTGACTTATTAATACTACCATTATTAATTAATGGTAGTAATTAATTAATTAATTAGGTGAACATGTGTTAAGTTTTTAATGGTAGAGTATAAGGTGGAGCAAGAAAAGTGGGACAGAAGATTTGAACTCGATATCAAGATCTGTCAAGTAGGTGATTTGTTCTACCAATGTATGTGTCTATATGACCGATAGAATTTATTCAACAATTACAAATTTTAAAATATATCTATTATTACATCTTTTAAAATTTTGAATAATATGTTACTCTCTAATCTATATACAATATCCAAAGCTGAAAATAAAGACATTTTGGATGTAGATTGTGTTGTTTTCAGACCCGGACCGTTTATTGAACCGTAAAAGGGAGAGGTTCAAGGTTTTTGAGGTCGAACCGTGATGATGTCATAATTAATATAATAATTAATTAAAGCCTAAATATAGATATTAAATTTATAAAACTAGCAAAATTGACTAATATATCTATATATGTGAGGGAAATTTAATAATTTTCAAGCATATATTTAATAATTAAATAAGAAAGTTAATAAAATAAAATAATATTCATGAAAACATTAAAATTTATGATTAATTTTTGAAGTAAAGTTGAATATCTTTAAAGGATTTTAATTATAATTTTTTTTCCTTGTAAAAGATGGATAATTTAATTAAGTAGAATAAAATTGTGTTAAGTTGTTTTATTAAAAAAAAATAAAAAATTGCTAAGGGGTTGGACCGCACGGTTCTTGCCATTGGTTCGTGCTGTCCAACCCCGGTTTTAGGGGTTCACAGAATTGCCACATATGCCCGGTTCTTTATGCTTAAAAAATCGGTTTTCATCCCGATTCCCAGTTTTCACGGTCTGACCTCCCGGTCCGGTCCAGTTCTGAGAACTAATTTGTGTATGGTCTTGCACAGTTACACCACATACATTCCTAGCGTTTAAAGTTCGCCAACACAAGGAAGAAATTTGACCATCAAATAGCTAAATAAATATATTGCACCTGTCATCATTCGGTGTATAATTAACGTTTCAGTTTATCAAAACAATAGTTATATCTCAACTTTGTATATAATAAAAAAATTCCTGGAGAAATTGTCTTAATATCTACAATTCTACATTGAGAATTTGACATTGTTGTGAAGTTTCACGACCCAGAAGATTGATGAGTTTTGAGCCTAAAACAATTTTATACATCTTGCTCATTGAATGATAATATGAGAATTATATGAAATTTTGTTCAACCATTTTCCCATCTTTCATTAATGAAGCTACAATATTATTGGTGGGTGACATAGCTTATCACTGTAGAGTGATATATAAGTAAAGTAGAAAACAGTAGTCAATTACAAAATTGATTTGTTTAGATTCCATGCCTTGATTAAATTATTAATTTGTTTTATTTTTTTATGAATTATTAAACTATAAATTGATCAACAAAAGCGAGCTACTTTTGAATTTTGACACTTTTCTGCATATGCTAGAAGGTGTAATACCATGTGAAGCGTATTAAATTATAAATTGTTTAAGACTATATCAGTTTTGCAATGCCAAGGCCCATAGTCGGTCATTGTCCTAGATGGTGGACTAGAATTGATAAATTCCTGTGTTCATGAAGATCAATGTCCCGTAACCAATGTGCATTTTACTTGTAGCGTAATTAATTTCTCATTAACAAAATTCTCTTTCTGGTCAAGTCCACAATAGGGTCTTCATTCAAGGTGGTTAGGTATATAATATTCAATCCTATTACTGTTTACAATTTCCAATCATAATAAGCATGTAGAACATGTCAAATGTACCTTTTACTTTTAAATAGTATTTGGGATTAGAATTTTGGGAATAGTGTGAATTATTAGGAAAAGTGAACTACCATCGTGTTTGAGTATCGATGAGGTTAGCCTGAGAGGGAAAAACAAAATTAAATGGATACAAATTAACAGTGAGATTGGATAGAGTGAGAGAGAGATTATGGGGTGTTTAATCCACATTGTTTGGATATGTATTTTTAAAGGAAATGAGAAGGGATTTGGAGGGCTAAGATACCCCTTTAAACCCCTCATTTTTAATTCTTGAAAGAGAATTTGGAGGGGAAGGGCAGGAGAGAGGTTCCACTTATATTATGGAGTATTTAAAAAGTTGTCAAATTTTGCCTCTATGATATCAATTTATTCATATTTCTTTAAATTAAACAAAAGAGTGGTATAAAGTGTAATTCTCGATTTGCATAATGTATTATAATTATTACCTATCCTCTTACATTTTATTATTATTTTAAAAAAAAAATTACTTAAGGGAGATATTTTTTTTTCTCCCCCTATTTAATTTTAAAAACATCCAAATAAGTAAATGGATAACCATTTGCCTCCCAGCTCTTCTACTTCTTCGGCTTCTCTCCATACCCTTTAGTCTCTCCTCTTCCTTCGAACTTCCAAACACATGATAAGTGCCGATAGAGATAGGGAGTTATAAATTTTGAAGGAATACCTGAGTTAAATTTTCGAATATTCTCTTTAAACTATTTGGGAATTTGACTATATATATTGGGGTTATGCAAATTTATTTTTTTAAATTTTTTTTACAAAGAAGAAATTTTATTTAATCAAGCAAACACTTTAGGAGAGTACATAATTTGTTACAGGGCACTTTCTAAAAGTGCCAACTTGACAAACATCCCTAAGATACTTTTCATACACAAAACTCGGGCAAGACTCGTGTACAAAAATTCTATTTGGTTGCAAGCTCCCCATTTTAGCTAGTCCATTAGCTACTGCATTAGAGCATCTCCAATGGTGCAAAATACTCTCTATAATAGAGAGTGAGAGCAAAAAAAGGGGCTCCAATAGCCTCTCTATCCGTCAAATTTTTTTTTGTTAATGAACAGTAGCTCATTAGGTCTGATGAGCTACTGTTTATTCTTTAAATCTTTTTTTTTTCTATTATAATAATTGGGTGTTGAATAAAAAAATGTTGGAAAATGTGTAGTAGTTAAAAAAATAATAAATAGTGAATGAAGAAATAATATTTAAATGAGATAGAGAATGAGATAGAGAGTCTGTTGGAAAGTGTATTTGAAAAAATGGATAGATAAAGGTAAAAGTCATTGTTCATTCTCCAAACATTACAAAAATTTGGCTAGTCTGCTGGAGATGCTCTTAACCTCTTAGAATGTGTGAATAGGAAGGACCATCTATTCAGATTGATAAAGGACCTCAAGAAGTGAGTGCCAATATTGAGCACCCCAAGGGCAATCCCGCAAAACGTGAATTGTGGACTCAACTTGACTACACCTAGGACAAATGGGACTGATCCCATGTTAATGCTGATTATGCAAATTTATTTATTTCATTCTTACATATGGTCTACCCCCAAACCATATTACAAGTTACAACTGAACAAATATGGCTTCACAGACAAATAAAGACATAATAGAAACTAGGAAATTACAAAACAAACAAATTACACCACAATAATTTTTAAACCTCGTCGTTCTTGTTAAGTCTAGTAATTAAAGTTGTTTAAGAGTGGTTTGCAAAGCTGAATACACAGCACTCCATCCTTGTTGTGTAGGATGAACTGAGTCCCAAAAGAATGCTGATTCGGGGTCATCACATACTGTGTATTTCTTGGTTCCATTCACATCTAAACTTCCACAGTAATATTCACTGCTTATACCACCACAACATGGTTTCAGTGGGTTCTCAAACTTAGTACTTCCTGCACAAATTGAAGATGAAGATATTGCTCTATTAGTACAAGACTAGAGTTCGATTTGTTTGATTCCTGAAAGTGAACCAAAGTTATCGAAAAAAGGCTCTGAATGGCCACTCATGGGTCAAGGGTTTTTATAACTTGGGACAAAGGCCCAACTAAACGAACCATCCAAGATAGTTTGAAAGCCCACAAATTATCATGTTCAATTCTAAGTCCATGCATAAAATTCTTTCCTTTCCTCATATAAAAGAGGTAAAACGAAACTTTTTATTTTATCCACAAACTTTCAAAATGACACCTTTTTTTTTTTTTTTTTGGTCAAAAGGAACTTATATTAAGAACTAATTGGAAAAACCAGAGGCAAGACAAAGCCTGTTACAGAAAACACCCAAGGAGTCCGCCTCAATAAGAGGAATCAGCTTTTGAGGGGGAAAAGAATGCACAGAAAAAAACACAGATTGAGCCAGACCAAACTTAGCTAAATGATCCGCACATTTGTTAGCTTCCCGTAAAATATGCTTAACACGGACTTGAGGGAATTGATCAATTAAAAGCTTGCAGTCATCCAGCAGGGGAGAAATCACAGTATTGCAGTAAGAAGACTTATTAAGAACTTCTACCAGCGACTTTGCATCAAGTTCAATCACAACCGCACCAATGTTCAGATGACGGCAAAGTTGGAGACCATCCCGGAGAGCCCAAATTTCAGCCACAAAGCTGTCAGCTCTACCAATCTTCCTAGAAAAACCCATCACCCAATTGCCACAATCATCCCTTATCAAACCACCACTAGCTGCATTACTTGCCGAGCCATTTGCTGCCCCATCTGTATTGAGTTTAAACCATCCCAAATCTGGTTTTTCCCATCTGACTTGCTTAACCACCATATGAATGTTACGATTTGATTTCGCACCACAAAGCAAGAACTCAGTTGCTAATTTAGTTACCACCATGTCAATATTTGGGTTGGGCCTTTTGTTGGAAAAACAAGCATTGTTTCTCTGCTTCCATATCATCCATATCGCATAAGGGAAGAGAATGTTCCAAGAAAGACCGGCTGCATTCTGGGAGGACTTGAGGCTGGAATTAGAAATCAACCAATCTTTAATGCCTTGGGAGAAGAAAGAAGGACACAGGCAGCTGGTTCCAAGTTTATACCAAATCGGTTTGACCATGTTACAATCCCGGAGGGTATGAGTTAAAGTTTCAGCTTTAGAATGGCACATCGGGCAGGAAGTATCAATAAGGATTCCTCTTTTTGCTATAACCTCCTTGACTGCAATACTATTGTGCATGCATCTCCAAATGAACATCTGAATTCTAGGCAGCGTTTGGAGTTTCCAAATCCAAGATCCAGCAAAAGATTCTGCTGCCATAAGATTTGAGGCAATAAGATAAGCACTCCCCATATCAAAACTCCCTTTTGGAGAAAATTTCCAAGCCAACTTATCATTAATCCTTGCTACAAGAGGAATCGGGGTTGCTTGGATTTCCTCTCTAATCCCTAGAGGGAGGTTGAAAGGGATCTTCGACCAATCCCATCTTCCCATAGATATCACATCTTTAAGCTTGAGGGTGGCCGAGTCTAGAGGGAGGGGACCCTGAATGAGGGCTCTAATGGAGCCAAGATTTGACCAGCAATCAACCCAAAAATTGAGGTTGCTCTCGTGCCCTGGGATCCACTATAACCCTTTTTTGAAAGTATTCTCACCTATCTTCATACCTTTCCAAGTAGGGGAGCTTGGGAGATTAGCTTCATTCCTCGAGTTGATTCTCTGCCTCGTACAATATTTATATTTAAGAACCTTGACCCAAGGAGCATCATTCTCAGTGTGAAATCTCCAGTTAAGCTTGGCAAGGAGAGCTGTATTCCTGCCTTTAGCCGATTGCAATCCCAGACCTCCCAATTTCTTTGGCTTAGTGACAGTATCCCAATTGACCCAATGCATTTTCCTAGTATGATCAGAGGATCCCCATAAAAAGTTCCTATTGACCCTATCAATGCCCTTGAGGATTTTATTTGGGAGCGAAGCCTGCTGCATGACATAATTTGGAATGGTAGAGGAAGCAGCTTGGATAAGCACCAACCGGCCAGCCATGGAGAGTAAATTAGCTTTCCAACCCGCTAACTTTTTCTTTACTCTATCTAGCACAAAATCAAAATCATGCTTCCGAACCCTTGCATGTTTCAACGGAAAGCCCAAATACTTGCCAAGATTGTCAGTAGAGTTAAAGCCAAGCATATTAGAAAAAAGGTCTCTTTGATCAGGATCTACATTAGGCGAAAAGAAAACACGGGATTTTGCTTCGCTAACCTTCTGGCCTGATCTAGAACAAAACTCTTGAAGAGCTTCATTAATAGCAATACAATTTTCCAAATCAGCCTCGGCAAATAAAACCAAGTCATCTGCAAAGAAAAGATGCGAAAAAGAAGGCCCACTCCTTGAAGTTTTAACTGGAATCCAAGCCTTAGTAGCACACTTATCTTCAATTAGGTGACCCAAATATTCCATACAGAGAATGAAAAGATAGGGCGATAGCGGGTCCCCTTGTCTGATGCCTCTAGACGGCCGGAAGGATTCTAAGCAGCCCCCATTGAAGAGGAGAGAAGTTGAAACCGAAGAGACACAACTCATGATAATATCTGTAAGCTTGCTAGGAAAGTTGAACTTAACAAGCATTTCCCTGATAAAACTCCACTCAATTTTGTCATAGGCCTTCTCTAAATCAATCTTGATAGCCATGTACCCTTTTCTTCCTTTTGCACGACCAATGGTGTGAATTAATTCTTGCACAATGATAACATTATCCGTGCCTCTCCTACCTGGAATGAAAGCTGTTTGGAAGGGAGAGACAATGTTCTCCAAATGAGGTCTAAGCCGATTAACAATGACTTTGGAAATGATCTTGTAAACAGAGTTACAAAGACTAATAGGCCTATAGTTCCCAATAGACTCCGGCCCTTGGATTTTTGGGATAAGAACAATAAGAGTTTTATTGAGATAATCCGGCACTTTTCTATCAAGAAAAACCCTCATAACTTCCTTCTTCACCGAGTCCCCCACTGTGAGCCAAAAACACTGATAAAAACCAGCATGTAACCCATCCGGACCTGGAGATTTGTAAGGCTTCATAGACCAGAGAGCTTCCTTAATTTCCTCTAAGGTAACCATCACATCTAAAGAACAACTAACTTCATCGGGCAATTGCACTTGCCATTGAACATCGTGACTTGGAACCCTCTCTACCTCCACAAAGGAAGTGGTATATAAGGAGACAAAACCCTTCCTAAAATGCTCCCTCACTTCTCCCCCATCAGTAATCCACTGCCCTCTCTCATCCCTAACCGAGGCTATATGGTTTCTTTTCCTCCTAGCAAGAGCGGAAATATGATAGAAGGAGGTGTTGCGGTCCCCTTGAATCATCCAGTTAATCCTAGATTTCAACATCCAAAGGTCTCTCTCTTGGTCAAGGATAGACTCAAGCTCTAACTGCAAATGATTCTCCAAATTGATTAGGAAGGAACTAGGAACATTAGATAGAGCTTTCTGGACCCCATAAATTCTAGCCAAGACTCTTCTTTTCCTGTGATGAATATTGCCAAAGTGAGACCTGTTCCACACAGTAGCCTCTTTAGAGAAAGTATCTATAGCATCCACAAGGCTTCTATCACTACTCCACGCCTGTGTAACAATATTGGGAAAGGACAGATCAGACAACCAGAATTCCTGGAATCTGAAAGGCTTGTTAGGAGCTTGGGTACAATTAGGGATGGCTTCCATAAGCACAGGGCAATGATCTGAATGACAGCGGGGGAGATGGGTAACTTTCGCATCCGGATACAGCACACACCAATCCGGATTCATAAAATACCTATCTATCCTCTCCAGAATCAGATTATCAACATCTCTCTTATTGGTCCAGGTGTACCTAGGACCAACAAAACCCATATCAACCATATTACACCCATCAAGACAGTCTTTGAAAGCTAGGGAACGGTTAACACTGACTCCCCTGCCTCCAAATTTATCTTCATCTACCAGAGGTTCATTAAAGTCTCCAACCATGACCCAAGGTTTATTGTGAAGCTCAGCAACCTTAATGAGGTTATTCCATAAGACACATCTATCTTCATTTCTAGGGCTAGCATAAATGGCAGAGAAAATCCAAGAATAATTGGATGCACGCACCTTTACTTCGACATGAATTTCCTGCTCTGTCTTAGCTAGTTCCTCCACCACTTTATCATCATTCCACAGCAACCATAGACCTCCTGAGAGACCGATAGTTTCTGTATGGATAGCTCCATCATAAGGCAACCTCTCCGTAATCTCCTTTGCTCTGCTGCCTCCCAATTTTGTCTCCATAATAACAAATATGGCAGGATCATGTTTCTGAATAAGCTGATCATGAATGTAATTTTGAAAAGTGGGCTTTTGAGCCCCTCTACAATTCCAAATTAAAAAATTCATAGGGGAAAAGTAACAGAGGAAAAAGCACAAATTAAACAGGGGAAGGCGTGCCAACCTCAACCTCCAAATCCATACCAGCAACCCCCACTTCATCTCTGTCTGACCCTTCACTGACATCAGGACAAGAGCGAGAAGCAACACTCGCATCTCCTTTGCCACTTTAAAGTTTGAATTAAAATGAAACAGTTAAAATTTTGACTAAATTAACAGATATGATATTTTGTGAACAAACAATTTACCTCATTGTTTGCTCCAATCACAATTTAGTCCCTTATTTTTTTAATTGCTACATTTTTACCCTTAAAAGTTTGAATTAAAATAAAATCTTTAGGGGTAGTTTGGAGTTTGGACAGCATTTTAGTCTATACAAATTAGAGATTGAGCTTGGAAATCCAAAATGGATCAAACCCAATTGAAATGATGATCTTGATATTCCAGAAATGGAAGAAAATACGTCAATGAAAAATATATTTTGAAAATGAAAGTAAATGTATAATCACCTGTCTGGTCTCCTTTGTTCTTTAATACGGACATGAACGAGTCATAAAGATTGAGAATGACGAAAGTAGAAACTTTGGTTTCGTTGTTCAGCTTTGCCACAGCTTGCTGCAACAAAAGGTTATGGAAGCTAACAAGTGAGTTTTCTGTTCCATTGCATTGTTGGAATGAGGATTTGATTGTGCTCCTAGGGAGACATCCCAAAGGCTGTAAAGCTGTCACAGCAATTTTCTTTACACCCAAGCCATGAATGCGTTTCAAGTTGACTTTAAGTTGCTTGACTACTGAGGTAATGAAGGATGGAAAACCCTACAATGGATGGATTGAGATAGCAAGCTCAGAACTAGCATAATATTGTCTTAATAACCATACTTTTTATATATTTTCATGATAAAATAAACAATAACCATGAAGGAAAAACAAATGATGAGATAATACTTAGGTGTATATATAAGAGATCTGATAAAGTTTGATTAGATTTTATATTTGAGCAGTTTTTTTTAAAATTATTTTTCATATATTTGATCTACTCAACGAGACCCGTTAAAGTGAAATTCGATAAAGAGTTTACTTTTTTTGGTATTAGAAACCGAAACCTTATCCTACTTCAAATGTGAATAAACTAAATTGGAATATCTAAGAGACAATTAGTCATATAAAGTCTGCTTAAGACATAGTTTTAGTTGACACAATGTTGTTGAGCTATCTTATAGATGTAAAAGGAAGTTTTAAAATCAGATGAAGTTAATAAACAAGGAAATATGAAATAAAAATTAAAAATAGTGTAAGGACTAGTAATCATGGGAATCCTGCATTATGCATGAGATAGTGATCGAATCTTAAGTTTGAACAAAAAAAACTCAACCAAAATTTTTTTTTGTTTTTTTCTTTTTATGTTTAGGGTGGAGGGGTGTGAGACACGTTAAGAACTATGGTCCATGAAAGGAGCCCATAAACCAGTGGATCCCAATATCTGATAACATTTACTTAATTCATTTGTCGGATATAAAAAGATGCCAATGGACCCTCCAAATAAGTCCAATAGTATTGGGTCACACATGACTCATATGTATATATTTTACAGTGACTAGGGTGGAGCTAGGATTTTTTGTTTCGAGGCCAAATTTTAGTATTAATATATTAGTTTTGAGTCAAGATAAACCATCTTATACATGCATAAACGTAATACACAAATATAAACATTAATATTTTGATATTAGAGTATCTCATAATTTATAAATATATTGTATATAAAATTAATAACTTTCAAATATATATATTCACAAAATAATTTTTTAAGAGAACTTATCATCTTTAAACTCCAATGAGTATACAAAAATTGTCTAATTTGATATTAAACATATATAAAAAAGAATTAAAGAAAACAAAAACTACCTTATTTCTATAACTACTAGACAACTAACTCAAACATTTAGGAGAAAACTTCTATTTTTATAACTAAATATTTAAATTTTTAATGCGCCCCGCCGGGGTGGGGGGAGGAGATGAGTTCAGATACAAGACAGAGACCAGGATTTCCTGAACCACAGAGATCCACCTAACTTAACCACTGGGCCCATTCTTATGAAATTCACAGAACCAGCCCAAAGGAGACAAGAAACGTGTAAGTTAAAAGAATTTAATTTTGCCGTCTTTTTTTGCAGGTTTCATATATTATTATATGGACACTGCTTGTCTATAGTGATCCATTGCATTGAATTTTGAATTTGAGCCTATTCAAAGTGGACATGTATCCGATTTTCATCACATATTTGAATGGGGTCAGCCTCCAGTACACTGAGACAAGCTTTACTTATTAGAGCACTAGCAGTAAATATGTATCTGATTTTTATCAAATGTTTGAATCGTGTCAACTTCTAGTACACTGGAGCCAAACTTTCCTTATTAGAGCACTAGCATTAGGTGGAATTTGACACATTAAACAGCAAAAAGCCACTCATATAAGATGTTCTAAATATCCAAAAATTTGACACAGATGAAGAGTACCATTCCAAATTTGAAACAATAAAAGATAAATTAATTTTTTTATTCAAATCCTCTCTCTTAAGACTTCTCTCACCCCGCCTCTTCCTTCTCTCCCTGCATATCGGTTCTCTCTCTCTCTCTCTCTCTCTAACCTTGCTGTGGAGATCAATTGGTAGAAATCAAGAAGGTAGAGTGGTAGATGGAGAAGAAGAGAGAGAAAAAAAAATGAATAGAACATGAAAATAAAACATGTGATGTAAAGTGTATTTTCAAATGTTATATTAAAGTAACAAAACTAAATTATTTTAGCGTGTGAAAATAGAATTTTTCTGCTTCAGTGGATGCTGATACTCTTATGTAACATTTTGGCTGTACTGTATACAGTATACATTATGACTCAAATTAGTTCAACAATTAAAAACCTTTGTCAATCATTTGTCACCTGATTTTTGCTTGTAGTGGACGAAAGCCCAGGTGTGAGTCAAAATCATATTTATTGGCACAGTTTCTTTCATGTTTCTTCTCTTTTCCACTTTTTTTTTTCTCTTTTTGTGTGGGTAAAGCTAAAAAAAAATCAAACATTTTTATTTGAAATATATTAGACATATTAACTCAATATAATAGGTTAAAGTTTTATATATGCTCATGTTATGGTTTATTGTAACAATATTATCTAAAATTTTACTTATTTTATGTTCTTTCCAACCTATTGTCCAAACACATTAAGAATTTATTATCACACCGTCCAAAAGGGTTAAGCATGTTCTAATCTTCAATATAAAATAGCTAGATACAGTAAAAAGAATTTAAAAAAAAAAATTACTAACATGTGTCTTTAGAGCATATATTAACGATTTATTTTTAAAAAAAATTATAATAAAATAAAAAAATAAACCACTGTTTTGATATTTTTTTTAAATTTTCTATAAAAACTTTCGTAAAGTAGATAATTCCGGACCCATAAAAATAATCACTGGATAGAGCTAGGAGTCTAGGACCAATAATAAATCTCGTGTGAAAAACAGACACATCACTGTCACTGCAATAATTTCTTTCCACGTAATCCAAATTCACCGTACTTTGGGAGTTGGGAGATGGGGGTAGAATGCATGGTGTCCTATATTTGCAGGAGTGGTCACTTTCCCACATGAAATACAAACATTTTTCTGTTCCTGATGTCCGATATATGTTGGAGGGGTACGTACGTATAAGTCATGACGGTGGGGACACTTATTCACATGATTCAGAATTCAGGGTGCACAACACAAGGCAGTGGACTGTGGAGAATAGAGAAAATGATAGTTCTTTGAAATGATAGTTTTTTATTTATTTTTAGCAATAAAGATGTAGTGGTTAATCCAATAAAGGGTTACGGTATCGATTAAAATTAGTTTTTATGAAATGAAATTTAAATTTTAAATAAGGTGACATTATAAAAAAATTTAAATTCATGAAAATTATATAATGTAACCCTAGCTAGAGATCCTAATCCTATTAAGAGAGGCTACATTTGAAACTAAGGGATAAGATTATAAGTTAAAATTTTAATATTTTTTCTCAATCCTTAGACTAAATGGTTTTTAATTTTTTAATAACTGATAAAATTTAAAATTTTATCCTTTAATATCAACCCTTGGTTTCAATTGCACCCAATGCTGAATCTCAAACCCTATTTGACATCATCCGCGTGCAAAATGTTCTTATTAAAATAATTGAATTCAACCACCTTGATTTATGATTAAACAATTTTTTTTTCATAATTATTGAAATAACATATTTTAATTGATATACAATAATTAAAATGGTGTTAGACTATTAGAGGTAAACTTATGTAAATGTTATATTGTTTTAATCACAACTAACCATTTTAGTAAGTTGTGAAAATTTTTATGTATCTACCAATAACATTGTGACTGCAATGGATAAGTTATATGGAAAGGTCAGTTTATGATGAGAGTGTTACAACCCTAGTGCTAATCAATTATACACTAATCAATTCTATACATTTTTTCAGTACTTTCCCTTAGTTCTAATTTGTAAAAAATATGGTAATTTGCTGTATTATTATATATGTATAATGTATATGTGCGTATAGTTCTCACCTGAGCAGTCCCATTCTTGACCTCGTAAGCACTATAATCATTACCAGATAAGGTGACGAGTGCCACAGAGGACTCTACGTCCGTAGCGTTAAACGCATTAGTTTTGATGAGTTCATGGAAGAAATCAATCTGGGTGGTCATGTTTGGGTCTGAAACCAACGTATTGAACACACCAGTGCCTCCAAAAGCAAAGTTCATGCCATATTTCAAGTCATTGACCCCATATTCCCTCAATCTGTATGGAATTGGAGACTTCAAACCTATGAACTTAGCTGCATGGTTACAATTAAGCACAAGATCAGGGATGCCTGGCTAAAATTGAAGTAGTCAGATCATATGTTCAATTTTCATCCCATTGAAAGAAAAATGTAAATGCCACTTAATTTATGAAAGCGTGTGAAGCTTTCATTGAAAACTCAATAATGTTGTACTCGAAGCATCAGGTATTTTTGAAACACCACCCCCTAAAAAGTCCTACTCTAGCAATAACACTTGCCAAAAGAAATAGTCAAATCATGCAATATGTTACTTGAACGGCTGAACCTTATGCACTACAAGAAAAAAGTCACTATCATAATAAGGATGGTTATATACTTATATATACACTATAATTATCAACTGCTACTCTCTCTCTCTCTCTCTCTCTCTCTCTCTCTCTCTCTCTCTCTCTCTCTCTATATATATATATATATATATATATATAAACAATATTGTGTGGGTTTGGATTCGGCTGAAACCCACGTTTTGCGTTTTAACTTTTTTTTTCCCCAGCAGGCATTACTGTTTTAGGGGACAACAGCACTGTTGAGCACTGTTCATACACTATTTAGAACTGTTCACAGATTAAAAAAATATTAAAAATGGATCCCATGGTACTATTTACATATTTAAAAATTATTTTACTACAGTGTTTTTAGTTTCAGCAACAATAAGTTCAATTCAAACAGACCCATTATCAACTGCAACATTTATCAGTTAGTAACATGGGCTTAATTTTTTATAATTATAATTAAAAGTTACCTGATGATCAATCCCAACCGACGTCTTTTGTTATGGGGAGGAGAGAATAGATTTTAACTGACAAAGAGTGGACAAAAAGTTCATAGAGTAGAAGTACTAATTAAAGTAATTTCTCAAAAAAATAAAGTACTAATTAAAGTAATTTTAAAAAGTAATCTAGAAGAGAAAAAGTAATTTAAGGAAAGGAAAAGGGGGACTTTCAAATTTTCTTTAATGATGATATAAGCAAATGATGAATCCACCTCTACTATTCTTTAACTCACATTAATCGGCCCTTTTAAATGTCTAATTAGTTAGTTTTTGACAAGTAATTTTTATGGAAACAAGTAAAAGTACAAATTTGTTGAGAACAGAAGATTTTTGTTTGTGGTTATCATTCATCAGAGGCTATTCAATGTTAATGACTAGGAGAAGGAGACAAAGTAAAGACAGTGATATATATTTTTTGGGTGATTGAGACAGTTCAACCTAAAAAAAGAAGAAAGTATTTAAAAAACAAAAAGAGGAAGACAGTGTCAGGTTATTGGACAAAAGGAGTCTCAACATTAAAACAATTTTAACGTGTATGTGAGAAGTAAAGGAAGTTAAAT
Organism: Quercus robur; assembly: GCF_932294415.1. Lineage (NCBI taxonomy): Eukaryota > Viridiplantae > Streptophyta > Magnoliopsida > Fagales > Fagaceae > Quercus > Quercus robur. Next base: position 9,474,879 of record NC_065540.1, read on the forward strand.
GTAAAAGTGACATTGGGTTGATCATAATTTTTCACGTTGAATAGCTATGAAAAATAGTTTTAATAAAGATTGTGGTAGTAGAATAACTATAAGCCTCAAAACAAAAGGTGATAAACACTAAAATTTGAGTAGGTATACAAAATTTTTCATAATTTTTTGTTTATAACGGTTTATTTGACAAATTATGATAAGAGTAATTTATTCTTATCCCTCCATTACTGACACTATTTTTATTAATACTAATTATATCACTTCATCAACTTAGTAGTTGTGGTGGGTTTTAGTTAGTTTAACTAGTAAAGATTTTAGTTGTCAAAAAAGAAATCCGGTGTTAAAACTCTGCCTACACCAAAAAAACCAATTAGTATCTTAACTTAATGATAAAAAAACAATTATTATAAAATGAACACAATAGTTGTGAAGAAGATGATAATAAATTTTGCATATCTAAACTTGTTAAAATAACATTAAAATTAATAATAATAAATCTAAGGACACATTACTTTTTATACATACATACCAACTTTTTATTTTCATAACTCAATTAATTTTTAAGCAAGTGGTGTAATAGAGTGTGAAAATGAGTTTATTTGTAGTCTTTATGAACTAACAATGACTAGCATTATGTCCGTGTGATGCACGGTTTAATAAAAAATCATATGTAAATAATTTTTGTATTAATTTAATTAAAATAAATAATAAAAATAAATGAATATTTTACTTTTAAGTTACATAATGAATGCATATTATGTGAGACTAAGGTATCATAAAATGCACACACACACACACACACATATATATATATATATATAATTGAATGGAAAATGGTAGAGGTACCTAAATATATATATATATATATATATATATAAATATAAAATGATTTTCAATAATACATTGAACTTTAAGGCTCAATTAATCACATATATTTAAATGGAAAACCCTTGAGTTTAATAGTTAAAAACTATCCAAAACAATAATTGAAAACATGCTTAAATAGAAATCTCAATTCAATAATTAAGAGCAATCTAAATTACTAAACATTTAAAAATTTGAAGTAGAGAGAGACTCACATGAGAATTTAATTTTTGTTCTTGAAAGTATGGAATAAGACACTGAAACTTGAGTGAGTTTCACCATACCAAGTTTAAGTTTAAACTCAAAGTTTAAGAGCACGTTTGGTATACTGTAATGATTATTACATGGAAATAGGAATAAATATTACAAGGAATACATTAAGTTGGAATGTAACAAGCATTACTATTCATTAGTTTGGTGACCATTTAGGAATAGAATTCTAAATATGCATCCACAATTTAGTAGAGTATAAAAAGAAAGTGTAATTAAATCATTTTTAAGTCAAATTTCCTAAAATACACTTATTTTAGGGTGTTCAAAATAGAACTAATAATTAACAACAAGGAAAATTTATTTTCTTTCCTTTTGAAGATGTGGCAACTAATGGCGTTTTAGGAAATTTTTTTAAAAAGTTATTACATAAGGTGAAAGAATAAATATTCAGTACTTTTAATAAAGAATAGTTATTCCTCATTTTGAAGAATAGCTATTCATAAGGAATAACTATTCATTGTAATAAAAATATAACCAAATAACCGAATAGTTATGCCATATGAATATCTATTACATTACAGTATCTATTACAGTTTACCAAACGTGCCCTAAATCTTGTGTGTTACATGCTACATGTGTGTATATGCATGAAAAATTATTTAAATTTAACATTTATTGCAGGAAAGAGGTGGTGTAGTCTTAGGTGGTGTAGTCTTAGCCTTATCTAGCTAATTCTTATTATAATCCCTTTGTTTTGGGAGGAGAGAGAGAAACGCTTCTTTTAAAATAAAAAAAAAGTCAGCGTATAATATATAATAGCTAAGATATTAATCTTTGGAAGTGGTATCTTATACAGATTAATATTTCAATTATGGGTTTTAGTAGTTAGAAGTTAGCGTATAGTAGTTAATAATTAGAAAATTACTAGTTAATAATAGCTAAATGAATTATTATTATTATTATTCTTATTATATAATTGAAAGCAAAAATCATGCTACATGTATGTATATATTATATTTTTTAGTCAAAATGCCCCAATAAGATTAAGGACATAAGTTGGTGTAACATCAACTCAATGAACATATATTAGTCTAAAAATATAACTAATTTTATTGAATGACTAAAGAACGATTAAATATTTATAATCTTATATAAATATAATCACTCCAAAAACATTGTTCATTAAAAGTTTTTAAATAGTATTATTTAAAAGCCAAATATATATATATATATATATATTTATTTATTTATTTATTTATTTTATGGACTTACTTTCAAATCAAAACTCTGTAGATCTGTCTTTCTAATTCTACCTATACCATTAAATTGTTTGTAACTCTAAGCATTGTCACTCCTAATAGAGAAATCCTTGTTCATTCGTAATCAATCTTCTTTTTAATCTTGAAAAGTCTTGCTATTTTAACATTGTTCAACTATTTAACCCAAACAATATATGCTGCAAACAACAAACAATAAATATTATTTGAAAGACAAATTAAGTGCATATAGATTGTAAAAAAAAAAAAAAAAAATACTTTGCATGTAGGTCGGTGGTGGCGAAATCACTATATAGCAACCTATGATTTTGGCGAGGCCTCGAAAAGCTTTAGTTTTTTTTTTTTTTTTTTTTTTTTTTTTGAGAAGGATGTAGAACTTTAGTTAAGTCCATGTATTACCTTTAAGGGAGGCACATAGTATTTGCATATTTAACTTCATAGGATCTATACATTACTAAATATTTTACAATTTTAAGTACAATCTATATCAGTAGAAAACTGTCTAGAAATTAAATTGAATTAACCATTTTTTTTAGAGAGAAAGCAACACTTATATTTTTTAATTGAGAAAAAAATAAATTTAAATTCTTGGTCAATCACATTGATCATCAATCAATTAATCATAACTCGATTCATGATCATATTTAGCAATAAAAGAGGAGTTACTAATAAATTATATATTTCATAATTTAAATCAAATTCAAATCTATAGAGGTGCAATTCATCCCTCTTAGTGAAATTTTTCTTCTAATGATAACAGGAGGAAAATAAAAAGTATAATTCAAAATTTTTCGCAAACTTCAAAAAAAATCTTACAAACCTCAAAGTTCATGAACATATTATAACATAAAAAGAAAAAGAAAAACTACCCTTAAGTTATGGAAACTCGTCTTAAGTTATGGAAACTCGTTTATCACAAACCAAAGCAGTATACTTTCTCGTTAAAAAGTCAATCTTCTATGATAATACATAAAAGAATTTCAAAACACCGTCCCCAAAAAAAGCCAATCTAATTCATGTAAGCCTTGAAAATAAAAAATTCCTAAACCCACTGCGCATCTTTCTATAATTTGATTTTTATCTTTTCTTTTAAATTTATCTGTCAACCTTACCTAATTTTGTAACTTCAAACTTAAAATATGCAATTCAATATTTCCAAGTGAAGATTCTCATTGGAAAAATCTAATAGTTATAAATCAAAACTAACAATTCTTAAAAGTATGATGTCAAGAACATAAAAAAACTTTGGATAAAGGTGTAATATATGCCTTTTGATTTCTCAAGTAATAAATAAAAGAATTATATTAAAGATAAGAATTGGAGGAGAGGAAAAGAAACAACAAAACTAACCCCACCTAGTTCTCTTTTATTCAAACATGAACCACAAAAAATTAATTAACCTCCACTCTCGCACAGTAAACGTCAAATATGGTGGAAATTAAGCAAAATACCATAATTACAACTTTATACCAGAAATACAACTTTTCATGCAAATTGAAAAACAAGGACTCCTAAGTAGAAAAACTACTAGCTTAACACAACACAATGACTCCAACTTGACCATCCTGTTTTGAGAGATAAGAAGTTGCTACAATGATTTTACGTTTGGGGTTTGTGGAGTAATTTTTTTTTTTTTTGGATAAAAAAATCCATACATATTCCATGGTAGTTTTTGTATTTGTATGACTTTCACATCTTCAGGACTCTCAAGCCACACCTCAACATTGCCATTCCACGAAATTTTTTTTTTTTTTTTTTTTCATAAAGAAGGTTTTGCATTTGAGCCATGAGAAAACAAGAGAGAAATAGATAGGGGCAACGTGAAGAGAGGAGTGATTGTGCGAAGGAGGATTGGAGTTTATCATAGCTATTAAATGATGCTAATGATCTGACAAGATAGAAAGAGAAAAGGAAAAAAGTTTTAAAAAATTGATCCAATAATGCAAAATTTACAGGTGAAAGAGAGAATCACACGTAGACATTTAGGGCCTGTTTAGTAACATTGTTCTAATAATGTTGTTTGTATTTTTTAGAAATATATATAAATAAAAAAATGTGTAAAAATATGTGTAATATTATTAAAAAATTGAAAATTATTGCTCAAAATCTCATACTAAACAGCTCCTAGTATTATAAATAAAGAAAAGCGGCATTGTGTTTGTGGCAAGCTAGCAGAGAAGAGGGAACCCACCATTTATGACCATACACAATGAAAAGCAAATCCACTGTACCAAAAAGTGAGCTAAAGATTAAAAAAAGAAAAAAGAATAAATTTCTCAACAAAAAAAAAAAGAATAAAAAAAGAAGCAAATCATTAGAGAGAGAGAGAGAGAGAGAGAGAGAGAGAGAGAGAAAGAAAGGGACACACCAAGGAAATCGGTGAGGACACGGCCATCTGAGTAACGACCAGCTGGTTTTCCAGGAAAAGTGATTCCATAAGGGTATTTCCAAGAGTTAGCTTCAGATTTCTTGTTGTTACCAGTGTCAGCATATGAATCTCCAAAGACAAAGAGCTTTGATGGACGAAAATTAAAGAGACGGTGGTGGTGGTGATGAGCTAAACGTGCTTGTACGACTGGTTCCCCTGCAATAATTAAATTAATCACACACATGCATGCATTAGAAATGTTTGGTTTTTATGGAAAATATTAAAGAAGCAGCCTAGCTTTATGTATAGTATTGGAAACCTGAGAGAAGGAATAAGAGGAAAAAGCAGAGAACAGTGAAGAGGAGCTTTTGTGCGTCCATTTTTGAAACTTTGGACAAAGCAAAACTTTGCTAGAATGGATATGTTGGTGGAGGATGAGATACTATTGAGTATTGATACTTCTATATATGGTAGTTCAACTAGGGACAATGAACACCGTCAAAAAAAGTATCAAGATCAAGCTTGGCTCTTCAACAAGTGGGGACCAAATTTCATAAGTTGAACTAGGGACAATGAACACCGTAAAAAAAAATTGTATCTTATGAGACTGTCTTGATATAATTGAATCTTATATACATAAGTTCCACGTGTTTTGAAATATGGTCTTATAAAATTGTTTTTTTAGATAAATTTTTTCTAGAAATTTCATATAAAATGCGTGGTCAAGGACACAACATAACACAACCTCATGCTTTTGTTGCAATTTGTCGTAATAACAAAGCCTCAATCCCGAAATCCATAATATAGTTATTGGTTTTCAAAAGAATAATTAGGATTTTTTTTTTGTTATTTTTATTTTATATAAAGTTGTACTCAAAGAAATATTTTTTAAAAACAAATAACCACATAAACAAGAAAAGATTAACAGCGAGACAATTTTTCTCAATCTAAAAGAGAACAAAATGACAAATTTTACTCTGTATTACATAGTGATGCTAGCCAAACCATTAGCGTTTTTGCTTTGTACTATGTTGCATGATCCAATTTGCAACGAAAATTAACATTAAATAAAGGGATGGCAAAAGTGGTCCATCCCTAACCCGTTTTGCCTTGCTTCGCTTAGTGCAAATTTCCTATCCCTTATATATATAAAATTTAATCACAGTTATAATATATTATTTTTATACACATATTTTATAACCATTTTCACAACACTTGTCTCTCCTTTTTTTAGTCTCTCATAGTCATCATTTGCCTATCTCATTAATGTTAGAGTCGTATAATTAGGATTAGTAAAATATCTTCAAGTCATCTTGCACACAACTTTTTCCCTCCCCGAAGAAGAGAAGGGGTGGGGCCAAGGCACCCATGATCTGACCCTATCTCACCTCTTTGCTATCTAAATGTTTCATCATGATCTTCCATTAAATGTTTCATTAGCGATTAAAGATCATGATTCATGATCATTTGAGCAATCCACAAATTATTCCGTCTTATATTTATTATTGGGATAAATTTGATTATCTTTCTCTGTACTCTTTTAATGTTGTAAGCATATTCTTAAAGCAAAGAATTAATATCTTCATTAGAATTAATTCTTTTTATGATTCAGATTATATATTATAAAATAAAATATATATCTGATATAAGTTCATTTAAAATTTTAAATAATACGTTACTCTATACAACTGTCAAAAAATAAAAATAAAAATAAAAATGTTTTGGTTGTGGATGGTTGATGGCCTTGCATAGTTACACTACATTCCTTGCGTTTTATGTTTTCCACCACAAGAAGAAGTTAGAGAACTAAAAATTCTTAAATAAAGATATGGCACCTGCCACTATTAGTGTACTTATCTTTCAATTAACGGATAATTATTAGTTTAAATGAATAATGGAATGTAAACTGTAAAGTGTACATTATAGGCAAAAGGATTCTTCAAAATGGCAAATGTGGGGGCTATGGCTCAAAGTAACGAGTTGGGCCTTGGGCCGTCTGAGGACACTAGTGAGTCCAAGAAGACAACGTGACTTAGATGATCTACGTTATAAGCCTTATCACAGGAGACAAAGAAAGAGGTTCCGAGGAGGAACTCTTCCTCGGACACTGAAAATCCGGAGCAGAGGTATATTCAAACTACTGAAGCGCACCCCCTAAACACATGAAAAGGAAGAAAACCCAAAATATCTAAGTAAAAAGCTGTCACCATCACATTAAATGCACTGCAGCTGCTTTCCTGACTGCATTAATTTGGAGAAGACCCCTGAACAGTGTTACCTTGGCTATCACAACTCACAAAGGACTGAAAGGGGTGTCTGATGGGATAGGTGCTCAAGTGGGGGCTTGGATGATCAACAAGTGTAAAACCCAAATGATCAGGAAGAGCCTATATAATGTATAGAAGCCCCCATAAGGAGGGGACGAGAAAAAGAGGGGAGAATACTGTAGCATGCAAAAGAACCCTAATGTAGTGATCTGTATTCATAAATAAAATTCTAAGTCTCCTCGGACCAGAGGTCATTTCATCATAATAGCTTTTGTTCCTGTCTGGATGTTCCTTAATCCCATGCAAACCACTGCTTGACTCATCTAAACCTAGTTCTTTGACCCATACTCTACAAAATTCATTGTATTGGACTTTTTTGACCAGGATTCCATATAGTGTAGGCCTGGGCTCCAAACATTGTCCTTAAAGCAAATATTTGTCACTTTTGAAGAAAGTGTACAATCCTTTTATCTACAATCTACACTTTACATCTCATAAACTAATAATTTTCCTTCGATTATTTATCAAAACAATAGTAATATTTCAATTATGTTAATAATATTGTCGAGAAATTGTCTTAATATCTACTTTGACAGTTTGACATTGTTGTGAAGTTTCACGATGATTTGATTGATGACTTTTGAGGCTAAAACAATTTTATACGTATTGATCACCAAATGATGATATGAGAGAACTATAAGATATTTTGTTCAATTTGACGCTGACATAAACTCAATTAATTAATAGAACACACCTAAAAGCCTGGCATTTCAACCATTTTTCCATCTTCCACAAATGAACTATAATATTATTGGTGGGTGACATAACTTATCCCTGTAGAGTGAAATATAATTAATCAGTATTCAATTACAGTACAATACTGATTTGTTTAGATTACATGCCTTGATTACATTATTAATTGATCAACAAAACATAAGCGAGCTATTTTTATAATTAGATTTTGTTAACAGATGCCATCAAGTACCCTATTTAAGAAATAATTTTAAAAACTTTTTATAAAAAATGAAAAAAAAAATAACTGATTTTTTTGACCATTTTTTTACATATCTCAAAAAAAATGATATCAAAATTTTTCTTAAATAGTTTGTTAATAAATACCCAAGGATAAATGCCCAAGTCGATGGAGATAATGCCATAGCCAGTCTTTGTCCTATTTAAGAAATTTTGTTAACAAATGCCCTTGAGTACCCTATTTAAGAAATAGTTTTAAAAACTTTTAATAAAAAATGAAAAGAATAACTGATTTTTTGACCATTTTTTTACATATCTCATAAAAATGAAATCAAAATTTTCCTTAAATATTTTGTTAATAAATACTTGAGGATAAATGCCCAAGTCAATGGAGATAATGCCATAGCCAGTCTTTGTCCTATTTAAGAAATTTTGTTAACAAATGCCTTTAAGTACCCTATTTAAGAAATAGTTTTAAAAACTTTTAATAAAAAATGAAAGAAATAACTGATTTTTTTGACCATTTTTTTACATGCCTCAAAAAATGATATCAAAATTTTTCTTATATAATTTGTTAATAAATACCTGAAGATAAATGCTCAAGTCGATGGAGATAATGCCATAGCCGGTCTTTGTCCTAGATGGTGGGCTAGAAATGGTTAAGTGTCCATGTTCATGGAGATCAATATCCCCTAACCAATGTGAACCGTACTTGTAGCATAATGAAATTCTCATTAACAACGTTCTCTTTCACGTCAGGTCCACAATACAATAGGGTCTTCAAGGTGGTTGGGCATATCACATCCAATCCTATTTGCTGTTTTAAATTTCCAATCATAAGGATGCACAATATGTCAAATGTACCTTTTACTTTATCAATAATATTATGGATTAGAAGTTGGGTATATTGTGAATCATTAGGAAAAGTGAACTACCATCGTTTTTGAGTATCAGTGAGGTTAACTTCAAAGGAAAAACAAAACTAAATGGACACACCTTTACTTTATCAATAATATTGGGGATTAGAAGTTGGGTATACTGTTAATTATAAAGAAAAGTGAACTACCATCGTTTTAAAGTATCAATAAGGTTAACTTAAAAGGGAAAAACAAAACTAAATGGAAACAAATGAACGGTGTGTTTGGATGAAGGAGGAGGAGAGGAGAGTAGAGAGGAGAGGTTGTGGGGTGTTTAATTAACTCTTTTTTTTTTTTTTTTTTAAATTTATTTAGGGAAAGGGGAGGGATTTGAGGGGATTTGGGCTTTGGAGGGATTAGAATTGAGGTACTCCTTCAAGCTCTTTATTTTTACGTCCTCAAATGGATTTTGGAAGGAGAGGAAAAGGGAGGGATTTCGCTTATTATTAATAAAAAAAAACTGCAATTTCACTTTTATGATATCAATTTATACCTATTTCTTTAAATAAAACAAACGAGTATGATGATTGTCAATTTATATCATGTATTATCATCTTCTCTCCTTTCACATTTTATTTTTTAAAACATTCAAATAAGAAAATTGATTACTATTTCCCTCCACTGTCTTCTACTTCCTCGGTACCCCTAATATTGTCCACTCTCTCCTCTCCCTCCAAACTTCCAAACACGCAAAGATAGGGAGCTCTTTTTATGATATTTGAAGGAAGACCTAGAGTTATACTTTCCAATTTTCTTTAAAACATTTAGGGATTTGACTATGCATATGGGGGTTAGCAGTTACATCAATTTATTTTTCAAAGAGCTAGGGAATATGAATTTGGTGCATGGACCCTAAAACATTTGGAGATTTGACTATACATACGGAGGTTAGCAGTTATACCAATTTATTGTTCCATGAGCTATAGGGAATAGAAATTTGGTGCATGGACCCTAAAACATTTGGGGATTTGACTATACTTTTAACTTCTCCCTTAAAAGTTACAATAGTTTTTAAGTGGAATTTGTAGTGTGTCTTTATGTTAAAACTTCATTACCTCTCTCTTATGTGTGTGTGTTTTTCTCAAAAAAAAATAATAATAATAATGATAATAATAATATTTTCAATGAGGCTTTGGCTTGGGAAAAATGTCTTTCCAAACTAGTTTAGAGAGAAACCTTTCAAATATCTTCTATATCTTTTTATTAAATGTAAAATTTGAAAACCTAATAATTGGATTGTATATTCTTATTATATTCTTCATACTTACAAAATTTCAAGAAGATAAAAAAATCAATAATTATGTTATCAATGACATGTTTAAATTTCAAGTTTTTGTGGTAAAAAATTATGCATAAAAATAAGTTTATTAATCGAATAATAAATAATATTTGATTTGAATGAAATTTAGCATGCATGTTAATAGCATAAAGAAGAAAAGAACATATAATTTAGAGGGTTTCTCTCCTTGTCCAGTTCGGTTGTGGAAATTTACAAAACATGGACTCGGTATTGTTCAATATGGGCCACAAAGTTGCAAGTTGGTCGAAGACATGATGCTTAGACTGTACCTACACATTTCGTGGGCTCAGAGTTGGGTTGGGGCCCAGGACCTAGAATATTACGAGGTTAGAAGACCGTGGGCCCAGTCTTTGGCAGCCCAATACTCTGGACCACAGAATGAAACTGAAAAATAATATTGTAACACAAGCGTTTTATTTTATTTTATTTTATTTTTTGTTTATTGTTTTTTAGAAAAGTATGTTGCTCTCTTTAAAAGAAAAAAAAATTATTATAAAATATCTTTGTTACGGCACAAAGTCAACTTATGTCCAATTACACATCAAAACTACAACTTCAAACTTGAAGTCACAGTTTCTCTTATTTTTAGAGATTGTGCGTATTATGTGTAAGAGATGTGCATTAGACATTTCTTTTTGCCATAATATCATTATTGCATTTCAAAGATTGAATGATCTAGGATCAAAGTACAAAATGTAGGTAACTCTGTTTTTTTTTTTTTTTTTTTTTTTTTTTTTTTTTTTTTTCAGATAATAAAAGGTAAACACTATATGTGCTCCATCATGATTCCATGAATAATACAAAGATACAGAATTGTCCACCCATATTTACATCTATTATGTACATATTTCAGAGATGAATTATACCACTTGGTACCACAAGAGATAGGCCAGCCCAATATAATTTGTTCTCAAAACTTCACACTTTTTTCCATCCCATGAATTTCAAAACCTTAAACTTTTGAAAAGCAATATAAAAAAAAAAAAAGCTCAAAAATTAGAGGAACATGACCCTACCTATCAATGAAAGGAGTAATCTTGATAACCAGGCCAGGGAAAACATCATCTGGGTCATGAATATGTGGATTCTCTTCAACAATATATGGATCCCCACATTTTTCACTAATAGTGTGCAGTGTCTCTCCTTCACCAACCACATAAATTTCATCGCATGGCTTGTTGAATTGCATTTGTACCATCCGAACAGCAAACTCACTTTCACTCGATTCACAGCAGCTCAAAACCAGCATTATTGCCAAGAACAAAGCAGTGTACCCAGAAATCCTCTCAGCCAACGCAGTTGATGAAGAAACACCCGCCATGACCAATTTCGTAGCACAAAATTATGTAAATTTGATTGGTTTTTCCTTTTGGCTAGGCAAAGCTTTTCTTTAAGGGTATGTGATACAAAGTTTTTGGTTTCTTGTAGAGGGTTATACTTGTATATTAGTGAAGGGGTTCCTTTCTTTTGGTAGTTGGAGTGGTTGCAAAATTTGCAAATCATTGGCGGGAGTTGAAACGGTTCACTCAGTGTGGTAGGTGATATTGTCAGGGAGCAAGACTAAAATGAGAGGAGAAAGAGTTGGTTTAACTGCTTTATTAAATGAAATTTGGTCTTGTTTGACTTAACTTATTCTTTATGCTATGTGTTGCTTTTGTTGTGCAAATGTTTCTAACATAATTATTTTCAACATAATTGCAGTTGCATATTTGTTGATACAGGAACATTAGCATATATATATATATTCACATGACGTATGTAAGAATAGTCAATAGGGGAAGATTACATTACAAGTCATATACTCAATTATATGGTTATATAAGCTCTTATTCCAAAATGATGTCATTTGCTGGTGAGGGAAGTGAAATATTAAGGAGATGGAGTATTTGACATTATAATAACATAGAGCAAAGGCAATACGCATCATGTTTCTTTTATTTTATGCTAGAATATGGACACAGGCAACAAGCAAGTTGATTCCCAAAAAGGGTAAGATGGCTAGTCCTACAATAAATTTTACAATATTTTTTGTAAAATAATTGTAATTGGTGTATAACAAAAATAATACCAACTGTAATTCCATATGAAAGTGATTTTGCATTTATCGCAATCTATTACGTCAACAAGTAATAATGGCAACGCTATTAACTACCCCATCTCAAGTAAGTATTGCCATATCATCCATTATTTCTTAAATTACCCTCATAAGAATATTGAAGCAGGACTCAAATTCAACCCAATTAAGTTGTCCACGATGACTTATTCAAATGATTGTAGTTGTAACTCAGTAGGTGTTGTTGCCCTTATATTTCTTGACTTAGAACCTGATAATGGACGTGATTTTTATAAATAAGATTGGGATTTTAATTGTGTTCTAAATAAAAATTACCATTTTTTATTGAGTTTATTTTTATTGGATCCATATTCAAATTGGCGTAGGTCACATAATCCCTTGTTCAGTAATTCCAAATATTAGATTATGCTATCCCTAACTTTAAAGATATGCACAAAAGAAAACACATAAAAATATAAGAGAAAGAAGTAATGCATCAAACAATTCTTAAGAACTGTAATTGATCATTTTATCTCTTCACCCATATACATGCGATGTAAAATTGTTTCTATTGAATAAGTTCATTTGAACTTAGAAGGAAAAAAAAAATATATATATATATATATATGACTTCTTTTTTTTTTTTTTTTTTTATGAACATATATGACTTCATAATACTATGTAATTATTTCAAATTATATCATTAAATTTTTAATTAAAATAATACAGTTAAGTGTAGGGGGGGTTTTTGGGGCTCAAGCCCAACAGGCAGGCGATTCTGGCCCAAAAGTCCCTCAACAATGAATTTGTAGAGAGTAGGTTACAGAACTAGGTCTTTGACAGCGGGAACGTAGTTATGAACAAGCCATGCAACCAGTTGGACATAGGGATATTCCTCCAAACTTTTGGGATAACAGTCCGTGGGGCTGTATCTTCTGCTTTTTATCTCTAACTCCTTTCTCTTTTTCTATGTTTTTCTTCCTTCTGCTTGCGATCCCTTGGCCATGAGGATCTCCTTCTCTTATATAGCATCCTTCCTAAGATCACGACCCTACACTTGTTAATCATCTGGGCCTCTACTTGAGTACCTGTCCCATAGGACATCCTCCCTCTTTTCTGTGAGTTGCACTGGCCAAGATAATTCTGTGCTCCTGTCCTTTCCACATTAATGCGGCTGGAAAAGTAGCTCATTGGCGCATTTAATGCGGCAATCGTGGTTGCCCCCCTCCCTGAACGTCACGCACTATTCCTTCGTATTGGATGACTTTTCGCCATGTATAGGGTGCGAATCGGATACACACTTGGCGAGTCCGAGGAGGTACTCCTCCTCGGACGCCCCTAAGCAGGCCCGGCCCAACATGGTTGGGCTGGGATATCCTACGCCCATGCCTTTTCTTCTTGTCGTGGTTGGGCTTAGTACATGTACTATGGCCCAACGTCGACTGACGGATTTTACCCCCACATTAAGTATTTTAATTGATGATAAATTAAAAAAAAAAAACTAAATACTTGCATTAAATTTCACTTTATGTGAGGGAGAGAGAGGGAGAGAGAGAGAGAGAGAGAGAGAGAGAGAGATTGCTTGAAAAAAAAATGCACACAAAATTTGAAAAAAAAAGGTGGGGGGGGTGGTGTCATGTTGTTTTGACTTATGTTTTACTCTAATTTTTGTTAATAAAAAAATTAAGCCCACCCTTAGAGTCTATTTACATTTTATTTATGAACTCATTAAAAATATGATGAAATTAAAATATTATAAATGAATGGGATGAAAGTGAAATAAGTATTTTATATTTTCTCTAATATGCTTTACGAGTAAAATAATGACTAAAAAGGAAAGATATATATATATATATATATATATATATTTTATTATCTTATTATTCTATTTTTATTTCTCTTTTCATAGTATAAGAATAAAAATCAATACATAATTAGTATTTTATCATTCAATGTGTAAGGACCAGATTTGAAATCCTAGCTCAACAGATAGATGGGCTGAGACCTAAAAAACCCAAAACAATAAATTTGTAGAGAATGAGTTGGAAAACTGGGCTCTAATAAATCAAACAGACACAAAAGTAAATTTAGATGACAAGAAGACATAAATAGACATGTTTATAATGAAGAAAAATGTCATCGACAACGTCCGAAGAGATCTGTTCTTATATATTTCTTTCAAATTTGATTACAAAGTTAGTTCTTGATGCTCCAGTAATTTTCTCTCTTTTTTCTTCCCCATCATCCATGGAGGATCCCCTCTATTATATAGTTCCTCTTAGACTATCTTGATCCTACACTTGTTGATTATTTAAGCCACTATTTGAGTGTTTGTCCCATCAAACACCATCTTTGGTTTTCTGTGAGTTGTAGTAGTCAAGGCAGCTCTATTCAGGAGTCTTCTTTACATAAATGCGGCTAGAAAGTTAGTTGTAGGGCATTTAATGCGGTGGCAGCAACTTTTTCTTAGATATTTCCTAGCTCTCATTCTTCTAGTATGTTCATAATGCACGTCCTTCTCAGTGGAGTTTCCTGGAAAGTCACTTTGAGTGATAGAATACGCATTTGATTTATGCTTTGTTCACCCAAGGGAGTGCTCCTCCTCGGATCACCTTCCCTAGCCTTTCTGTTTGAATCTTACTCATGGGATTTTAAGATCGACACTCTCACTACTGTTTATCAGCTCTTGGACCAACTAACGTCCTTGGCTAAGGCTCAAGGCCCAATATACAAATTTGGGCCCTCACCCCTATACAATGTTTTTTTTTTTTTCTTCTAAAAAAAAGAACTTAAAAGTAAGGGAGAATATAAAGGATTCCTTAAAAATCTATTCAATATCATTCCTTGCCTTCTCTCAAATAAGTTGTTACCATGTTTGGATTGAAGGAGAGTGGAAAGATATAAAAGAGAGAATTTAAATTTTCTCTTGTTCTTATGTAAATTGGGAGGAGAAAGAATTTGAAAAAAATTGGAAGAGTCAAATCATTTTTTATTTTAATAATTCAATAATTATTATGAGAGATAGGAAATTTGAACTCTAAAAGTTTTTTTGTTAAAAACATTAAAAAATTTCTATTAAGCTACCAGGTTCGTCAATCCACTCTTTTTCTTTTCTCTCTCTTTTCTTCTTCTTTTTTTTTTTTTTTTTTTTTCCTCTGTTGGTGGATAAGGACAAGAGATTAAGTTTAATGAATTTTTATATAATTCCTTTTATTTTTTCTTTTTCTATAGAGTTCAATAAATTTGTGATATAATTATCAATTTCTTTATTAATTTCTTTTCCTCTACACTTTCAATTTTTTTTTTCTTTCCTTTCCTTTTTACCGTACAACCAAATAAGGAGAGGAGCATCTACACCCCTCTCTTGGTGTTTGATTTTAGAAACAGGAATGTGCATCTACTTCCCTTTTCTAGTCTCCTCTCCTCTCACCTACTTTCCTAGTATCAGGTTTGAGTGGAATACCGTTTCCCATTTTTGGTGGTGACATCAAGAATTTAAAAAATCACTGAGAAAATTAAAAATCATTATTATATGAAGAGAGATACATCATGAACTAGGAATTACCTACTCCATGTTCACATTTTCATTGACCATAGTCAAGTATTTTACAAATTCAAATATATTAGCTCAAGAGTTCACCAATGTGAGATCAATAAGCGCCCTTCACACCAAAAAATTGGGCTCTCATTAGAAAGAGAGAAGAAGGAATGCACTGATTCTCAAAGGAAATAAATGGAACACCAAACTTCATTTTCAATCTTTAACAGCTTGCTGGAAGTGGAGTGCATATTCCATGGTTTCATGGTTTCATCAACAATTTTCTGATATAATCGAGCACTCCCTTCACATTAACAGTCCATGCAACTGAAACAGGAGAACATTCTGTCCATGGGTTGCTTGAATTCCATCTGTGTCAAATTAAAAGCACCAATATCAATGAAAAATGTAAAAATAACAATCCAAGAGGTTAAATTTCTCCAGAAAGAGTAGTCTGAACATACTTTTTTAGCCCTTGGTCCAAAAGCGTGTGGCCTGCACAGATACCCTGCGTCTCAACCCTCACAACTCCCTTCTTGAAAGTAAATAGATCAGGACGGACTAGTGCTACAAAACTGACAGGGTCATGGAGGAAAACCCCTGAAAGCAAACTTAGGGTCATTCGGATGGAATACATGGAACATTTCACTGGAGACGATAAAAAAAATTATAAAACAGAACGGTCAAATAGTGGAAATATAAACAACAATTACCATGGACACCATCAGATTTCACATGCCAATCTCTGTAAAATTTGCACATATCACTTATGATTTTACTGTGCTTGCCCTTGGATTGCCTCAATTCAAGAAGGTCATCATCTGAAGCCATAAAGCAGTGGCAACTGTAAGAAGGATATTGTTTCACCAATCACAGAAAGTCACACAGGAAAAGCTGGTTTAGGGAGCAAAGATACCTGTAAACATCACTTGGGTTGTAACGTTTATTCCAACAACAGCAATATTTGCCCCAGAGGTGAACACAACATCAGCTGCTTCTGGATCTCCATAGATCTACAAGTCAGGAAATAGTGTCTTCATACACAGTTGGTTTACATGAATTTAAAAATGGAAGCTAAACAGTTTTCTTACTTTACCACTAACAACTAGAGTTCAACATTTTAGTTACCAAAAAAAAAAAAAAATACTATGGTGGAACTTTCTAATTCACAATAGTTTTATCTGAGGAAATAAAAGACCTTTTTTACAGATTAGAAATTATACAACAGTGTTTTAAAGCAGATAATTATGGTTATATAAGTTCTTCAGTTGATACTAAGCAAAACTATTTATGTATACAAAAGTAGGGAGAAAAATAAGTTTGTCAACTGCTCCAATTTTTATTTTTATTTTTTCAACCTTGGCCTTAGGCAAATATTCCTGCTGGGAAATGGTGAAAACAAGTTCCTGTATGATTTATTAGGGGGGAAAAATGTTTCCACATGAAACAGGACAAGTTTTAGAGAAAAATTTATGAACACTGCCAACATCAAGTGGGGTTTAAGATTAATTATATTACTTAAGGAGATCACTAATTGAAACATGAATTTTTGAATCAGGAAGATTTCCATCCAAACAGGAGTGTAAGTTAAAGCTTTATTAACTTATAAGCTCATAAAACTTACAAAACGTCACAGGGAATTAACTCTCCTGGCTAGGCTTGTCATGTTTTCTATGAGAAACAGGAAATGTAAGAAAAGCTAGCACTTACATTTGCTTCGGCAGCAGGATTTACGTTTCCCAATGCAAAGAAAGCACCCCCGAGTATGACCAGTCTCTTTACCTTTCTCGCAAAGGAAGAGTCCCTTTTGATTGCCTGATCAAGATAGTTAGATCAGCTTAACCATAATGGCTGCAAATTAAAATTTCTCAGTTATGAAGTTCAAGCAGTCAAATGCAGACAAGGAATACTGCAACTTACCAAAGCTAAGTTGGTCAGCGGTCCAAGTGCAAGTATAGATACTTCACCAGGATATTCAGAGACCTTTTCAACTAAAAATTCAGAAGCACTCTTCTCAGATTTCTTTGCTTTTGCAAGAGGTAGATCTGTGTTCCCCAACCCATCAGAACCGTGGATAAAGTCAGCAACATGCGGTATTCCTCCCTTTTTCCAGGATAAAGCATAATTAATATACCAAAAAAAGTAAAAAGAAAGCATATAACAGAACCTAGTTACACAACTGAAAGAGGAGGGGGGGGGGGGGGGGGGGGGGCATGCGTGAAAGACTGGAAATTTCAATTTCAAAAGTAGACAAAGATACAGCACAATGTGCAACACAACAGAGGCAATTTTGAAAAAGATTAAGCAAACCAAATGGGCCAAAGTACAACTTCGTTACAATCTAACATACGTGAACACAAACATGCAGGTTAAGATAACGACGACATATTAAAACAGATACCTTTAGAGGCCCGGCACTGCCCTCAGCCACTGGAATACCTGAACAGCCTGCGATCTCACACTATCCTTTTGCAAATTAAAAACACTAATTGATTGTGTACGTATTCCAAAAAAAAAAAATTACATCTGAAACACATCATACATAAGAAAATAAAAATCAACTGATTACATACCAGACGCAAAGCATTTTGAGTGGCAACTTCTGTAGAAGTATTACCAAATACTGTTGTCAAGCCCAATATTTCCAACTCCGGAGATTGAAACGCCATGAAAATTGCCATGGCATCATCTAGTCATTAATGAAAATTCATTCACATTTTAGACATTGCAGTGATAGAAAAGAAACACATCATAATGCACCACTAAATAAAACACCTAAAGTATTTCTTGAGAACCATTCAACCTTAAGAAAAAAAAAAAGCTATCTGGAATTTCCTTCTCCACAAACATATTTTCTAAATCCTCAACCCACTTTATTTTTTCTCCTTGAAATGTCAAAGTCAGCAATCCTTCCAATCAATGCTAGTATTTGGTACTGTTGAGAAAAAGTTTGAATTTTGACTGTAAAGAGATAATCACTCCAATATTCAACTGAAGGGATACAATAATAATATTTTAAGGCCCTGATTGATTTAATGAAACTCAATTTTCTAACAGACTTGGTTATCTCAATGGAACCTAAAGAATGAAAGCTTGGTATTGTGTTCCCAATTAATTTCAAGAAAAGGTAAAGCTTTACAACAACAACCAAGTCTTAGTCTCAAAATGATTTTTTATGAAAATAAAAGGTGCCCTTACATTCCATTCAAAATCACAGACTGAAGTGACAAACATTTACAAATTAAAAACAAAATAAATGAAATAAATTTCATAGAGGATCACCATGGTTAAGTAATCGCATCTGTGACTTTATGTATCTCTTTCACTCAACATCAACAATATATTACTAACAACTACAAATCTAAAAGATATACAAATCTAAACATTTTGAAAATGGACATTTTAACCAACTGTTTTGGAATTGTAACTAAATCAAAATTTCTCTCCAAGTTTTCTCAGCAACCAAGCAATGACTAAGTCAAAAAAAAAAAAGTCTTTGTTTATTTTTCTCTCAGAAATCCCTTAGTTCCGCTCATATCCTAGTCAAAGTCGCTGAAAACATAGATTAAAAAAATAACAAAGCACACATTTGAACATAACAAACAACAACTAAATTCCACCACGCATTCTCACATTTCATCATCATAGATTAAATCTCTCTCATTTTTAATTAACTATTATTACAAAAACCTCTGTTTGGATGCCGAGAAAATGTAGAGATTAAAAAAAAAAAAAAAAAAACTCACCGATGCCGGGGTCAGTGTCGATAAGGAGCTTGTCGCGGTGAGATTTGGCGTGAAAACCCAAAACGGCGTTGGTTTGTGCGTTCTCCACAATCGCCACACCCTCTCCATCACCATTTGTCATAGCGTAATCCATTCTTAGTATAATAATTGAAAAGACCAGACCAGACCTTTGAAACGAAACAAAAAAGTTTATAATAACTGAAAGAGAAGGCGACTGATATATTTATATGGAGGGTTTATACATTCATGTATGTATGTATGTACATGCGTGTGTATACAAAACACAAGCACATACATACATACATACACACACAAATTTGTCAAATACGAAAAAGAACGGTGCTGGCTGACGCTGGAAAGGTTTATAAGGGAGTCGCTATCGATCTATCGATTACGTGTTCTGGAAAAAAAAAATTACGGTTGCTTTTGGTTTGGGGGTTAGGTAGGTAATAGAGGAGAGAGAAGGGTATTGAATCTTGGACCAATGGTTGGATGCCGTGTGGCATATTCCAATGGTATCTGAGAGTCTTGTACCTTCTTCTTGTTTTCGGGATCTCCTCTGCGATATCATTTAATAAGGGGGGTTGGTTGATTGCTGATGTGTTTGATGATGATGTGCAGCCTTTTGTTACAGTTTTAATGAGAGAGGGGGTGATTCGATTCTACCGTGACGATAACTTTGCAAAAGCATGAACTTCCGTTTTGGTTTTTTCCCCCAAAAAAAAAAAAACATAAAATGCCGGAATCATCATGAGGTTCAAATTCTATCCGATTAAACGGGTTTCAGTTAACTCAACTAATGAAGTCTCTAATGGTTAAATAAGATATATGAATACCAGAAACTGATTGATGTTTTATTGTGATGATAGAAAACGCAATTATCAGAAACGAACGTCATAGATTAAAACTTTATACCAAAAAAAAAAAAAAAAAAATTCTATCTAATTTATGTAATGTGATTTTGGGATTGAGTTTGGGTGTAATACTGCGTTGAAGGGTTGAGATTAAAGCACTTTTGATCTCAATCCTACTATCTTAAAAAAAAAAAAAAAAAAGTTAACTCTTAACTCCTATGTTAAATTTTCTTTTTTTTTTTGAGATGCAACAATGCGCCTGAAACAATTCTCCGCGCCTTAAGGGATTGCCCCAAGGCACAATTATTGTGGAATTCTCTCTCCCCGCCCTTTCAAAGGAATCTTTTTTATGGTTTGCAATTGGTGGATTGGCTAAATTTGAACTTTAAGAGCTCCAAGACTTGTCAATCTTTGAATATCACTTGGGGTATCCTCTTCCCCTTTGCTCTGTGGACCCTTTAGTTACACTGGAATTGCACTGCTTTTGAAAGAATGAACCACCACAAGGATCTGAAGCTTGAGACACTAGCCAAGGCTTCGAAATTCTTGTACCTTGGAATGAATGGGAAGCAGACTAGGGCTAAGACGAAAATCCAGGTGCAATGGTTTCCCCCCCCCAACCAATTGGTTCAAGTTGAATTCGAATGGCTCATCCCTGGGAAATCCCGATTTGGCAGGTGGAGGAGGATTAATCAGAAACAAGAGGGGTGAATGGATTAAGGGGCATGCAAGAGCGATTGGTATTACAACAAGTGTAGTAGCAGAGCTTTGGACTCTTAGAGATGGGATATGTTTGTGTTTTTCCCTCAAACTTCCAGCAGTAATAATTGAGCTAGATTCCAAGTTGGTAGTTGAACTTATGAAGAAGGAACTGGACAATCCTAATGGTATAGACGTCTTGGTCACTGATTGTAGGGATGGTTTGAAAGTCATTCCTTTTGTAAGGATTCAACATTGTTATAAGGAGGCAAACAAATGTGTAGATGCTTTCGCTAGATGGGGTACTCTATTAAGCCAAGATTTTTCAATTTTTCTAGAACCTCCTCCGAATGTAGCTTTTCTTCTCGGCCTTCATTCGGCTGGAGCCTTGTATGACCCTTTTTTGTTCCCTTTGTTTTAGAGGTCGGCTAGTTTTTAATTAAAGCATCCTTTTAACCAAAAAAGAAAAATAAATAAATAAGCTTTCTAATACGTTGCCTGCATCCAAGTTTCTCTTCGTTAAACTAGGTCCATTCATTGCAGTAGGCATAAGGAGAAAACTTTATCAGGCATCATAATCTCTTCTACTGGACACTAGTGAATATATTATTAGATTTCAATTATTAAATATATTGAGTCAGTACGAAATTGCGAATATTGTATTTTAAAAATATAGCATAAATTACACGTGTAATATATAATTAAACATACTTTGTTCAATAAAATATATACACCCACTAAACTTTTAAATTTCAAATTATTTTAATGGTTTACAAGAATCACACTTCCTTTTTTTTTTTTTTTTTTTGGTTAAAAAGAATCACACTTCACGCCTGTTGCAAGTAGCAACTTTTAAGGTTTAAACAATAGAAGAAATACTTTTTTTTTCCTCCTTAAAAGAAAGAAGAAATAGCACGCTGTAGAGCGTAGACTAAGAGCATTCACGGTAAAATATTTAAAAAGTTTAGTTTTAAGTAACTCTAAATACTATTTTATCTATTTGAATAACTCACTTTATAATGCACCTTGTAGCAAAGGTTTCATATTAACATTCAACACATTAAAATAATATAAACAATACAATAAAATAATATATTTAACACAATAACCAACAACCACAACCATCAATTCATTAAAATATTATTTTTTTTTAACACTATATTAATTTTTTTTTTGTTTTTGTTTTGAGTTTTGAGCTACAGAGGGCTGCTATCTATAGTTTTGAGTTTTTTATTTATTTATTTATTTATTTTTTTATAAATTTAGCTGCTTTGCTGTAGCCACAATTTTGGAAAATTGGTTGTTAAATTGACTTTTTTGTCAATTTAGGAACCTCATTGGGCTGCTCTAAGGGAATATAGAATTGTAATTTACGTATTTAACTGTTCTTTGTCAAGGTAAGATTGCGCCATCAAGGCCATGAACTTTAGTATTACTCATTCTCTCAAGTCTAAAAAATCAGTGTTTTTCCCATCCATCGTTTGGTCATCTTTTTAAAGACATCATGTCTTTAGTTAGTTAGTTCACTTCATCTGGATGAAGTCTGTTCCTCCTGATATTTTTAAAGTTTATGTTTCTAAGCTTTTAGCTATCAAATAAAATGTCGCTTAAGGCTGTTTCTAAAAAAAAAAAAGTATCATATATGTAGTTACAAAGTAGCTCACACTTTGGCAAGATTAGCTATTAATTTTCCAGATTATACCATCTGGATGGAGGATATTCCATCTCAGGACTTTCGGTTTGTTTAGACTGAGATTACCAATTTTATTTAATAAAATTGGATGTCTTTCTTCTCCCCAAAAAACAAAAATAGTTATATACCAATTAATAAGGAGAATTTGAAAGTCAGACAAGAAAAAAAAGTTTGACCGCAAAAGTCAAAGATATTACGATTGCCATTCACAATATAGATGGAGTGTCACCAAGTAATGGTTGGGTACTTGGATTAGCACCATATTTACTTTGCGTGGAAATGTCAAATTATGTCAGAGAAGAGAATAGTACTCCCGTGGGAAATTCATATACGACTTTTAGCACCAATTCTATTCTCGTTTTGCTTCGTTTCGTTTGATTTTTATTTTCTTACCTAAATTGTTGATTAAGGTGTAACATCAATGTAATTTCCGAATTGTTACAACTTTTATAATACGTTCACTTTGTTCCCTACAGAATTGCCTTTTATTCAGAAAAGCTAAACCTGTTCCCCAAGTACTTAACTTCACATATAGAAAGCCTCCTCAGTCTTCAATATTGGCTTTTAGACTAGTTAAAATGGAAAAAGTTGGGATGGTTTCACTTTATTAAGGCACATGAAATTTCATGTGATACACGTTGAGGCACATGAAATTTCATATAAAAATTGAAATGCAACGGTTCAGATTTCAGTGACCAAGCCAACCCACTAAGACCCTGACCCACATTATTCCACTTTCCTGATCATATACATGTGCAAACACATTACTTTCCCTTTCTCATCAGTCATCGTCAAGCAACTTAATACAATATAAAAAAAAATTAAATAGATACGCAATGCTCAGCACCAAAGTTGATTCACTTCAAACTTGTTTCCCCAGCCAATTATGCCCAACCCTATGCAACAACACTCACCTAAAACGATTTACAAAGGCAATGCAGTTGATAAGAGGTAACTTTTAAAGGTCAGAAAAACCCAGAAGCTTATTGAAGATAAGGAAAAGTTAAAAGGCATTGGTAATCAGGTGTGAAATTTACAACTACACATCATTTACAAGAACACCCAGCTTTATTCACATCCAAATTTCTAGTTAAGGTTGCTAATGGACTTTTGTAGGCTTTTAAAGACCAGCTGGATCTATATAGATCAAGTTCAGGAGAACAATTATTTAAGGGCCTCCTTTTGTCAAAGCTTAAACATAGAGCAAAGCACAACCATATGGAGCTTGAACTCAAGCACTTTCTTGGCCTCACCTTCTAAAGAAAAAGCTAAGGCACCCACTGGGACAATCACCATGGCAATGATATAAATGATTAATTCACTATGAGAACAAAACAATATCTACAAAATCGTTTATACATACACACTAAGCATTTATGTGCGTACAAACTCAGGTCATTTGCACTGTCGAATACTGAAAGCTTTACTGGTTCTACTCCAAGGAATTTTTTTTTTAATAGTATATATTACTGGGGCATAAGACGGGGAAGACTCAGCAAGACCACACATGGAACTGATATCAATGACATTTTTTCTGCACATTATGTGAAGGACCATAATAAGTCAGAATTTCAGGTGCCAAAATGACTGTCTTCTTTGTCCCTTACACCCCCCCCCCCCCCCCCCAAAAGGCCAAAACTATGATTTTACTCATATGTGACGACAAGAAAGGCATATAAAACATCTGTTGCTTCCCATGATTGCTTGCAACGGTGCCAATTTATAGCAGGCAACAACTCCAACATAAGAGCTCAAAAAGTAGTTACCTACCAGTCCCATCAAACTTGCAGCTGCTATTTCAACAAGTTGGTGGCACAATAGCATTGGGGGCATGAATATTAATTAGTAAAACAAAACTTTTCATCCTTGGTCATTGGTGGCCTCGGAGATCAACATAAAGAAGATTCATAAATATGGATGTCCACCAAGGTAGGCAATAAATCTTGGATCCATTCCACTGTAACATTGCCTTCTCTTTGCAAAGTTTGGCCTGCACAAAGTGAACTGTACTGATAGATGCCAGAGATTATAAACCTTTAAATACATAAACTAGCATAACACTTTCTGCTGTAAGACATGCATCTAAACTCTCTACATACACGAAACCATGTGGCAGTTTAGCATCTTTGTAATATTACTTCAAGATGATTTGACCACAAATTTACCCTAATAATAACTCCCTAAACACAAAGTAACTCAGGTTCAATGTATTCAACCTTGTTACAAAGACTTCTTCAAAACCATATAGGAGCAAGCGGCAAGCCCTATGAGAAGTTTGGGAGTTTAAAAACTGCTGCAGTTGTATGTCAAACAGGGAACACATGAGAACCTGATGTGTGTAACTGCTAGGTTGTGACAGAATTATGACCAAATTTTTTGGCTTTCCAACTAGCAGAAAATGGTAAAAGAGAGATGTACTTCCATCCAATAAAAAAACTGTTGAAAATGTCAAGAGAATAAGCACATCACGCCATGACATGACCTCAAAGAAACAAGAACTTCTTTATTCCTAACTGTCTAAATGCATGCAAACAGATAAACATGTTAGTTTTATGCAGATTCAATACATGCCTCTATAGTTTTAGGCATTATGCATCTCTAAATATTTGTCATACCTTCTTTATCAGAACAGTTCTCATGTCCAGCAGTATCAATAAATGCTTCATGCACTTTTTACATTTGGGGAGCCAATGGATTGGCAGGTGCCTTGGCCAGATTACCCTTTGCATTTCCAGCAGCTTGTCCAGAAGAAATTTTGGTTGCTGTCTCAGTTGCTACCATTGATTTCTTTATCTGCCAAAAATAGAAGCAATGATGAAAACTCCTTCAAAAGATACAAGAAATTTCAGAAAGAAGACTCCTTCGAAAACTGAGACAAATATTGATCTAAAAACTCAAGATTTAATTTAGCTTAGCATAATAACATCAATGAGAGTCCACTAACATTTGTAGATTTCTTTAAAAGTATACACACACACAGAAAAATTCATACATTTGAGGGAGACCTATAAAAGTTCATACAAAAGAGGCAATAAACTTACTGCTACAAGACGTTCCTTGTGAATATCATTTGTAAGCTGCAAAACCATCAAAGAGCAATATGTTAAAGAAATTTTCTTTTCTTATATATATATATTTTTTCAAGTATGAAAAGCATCATCACCACAACCAGTAGATAGATTGCCCCACTGCCATCTAGATAGAGGTAAACGGTCAATGATAATTCTTACCGGTTTTCTGTAGCTCTTAATCTCATCACCACCAAAACCAGGAAGTGTAATATTCCAGTTTCTTTCTGAATCAAGTCAACGAGTAAAAGAAGATTAAGTATTAAAAGTACATAAACCGAAGTTAGCACTATACAGAGGAATTCCCCTACATAACTAACCAAGATGTAAAAGTATGTCTTTTGCTTCCAATGTTGTTGATTTCCGATGCTTGGCCAACGAGCAACCAAATGTTGTAATCTAATCAAAGGAAAAAACATAAGTGCAAGTGTAAGTACGACTACAGATTTAAAAAAGAATCACCTAGAGAATCACAACAAGAGTCTCATGGGATGTTCTCAGTCACAGCAGGAGTATAAAATGCTTAGAAATAAAATTCAAGAATACACCACTGACCAACAGAAGTCTTATGCCAATCACTTGAAGCTAGGTTTATAAACCCCCTTTCTGAGCTATCATGAACTTACACACTGATGTAAGGGAATTAAGCCTAAGGAAGCAGACCCATTAGTCCATCTTGTCGACTCGTTTGCTACACAAGACTAGTCTTTTATAAATCTATGTTATGTTTTGTTTATTATTATGCATTTAGCATTTTTAAAGGTCATGTGACAATTGACTTTTAATGAAATTGGATGGTTAGGACTTAATTGTTACATTGAAGATGGAAGGGTAGAATCCTAGGGTTACTAAAGGCTAGTACAAATAGCTTTTTTAAGTCGTTGCAATGCTCTTTTATTTGATTTATGAAATTTCAGATCTAAAAATTGTTTGAGTCTTTAAGCCTAGAAATTGATATTTTATTGTTCCAACTTTGATCATATTATTTTCTATTTGTTATAAACTTATAATCTTGTTTTGTTGCAAATTTTATTCTTAAACATTTCTAAGCTTCAAATTAATTGAAAGGTGGCATCTTTGGCCGGTACATATCACACCTACACTAGGTCTTAAGCTGTCCTTGCCACATCACACACTAAGAAGGAAAAAGTGCAAATCTAAACCCAACTGAATAATTAGGCAAGATTCATCTAGTCACAAAGCACTAAAAACTGCAAGCTACACTGAACATGAGAAGGAGGAAACACAAAAGAACTGGCTCAGCTACTTACAGAATCAACAAAATCCTCTGCAATATCAACAAGAATGTCTTCAACTTCAGGATCCAACTTCTCTGATGAATCAATCTGTACAAGTAGAAGTCAGAAAAGATTTAAAATAAGTAATAATAAAAAAAATCATGGACCACAACACAAGTTCTACCCCCAACCAAAAAAAAAAAGGGTACAGCTAAGTAACTTCGGTTTTAAGAGAGGCAAGAATTAGGCTGTGTTATATATCCAACTACTGCAATAGAATTATAGTTTATGAACACATTTGGAGTCCGTTTGAGAACAACTTATTTAGCTAAAATTGAAAACTTTTTGCTAAAAGTGTAGAAAAAAAAAGGTTAAAAGTTAGCTGAATAGTACAATGTGACTTATGAATAGTACCAAAAAGTGTAGTAGGACCCATAAATACTACCAAAAAAAAAAAAAAAAAAAAAAGCTAAAAACTCAAATAAGTTTAACAAATAAGCACATCCCAAACGCAACACACTCCAAACCAATATAAGACTTCAACTAAGCAAACAGGACAGTTTTTTTAAATTCATACTCATAAGATGTCAAAGTTGAACTAGACACGTTAAGGTTAATGTTTCATCAAAAACTTGCAACAACAAATGTTTGTCCATATGGTTCTATTAGCAAAAACAAAGTTAGCTGGGTTCCATAAACTGATCAGACTTGAGAGCAAAAAATAAATAAAATTCATGATTAATAATCCAAGAATTTTCAGTAAACCAATAGCAAAGAAGACCAATATGGCTCACCTGGCTGACTAGCTCATGAATGCTTCTTTTGCCAAGAATCCTGTTACAAGATTCATCACTTTCCGCAATAGCTGTTCTATTCTGGGCCACAGCCTGGACTGTGTTAGGCTGCACCATTGCAAGAGAGGAAGGCTTCTGATTTCCTGAGCCCTGGACCCTTGTTATTTGTGGTTGATGGGTTACAGCTTGCGGGACCCTTGATGGTGGAAATTGTTGCCCATAATGCTCCTGCAACTGACTTGATGGTGTAGGCTGTTGCTGTTGCTGTTGCAAAGATGGCATATGTTGTTGCTGTGAACCTGTTGGCAATGGATGATGCTGTTGTTGAGGAAGATGTGCTCGTTGCTGCATTTGTGAATTGACCTGATGCCTATTTGAAGGAGATGGTAAAGGAGGCTTCCCTTGTGATCCAGATGACAGCCATGGCTGATTAACAGTTTGCATATTTTGTGAGGTATTTGGTGATGGAGAACCAGGAGATCCCACTGGTTGGAGTCTCATAAGGCTATGCCCTTGAAGATTCTGCAGAAAGTAAAAGAAATAAACAAACATATAGAACAGGCAAAGGACCTTCTTTTCACTAAATTTTTTCATATAAGTTAACAATCAATTAATTTAGTTATAGAAGGCATATGCAAGCAACACAGGTAAAATTTACCACCATTTTCTTAGTCAATACCACATATTCTCAATGATAGAAGCATCACAATATTATTCTACAACATAGTCAGATTATTATTCTTGAACAATCTTCATGATTCTTGCATATCTGATTTGTACAGCTATTGATGGTTATATACAACTCTAATCTAGCACTAACTCTAGGATTGGTTACAACAATCAATAAATCCCTTTAACAAAGTGATAACTAACTTAACAAATTGAGCTTAACTAATTACATTCTGTTACAACAGATCAGAGGAACAGATAGAAGACTCCCAGCAATTGTCATTGCACTAAGGATGAATGACACCTAGGAAGTACGGACACTTCATTTTGGGTGCCATACCCGTGTTGAGCACACGCCTAGGACACCGCTGCATGCATGTCCCAGCTATTTCCTTTTTAAAAAAGAAAAAAAATTCCCGGACACAGCTCATGCCAAAATTTTAAAAAATTAAAAATAAAAAAAATAAATTAGGGCCTTTAATGCAGCGTTTTGAATTTAGACCAAAAATTAATTCCTAACCCTAGCCTCCTGCTCTCTCACTCTCTCTGTCGGCACTAATGGCAAGGCCAACAAGGTTATTGCATATCAGTAAGCTCTCTCTTTCTCACTCTCTTTCTCGGTCGATCTCTCTTTCTCTCTCTCCCCCCTTTGGTGCATGTTATGTCCTAGTTATCTTATACACTTATCTAGTTATCTTTTATTTAGGGTTCTTATTATTGGTTTGTATTCTAATTTCTAAACATCCTTTCATAGTCATGAATTCACTTTATTATCCATTATTGCTCTTAAATTGATGTATGTTTAACATTATATGAAAAAATTAATACTTAATCATATTTAAAAATATTTAATAACTACTTAAAATACGTATCCCCCCGTGTCATGTCATAATTATCAAAAATCCCGTGTCACCGTGTTGTACCCGTACCCACATCTGTGTTTTCTACACAAAACGACATGTCGTCAATCTTATCATCCTTGTAACTTGAAATTCCCTGCATGCAGCAGCTCGTCTAACAAACTTTGACACAAACACTGAAACCATTTTGAACTTACCTAAAGATCTCAGGAAATATCAGCAACTTAGGCTAAATTATATGATTTACAGAATACCTAATCATTACTTACTTTCTTAGCTCACAATACCTTTCTTATTCTTAGATTCATCCTTGGATCTTCTTAAATTCTAAAGATTTTATTGATCAATTCAGAAATATAAAATTATTCCTACAGTGAGCTTTCTAATTTCTGTTGGGAACACAATGGATGCCTTTTTGAACTGAATACTGAAAAACTTATGAACCCTCATGACTCAAGTTTTAACACATGCTTCCAACTTCTGCTATAACAAGCCACCTTCACTGCACTCCAATTTTGGAATTCTTATTGGTAAAGCAAAATATCTAACTCCAACACTGTCACAGAATCAACTCTAACAATTTCAAATAAGGATAAGGAATATTTGTTAAAAAAAATTGTGGCCTTTACATGTCATCATACATCCATGAATTCACAAGCACTCCAAAAACTTAAAAGCCACAACCTCAATAGTCAATATCATAGTTCAAAAGAATATAGTTTGAGTTCAATAAAAAGAAGTGTAAACCAAAAAAAACTAAAACAAGTATTAAAAAAAGGGATTTGTAGAACGATCTATAAAACAATTGATATGGTTTGTGTTTGATTCCTCAAGGACCTCAACTCAGTTAGTCGCACCTCTAGAGTCTGCTTCTACCCCCATGCTATGAGCGAAAGAGAAAATGTAAATACTACCATTAAAGCAACCTATGCAATACTTACAATATCCATGTGAATTATATCCCCTATCTCTATAAATATGAAGGAATTATTCCATTATTGTCCCCTAATCATTATTATATCACTAATAATAGTGGAATCACTACTACTTCATCTCTTTATGGATTATCCTCATGTAATACAACCATGAAAGGACAAATCAAAACATTAGTCCCTACAGATACCCGACAGAGACGTCAAACCAACAAATAATTTCTTTTATTACACAAAATGCAAAGGCTTTTAGTAATGAACACCATATTTAGAACAAGGCCTTAATAGCAGCAACCATTCTTAAAACCTTTGCTCTGCAGAGACACACATATGCGCTCGCACAGATACAAACATTGTTGATAATAACTATCATAAACCATTCAGTGAAAAACAATTACTGACTTGGGAAGTAGGGGGCTGGTTATTTGGGGACGATTGCGGTCTAAGAGATGACTGAACTGGTCTCGGTGGATGGTGTGCTGAAATCCCAGCTGGCCGCAGTTGCGAGCTTGAACCAAGCGATCCCAGCATCCCAATTCCCGGCATTCCTTGCATCGTTGGTCTAGCCTAACCAGTACAACAATTCAAGCATGGGTTTTAGTACAACTCTCCTAACAATGTGAAAAAAAAAAAAAGCCATTGAAATTGAATGAAGACAAACTGTTTGAGGAAATGCCAACCTGAGAAGCATTGGAACTAGAGACGGATTCGGGCACGTTGACGGCGGAGCGGGCCAGGCCAGTGAAGTGGTGACCGAAGGAGGAAGAGAAGGGTGCGGGTTGAGGAGAAGCGGCAGTGTTCGGGTGGTGCGCGGGAACACCGATAGCAATGCCGCCTCTCTGGGCGGGGATGGAGGGAGACCCGGCCGGAGAAGACGAAGAAGGGAGCGAAGAGAAGTGCGAAAAGTGTGGCTGCTGCTGTTGTGGCGGCGGCGGTTGTGGTGGTCTGGCAAACGAAGAGAGAGGCCTAGGTTGCGGTTGTGAAGGGTTTGGTATAGAGGGCTTAGCGTTTTGGGTGGGAGTGAGAGTAGGGTTAGGATTAGGGTTAGGGTTAGGGGAGGGAGGGATAGGTGAAGGGGTTGGAGTTGAAGAGGGTGGCTGTGGTGGGGGTTGTTGTGGAGTTGATAGTGGCGGAGAGTCAGATGGTTGAAATGATGTGGTGGCGGTTGTTGTGGTGGTTGTGGCGGCGGAGGAGTCAGTGGCGGTGGCGGTGGTAGTGGTGGGAGTGGGAGTGGGAGTGGGGGTTTGTTGTTGTGGTGGTGGTTGTTCCATTGAGATTGGGTATTGAAGGGAGGGAAATCGAGGGGATGTGCTGCTTTGAGATTTGTAGATGGGTTTTCAACTTTCAGTGTATATAAAGGCTTTGTTTTCTATATAAAGGCGACTAAACGAGGTGTTATGTCATTGTATTTTCGACGTAATAAACTATAATACTAAAAGGATTTTTTTTTTTTTTTTTTTTAACTGAATTACTCTTTTGATCCTTAAGTTTGGGTTTGTTTTCATTTTGGGTTATCAAAGTTGTGAAATTTTTTTATTTATTTTGACCAACAATGTGATTTAACTAAAATTGTGTTTTTTAAACATATTGTTAGTGCAAAATTTGAAATTTTAATATTTAAAATTGTGTTTTGAAATAAAGGCTACTTGACCCTTTATATATTTTTATTTTCTTCTTGTTAAATATTAGCATTGATATACCATGTTGAATATGCTAGTATAGATGCGGAAGTGAAAGCATAAAGTATAAAATATAATAACACACGAGAGTTACGTGGTTTAGCCTAACGGCTTACATCCACGGAGGAAACCCTAAAGGGCTACATCAATAATATATTATAGTGTAGTACAAATCCTGTGTTACAATGAATTATAACATGTGTATATATAGTAGACTAAACCCTAAACTAATAGACTTCTAGTACAAGTAGGAGACTTGGCTTGCACACAAAGTAGAATTAGGCTTGGGCCTATACTAATGGGCTAATATATCTCTAACACTTCTTATTTTTCAGAATCTAACACACCCAATAAGCGGGCAATGGCTTGCCCATCCGCCTAGATTGATAAGATTTATAGTAATGTTTGCTGGGTTAATTAGCAAGAATTAGAAGAAGAAAAAAAATAGTGGTGATGCTAGTATTTTTGCAACAAGGTTTTATTGAATGAATTATTAGTTTTAACTTTTAAGATTATGCTTAGAAAAAGAAAGGGACTACAAAATACAGTTTTAGTCTTCTCCATCTTTTAGCAGCCCAAGGGAAAAGAGGTTTTTTTTTTTTTTAAGGATGGGAAAAGAGAATTGAAATAGGAGAATTACACTGGCGTGGATTACAACTATTTGGATGACAATGCAATATTAATACATCAAATAGCTCTGCTTAGGCATGAGATTAGGTGCACTAAAATTCTATTGAATATTAAGTTTGGCTAACAAAAATAGCTCTGCTTACTACAGAGTACAGACAAAAAACTATTGCATCCTTTCAACGAATCTGCCCATAAAAATCGAAGTCGTCTTTGTTGATTTGGTTGGATGTATGCTTGATGCTCTAACAGTCTTTCCAGATTACACCTTTTGCAAAGTTTTATGGTTGGTTATTACCAAAATATATATATTACCAAAAAAAGAAAGTTTTATGGTTGTGTTGTTGAAGCCAAAGTCTCATTTCTAGATCCTGATCCTTCACTTTCATCAGTAAGTACTTGATATTGTGCATTGGAGTTTCCATCTTCGAGAGATGGTGCAGGATCAGAATTCTTCTCACTGTTACAACATAAAACAAAAAACATGAAGTAAAAAAATTGGTTATAATATTTTGAAGTAGCAACTTATCAAGTTCTAACGGACCGATATGATAAAGGAATCTACCACTAGTCACATTCCATGAATCCATCAGAAAATCACAGTTTGATTACACAAATATTGTACCTCAAAGCAGTTATTCAGATTAGGCAAATTTTATAATGGCTGGAAAAATTTCTCTAGCAAAGAGTTTAGCTATAGCTCATCCCACAGCATAATCTCACTGTTTTTTATGAAGCTTTGATCCTTTGTAATAGAAGGGCTTTATTGGTGAAAGCATGTTTCTATATAATATTACTGTATTCAATATGGAAACACAAAGGTCCTGCTATTTTGTAAGTTAAATTCAATGGATCAAACTCTACTATAATAATGTGCTCAAGGGTTATGGCTAAGGCCAAGCTGAATATCCTCACTAGGCATGCATCAAATTGCTTCATATCCATATCCTCACTGTGAAACAAGTTTCTCAGCTGATTAGTCATTAAAAATTGAACAGACCTGGCTGCTGAATTTTTGTTTTATAAAATTCACGTGCACAATGAAAATTATTGTGCTTGATTTTTGGGTTTAACTAACAATCAATTGCTTTTGGGAGGTTCTTTCTTCTACATGGAAAATCAGGTTTACTTTTCTATCAATTTTGAGATGATAACTGTTCTTTGAGTTCTCTATTTAAAGAGACCAATGACAAGAACTTACACATGATGCTGCATGGATATTCACAACCAGAGAGTTTGACTAATAAAAAATATTTAAGGCAAAGGTTTAGAACATACGTTGTTGAATAAAGGATGAGTCCCACAACTACAATGGCAAAAGCGAGATAGTATAACCAATCGACCTGCAACGGGGGGGGGGGGGGGGGGGGGATAAGTTTTAGGTCAGGTTTCATGCGATTGTCACAAATTGTAAATAAATGAGATGCATTTGCTTGAAATAGCTGCAGAACTTCATAACCATGCATCAGACTCAAAAAGCTTGGGCATCTATGTAACAGCTTAGTAATATTAGGCATAATTTTGAAATGAATACCTGCTGTTTGTAGAAAAAGATTCGAATGACCACTGCCCACATGTCAGATGTTAGGATAGAGAGATTGAACATTGTAGCTCCACTTAACTGTATGCAAAAGACTCAAATCAAGAGATTCAAGACAGTGACCATTGGTATTTCTCATAGAACTGCTTCACTAAAATAAAGACATTCTAAGCAATTGATTTTTAGTTTCATAGCCATTTCATCTAGTCAATTATATCTGAGAAAAAAGGATAAGATACACACTCTTAATCTTTTTATTATCAAAACCTCAACAGGGAATTTGGTGATCACTGAACTTAATTAACTATATATTTTGTTCTCATCTATCAGTTGACAATTTGTAAGGAGTTTTGCTTTGTGCAAAGATTTGCTCTGTAACAAGCTAACTGAAAAGTAACTGAATTTTCATCTAATGAAAGTGACTTCTCCAAATTTTGATAAGAATTAAAATTACCTTAAGAACGAAAGGAACGAGGGAGTAGAACATAAAGGTAGCTACAGTATAGCCAAAAAAGGATAATATCTGAAAACATAAACACAAGTTCAATGTTAAAAGATCTGGGATTCAATCCATATCTACATAAAAAATTGATTGGTATCTTGGTCTGATGATAAAAAGCCATCATTAGGAGTAGACGCCATAAGTTGAAACTCTCTCAAAAAAAAAAAAAGTTCAATGTTAAAAGTGTAACCAATGAACATATTTGCAAGTTAGACAGGAACAGCATGCAGTAATGCGACAGATAAATTCCTACATCATATGTCCAAATTATTTTGCCTTAAACTTTATGCCTTATGGGAAATCTCATTGCTGTACTTCAAAGATAAAACATGATTTAAACTTTTTTCCCCTACCTGATCTAGTGATATTACAAGTGATGTCCAAAAGTCATGAAATCTTCTTCTAAAAACCCAATCAATGAAATTCATCACCCTAATTTTAATGGTCTGGCAACAGTTTCAGGTCATGCAGATTGCTGCAGAAAATTCACTAGCAGATAGTAGAAACTATGGTCAAAATTTTCCCTGCAATTTTAATTTGTATAATCAACATCAAAAATTTAAGTTTATCAGTTAGAGCTTAGATGTCAGTCTTATTCTCACAATTTTATTAACCCCCCCCCCCCCCTAGCCCCAAAAGAAAAAAGAAAAAAGAAAATACAGATTAGTTGAAATTGAAACTGTTTACGTTGAAAGCCATGGTATTGATACCTAAAGCAGGGTTACAGATACCTAATACAGGCCAAGCTGCTAGAAAGAAACATAAAGAACATGAGAAAAAAATAAATTAAGGCATGTTTGGAAGAGAAGATGAATAAAATGTAAAAGATTATCCAGAATTAAATACTTACAATAGCTACAGACCACTCAACTGATTCCAAACTCTTTAGCTCCAGTACAGATCTGAGTAAAGGTTATGGAATGAGAACAATACAATTCTTCTTCATATTGAATAGGAGCATAGATTGTTTATCCAAGCTATTTTCCTCAAGGCGAAAATCACAACAAAAATTTTAAAATAAAAACTTGAAAAGGAAGTGCAATTAATATCTCTAGTATAAACGGCCCACTGAAGGATACATTTCAACCACACTCACTAGAAATCCATAAACACCGATCATACAAATTACTTCAACGCGATCTTTTTTCTTAACACAAAATTCCTGCAATTTAGGAACTTAATTAGAAACGGCGCAACTTATAAGTAGTAAGTATGCGACTGAAAAAGATAAAAAGGCGGAAGAGGGCTTCTGTGGTATCTGATGTTCCACAAATCAAACTTCTGGAGTTCAATTGTCAAGGCAACTTTAATCTTCAGGCTTTTAATTACTAATTGCTACTCCAAATTTCTTGTTTAGTAACTGCTAATGGCATACTTCAGTTGCCATTTAGTCAACAAGTTAGTTTGAGACAATTCACCAACCTCACCAACATTGCTAAATGCATAGAAAATTGTCCCTGCAATGACAAGAATATCCCCTAGCAGAGGTTTTGAGCCACCTGAAAGATCAATGTATGATATGACATCAATAATACATAGAATCTGGGATAGAGTTAGAACTATTTAAAGGGGATGGTAGTTCCCTTTCAATGTTCACCCAAAACATCAAAGCAACCATTGAAGTCCACTAAGGCACTAAACACTACCACTAGTATTCTTCAACATGATTCTAAAGAACAAGACAACCATTACTTTAAGTACCCAGAAAATGGAAAAATTAGTTGGGAGAGAAAATGTCACCTCCACCACCAACCCCAGCATCAGAGAGGAGCACTAAACCAAGGCCAAGCACACAGAGGGCTACACCAAATAACTGCCATAAGGAGTATCGAGTGCCTAGGAAGAACCATGTCAGAACTATGACCCATGCTACTGTCCAGCAGTCCAATAATGTCACACTAGTAATTGATGAGAACTGGTACGCTTTGTTAACTGCCATAAAGCATCTAAAATGTCAATTAATGATTCACAGATATCCATATACGATCTAACCCCATACAGTAAATTTTCAAGAAGTCTATATAGCAATAAAAATTATACACTAGAGATTTATTTAACATGTTACTTTGTTCTGGTTTTGGAAATGCATTGTGACAAATTCTCATGATTAAATTCCAAATTCTAACAAATATTACATGGTCAGCTCATCTTTTCTGATTTTTTTTTTTTGGCTAATAAGTGAAGCCAGTGGTTTTTCCGACATTTTATTACTTACCTTGTTTTCCTGCATCTTCCTTACTTCAAAACCATAGCAGCACAATATTCAAAAATGAAATCATCAATAATTAGCCTCTTACATCAATCTTACATGACTAATAATTTCAGAGCACATGTGAGTGAGTTACGATAGCATTACTCACCAAGATAATTCCCTTGAACATCCACAAAACCTAGAATGAGATACCAGTACCAAGAAACCTGCAACCCCATACCGCGTATGAAACATATTCAGAACCCCAAGAGCAACATAGAATATTGTAACAATAATCTAGCAATAAGTCTAGAGACACACAAATATTCACACTACCAAACTTCAACTATTTTGAATAAAATTGGTGTTAGGTGTGAAAATTGATGTTGCTCTAATCATAACTTGTCTTCTTAGCAAATAACTTGTCCCCTTAGCAAATAGTGTAAAATGTTGTGAAAAAACTGTATCCATAGCATATCACACGTTACAATATGTGTGAAATGCTATTGACACAATTTTTTCACAACATTTTACACTATTTGCTAAGGGGACAAGTTATTTGCTAATGTGTGAAATGCTATGTATAAAATTTTTGCACAACATTTTACACTATTTGCTAAGGGGACAAGTTATTTGCTAAGGGGACAAGTTATGATTAGAGCAACATCAATTGCAATGTAATGTAACCAATTGCACATATTGTGAAATGTAACCATGTAACCAATTGCACAGCATTTCACATATTGTAATGTAACCAATTGCACTTACAGTTTAAAAAACAAAAAAAAATTGCACTTACAGTTTCAGTCCCATCACAGCTAATCTAATATACAAACAAACACAGTTTCTTAGTAATAATGAACAAAAAGAACAGCAAATTATTACCTTTAGTCTCTGACGCCTATACAACAAAAGATTTCCATAAACCAAAGCCAAAACGAAGTAACCAAACAAAGTTTGAGTAAGAGGCGTATCTACACCTACACATTACACAGTACACAACCAAACAAACAAACAAAATCAATACCAAAAGTGGTCAAAAAGAGAAGAGGAGAAAAGGAATGAAGAAATCAGAGATGGGGGTTTGAAAAAGTTTACCAAGATCAGCTATGAGAGACGAAGTGAAGCTCATGAGAGCCATTACAAAAG
The DNA here is from genome assembly GCF_932294415.1 of Quercus robur. Taxonomy (NCBI): domain Eukaryota; kingdom Viridiplantae; phylum Streptophyta; class Magnoliopsida; order Fagales; family Fagaceae; genus Quercus; species Quercus robur. Next base: position 9,512,880 of record NC_065540.1, read on the forward strand.
ACACAACCTGACCCAGAAACAGTATGTACGCTGTTCGCCAAGTTGCATGGCTTCTCCACCAGTCTCTCAAACCGAACCTGTCCATACTCAATACTCAAAACTCAAACTCAAACTCAAACTCAAACTTACAAGAAGCCCGTACTACAAGGAGATCTCTCTCTGTGTGTGTCTAGTCTCTCTCTATATAAGACTTTTATTATATAGTTGTGCATAAAGATAAAATCAAGTCATGTACATGACGATCTTATTTTTTATATTGAAGGAATATTAAGAGGACCAGTTAATATGTGGATATTTGTGAATAAAATAAAACTTAGCGTGTATGTGATAATAAACTAATAAAGTAACCAATTGCAGAGTACTGCTGCAGCTACCGTTCTTGTGTTCCAACTTAGCTCCTGAACGATGGACGCGGGATCCGAGATAGCATTGGTCTTTGCCTCTTTGGTGTCGGCACTTTTATAACAAATCTTAAACTAAACAAATTTTATACTGTCAGTTGTTGCGGTTTTTTTTTTTTTTTTTTTGAAAAAATTAAAAATAATTTTAATTGTGAATTTAAATTAAAACTAGTAACAATTTATTATCTAAAATTTATTGTAAAAGTTTTATAAAAAATGTTATAAATGTAGCATTTTTCAATATGTTTAATTAACTTTGTGCGAATAAAATAACAAAAAAGGTTTAAAGGGTGTTGAGTTTTGTAGAACCTAGTTGTATTTGATCTAGATTATGACTCGATGTGAAATAAAAGTGTGACTTTTTTTTTTTTTTTTTTTTCCTGAGGCCTAGTCCATGAAGCAGAGGCTTAGGCTAAAAGGCCCAAGTTTTGGCCCGTTTTAGCCTATTGGTGAATCTTGTGCATAGGAATCGGCATGATAGAAATACTGTTGTTTAGAGATTAGAGTTTGGTGTATTGTTTTAAGAGAAAATTTTATAAAACTAGTAATTTTAATGGTAAGTTTAAATTGGAACTAATAATAATTTACTACCTAAAATTTATTGTGAAAGTTTTATAAAAAAATGTTATGAATGTGGCATTTTTCAATATGTTTAATTAACTTTGTGTGAATAAAATAATAAAAAAGGTTTAAAAGGTGTTGAGCTTTGTGGAACCTAATTTTGTTTGATCTAGATTATGACCGGATCTAAAATAAAAGTGCGATTTTTTTTTTCCCCTGAGGCTTAATCCGTAGATTAGAGGTTTGGACTAATAGGCCCAAGTTTTGGCCCGCTTTAGCCCATTGGTGAATCTTGTGCGCATAAACTGGCAAGATGGAAAAACTGTTGTTTAGAGATTAGAGTTTGGTGTGTTGTTTTGAGAGAAAAAACTATACTGTCGTATCTTGTATTTTTTCCTTGTGAATAGTGAAATTTCTTCAACTCCGTGGACGTAGGTAAATTGCCGAATTATGTAAATATTGTCTTGTGCGATTGTTTTCTTTGACGCATTTTTTTTTCTTTCTATTTTTGCATCTCACATATTTTGAGAATTTCATTGATATTCACTTCAAAGGAAGGTTATTAGTTTATATTGTACTATTAATATAAGATTTATATTGTAAACTAAATAAATGTATACAATATGTAGACTATAATTAATGTAAATCTTACATTGATAGTACAATGTAAACCAATAATTGTCCTTGTCCAAGTTTAAAATAGAAAAAAAAAAAAAAAAAGAATTGGGAAATTAACTAGTTACGGAGTACAATCTATGTAATAGCCCACTCTTCATCTTCTAGGAGCAATACTGGAGCATAATGGGAAGCAAGAGAATAGAGTACTGAAATTGGAGATCACCATTGAATATTGGATTCATAAATCATAAGTAAAGGATCTGGTTAAAAGCGGGTGCTTTTTGGGCATCTATTATTCATCAATCCTATGAAAAATTGTCAAAAAAATCAGTTTTTCATTTTTCCCTAAAATTTTCATAAATTAGTTTACTAATGAATACCCTAAGCGCATTCGCCAGTAAAATTCTTGTAAAAATTATAATGCAATTGTCATGCATTTTAGCTTGGAGCTTGGAGGCGTTTATTTGAAAATAAATATTTAATTTTTCTTTCATTCAAATGTATTATGAGTTCATTCTAGATTTCTAGTCATTTCTTTCGATTAGCATATTAGTAAGGGTATTTTTGTAATTACACTATAATTCCTTGTATAAATATATGCTAAGGTGTGGGCTTGACTTAATATATCCTAAACCTTTCTTTTTCATCCTGGTGTCTTTCACTTTATTTTTCTTCCTCTCACTTCTCTCTTAACTCTAATTTTCCACAGTCCATAGTCTACAGTTAAATTTAAGCGATAAATCAGTTTGTTCAATTTGGCTAGAGTTTTACTAATTTAAAGGATGTGTAGCCTTATTATGTTCTAGTTGGTGCATGATTTGAAATGTTGTGGACCATTTACAGTGGAAAAGGAGAAGAATATCACACTATAGTTAATTATGAGAAGGATGTTAATCTGGAAAGAAACAACCATGAGAAAGGAAATGAAATTGGGGAAACAAAACCACATTGTTTAGGTAGTCTCAAAGGCAGAACCACGGGGCAACAGAAGAAGAACACTCGTCGGTGATGAATTTCCCAAGCCTGCTGGCAGGCCTCCCATTGAAATAGGTAGTTTCTCATTTTAAAACATACAAATAGCCACTGCTACAAATCATTTTTATTACCACAAGAAGTATGTGACCAACTCATCATACCACACATCAAGAAACACAAAGTTATGTTCCCAAACATTTTCAGTCCATCTATCACATTGTTTGACGCATGGCTGGATTTGTTAAATATGTAGAGTCAAACATAAGTAGACAAGAAGCATAATCAAATACATAAATATAATATAAGAGGTAAAAATAATGTTGACTGTAATTAATAGCACAGATCTATGTGAAACCTACCACATGGTGGTGTGGCTTGATGGTAGGAGTCTTTATTCTGCACCCAGAGAGGAGCGGTTCGAGTAATAGTCCTAGTAAGATCCGTGTGGTACACGTGGTATTACTCATTACCGTCACGTGGCGTGGGATCGATGAGCCCACACCAGAAACCCCCTTTTTTATTCTAAAAAAAAAAAAAAAAAGATCCACGTGAAACCTATTGTATTAAAGTATGGTCGCACATCAAACTTTTTGTTAAAAGTTTGATGCATGGCTGGATTTGTTAAATATGTAGAGTCAGACATAAGTAGACAAGAAGCATAATCAAATACATAAATGTAATATAACAGGTAAAAATAATGTTGACTGTAATTAATAGCACAGATCCATGTGAAACCTATTGTATTAAAGTATGGTTGTACATCAAACTTTTTGTTTAAAGTGTGTTAAAGCATACTTGTACTTTGAAAAATTTTGAAAAAGTAAAAAAAAAAAAAAAAAAAAAAAAGGTGAGATTTTAAAAAATTGTACATAAAAGTTAAAAGCTAAAAGATATAAGCTGAGCTTATAAGTTGATGCCAGCTCCATAAGATGAGCCCACAGATTAAGGATTTCTTTCTATGAAGTAGGCTTTGGACTGACTTTGTGGGACTTAGGCTTGCTGGTTTTTTGTAATTTGCACCAAAAAAATGCCTCTTAACACAGGGCTAGTATTATTTATAAGACTATGGGCTAGCATTATGTTTAACTTTATGTGAATAAAATAATCAAAGGTTAAAAATGGTAAAGATCAAATCCATGGCATTTGAGGTTGAGCGATTTGGCTCATTTTCTTGTTCAGAGCTACTTGATTAACTTATTATTTTTTAATATATTATGAAACCATAACTAAAATATTTTATCTTTTTACAATTTAATAAAAAAATTTTACAAATAGATTGTTTATATCATCAATAAGTTACAAATAATAATTTAATATCATATGAATCTATTGACAAACTTATATAATCAAATTTCATGTCTATATAAATAAACTCTTAGCCAATTATACATATAAAATATAATATTATATATAGTTAAATCGAGCCATCATGTTCATGAACTCATTATTGTGTTTGAGCTTGGCTCATTTAATAATTGAGCCTGAAATTAATGCTTGAACTTAGCATGTTTTCTAAACAGACGAACATAAACAAGCTTTTTTCCAAACCAAGTTCGAGTTGTTCATAAACAAACCTTTTTTTCCTTCCTTTTGGTGGATTTATAATTCTCTCTTGCATCCCTACTTTAAGTTAATGAATTTTTGTTTTGAACTTTTCTCCCACACAAAAGGTGACTACTCTCTCTCTCTCTCTCTCTCTCTCTCTCTCTATATATATATATATATATATATTCTTTCTTTTGGTGGATTTTTAATTCAATCTTGCATTTCTATTTTAAGCTGATCTAATTTGGTTGTGTTTTTAAGTTGTTGTTTTTTTCTTTGATTGTTAGATGTAACCCTATTTTATTATAAATATATTATACAATGATATAATGTTATTCTATTATATAGCATGATTTAGATAATTTGGTGTTTACAATTATATCTTTTATTTTGAATATTCTTCTCATCTCTTTTTTATTCTATGAATTTGCTATTTTCTCTACCATTCTCTCCCAAAAAAGGGATTATGCTCTCTCTCTCTCTCTCTCTCTCTCTCTCTCTCTCTCTCTCTCTCTCTCTCTCTCTCTCTCTCTCTCTGTTTTTAATTCTTTCTTGTAACTCTACTTTAAGTTAATGATTTTTTATAGTTTTTAATACCTCTACTTTGGGTGTCAATGTTTTGGTATTGTGTTTTTTTAGTTCCCCATCACAAGTCTTCTTACTCCCTCTTATAATTTTGGTTTCATATTTGTTTGAACTTATCCTTAGTTTAAAAGTGAGAATTTGAGTTTATATCAAAACACAATCTACATTACTATGTATTTGAATGTACCTACCAATTGTAATTATATGATAATTTTTTATTATCATGATAATTTCCTCAAGAGAATGAGAAATTTGAAAACTAAAATTTTAATTGTACCAAAAGAAATTAGGATATATAATGCATAATAACAATAGTTAGAAGAATATAGATCACTTCAAAAATGAAGACTAAAATAATATCAATCAAAAACACCAAAAAATTTTAAAATTATTTATTTGTAAAAAAATAGAAAGATAAAAATTACTTATAAAAATTGTTTAATTTTTAGGAAGAATAAATTATTTGGAATTAAATTTAGAGAATAAATTATACATTATACCACATCTCAATATAATTAATATTCTCATGTATCACGTGGCTATGAGACTAGTTGGGATATAAAACTCAAATTTTTCTTGGAACTACATACCTGTTTGGGGGCCATGGCATTCAAACTTTCTAGAATCTCAAGATTTACCCTCATATTTCAGTTTGATTTAATGCTGACCAGATAGGCAGTCCCCCTAATATTCTTACTTCTTATATAACCCTCTTAGTTAGTTTATTTTTCATAATTGTTAATGCTTCCACCTAGTATGAATTTCTAGTTCCACTCCTAATTATACTGGATTCTGCCCTGCCCCTCACGAAACCAAAGACTCATTTCTAGTCGCTTCAATTTCCTCAGTAAGCACTTCGTATTGTGTATTGGAGTTTCCATCCTCGATGGCAGGTACAGGAACATAATTCTTCTCACTGTACGTAAACCAAAATAAACAGATCAAGAAGAAAAGAAAAATGAGTTAAGTAAAATACTTTGGCTACAATTTTTTGAAAGCAGAACCTTAGATATCAAGTACTAAGATGGACATGATAAATCATATTGCACTTGCCATGAATCTGTCAGAAATTCACATTTTGATTATAAAAAGATTGTAGCTCAAAGCAGTTACTTAGAATAGGCCAATTTCCTAATGGTTGTTGGAATTACCTTAACAAAAGGGTCAAGCTATAGCTTCATCTCACCGTTTTCATGATGCTTTTCCCTTTTGTAATAGAAAGTCTCAAATGGTGAAAACATATTACTATATATATTTTTTCCACTTAATATGGAAATACAAAGATATCTTACAACTTCAATATAGTATACTCTAAACTGTGCTCAAGGAATTTGTCTAAGGTCAAGTTCAAAATCCTCACTAGGCTTATCAGACATTGGTTCCTCAAGGGTGTAAGGAGCTGTTCACAGAGAAGATAAAAAGTCATTTAAGGCTTTGCAAAAGCACTGTGAAACAGGATTGTCATTACACATAAAACAGACTAGGCTGATGAATTTTTATCCATTATCCATATATTTCACATGCCCCTAGCAAATTACAGAGCTTGATTTTTGTGTTAACAATCATCTCTAATTATGAGGTTCTTTTTTTTCTGCACGGAGAATTTGGTTAAGTTTTCTATAAAATTTGAGATGAACAGTGTTCTTTACATTCTATTAAAAGAGACAATGACAAGAACTTTCACATGATGCTGTGTTGCATGTATATTCACAACCAGACAGTTTGCCAAAAAAAAATTTCAAGGCAAAGAATTAGAACTTACGTTGTTGAATAGATGACAAGTCCAATACACACAATTGCAAAAGATAAATAGTATAACCAATCAACCTGCCAGTGGAGATTAATATTTGGTCAGGTTTGTAATGCATGACACCAAAAATTAAGAAAGAAGATGTATTTGCATAGTATAATTGCAGAACTGAATACAGTATGAGACTCAAAGAGCTAGGGTCCAAGCTATTTATATTACAGCTCAGGAACATATGCATAAATTTGAAAAGCTTACCTGCTGGTGGTAGAAAAAAATGCGAATTACAACTGCCCACATGTCAGAAGTTAGGATAGAGAGATTGAACATCGTTGCTCCACTTAACTGTATGCAAAATACTCAAATTAAAAACAGTGGCCATTAGTATATCTCATAGGACAGCATCACTATAATAAAGGTAGGAATTGATTTTTAGTTTCATAATTAGTTCATCTAGTCAATGAGATCAAAGAAAAGAGGATTTAGAGAATTAACGCTCTTTTGCTTTTATTATCAAAACATGGACAGGGAGTTTGATTCTTACCTTAAACTACATATTTTTGTTCTCATCTTTCAAAATAGAATTCTATTTGTAATCAATTTTTCATTGTAAGACCTCTCAGTAACTAGACCAAACTCAAAGGCAATTGAATTTTCACCTAAACAAAGTAATTGCCCCAAAAAAAGTTGAAGAGAAGGGGGACTTACCTGAAGAACGAAAGGAGCAACGGTGTAGAACATAAAAGTTGATACAGCAAACCCAGCAAAGGCTAATATCTGAAAACATGAAAACAGATTATTTTTTAAGGTGTAAGGAATGCACATTTTCGGAAATTAGACAGGAAAGGCATACAGTAATGTTGCAGCTAAATTTCTTACATCTTGTCCACACGGTCTTTGCTTAAGAAAACTTTAAGCATTAGTGACACCAACTTCCAAGATCAAACATGATATAATCTTTCTTTTTTCCCTTCCCAATACTAGAAATGATTTCCAAAATTCAAATAAAATCTTATTTTATTAAAACCTATTCAGCCATTGCAGATTGTAGACTCCATCATCAAACTTTTCCTCAGAATCTTATTATGTAAAATTAACATCAAGAACTGAAATATATCAGTGGGAGTTTAGATTTCCTATTCTCACATAAAAATAAATCCAAGCATGTCAGGATGAGAAGATGGATGAACCATAAAAGATTATGCAAAATTAAATTACATACAATATCTGTAGACCACTCAATTGATTCCAGACTCTTGAGCTCCACTATAGATCTGAGAAAAGGTTAAGGAATGAAAGTAATACTACTCTTCTATTTAAAGAATAGCAACATAAATTACAATTCCAATCTTTTTTCCGCAAAGCTAAAACCACAACAAAAAGATTCTAAAAATAAATTTTGAAAATGAAGTGTAATCCATGTCTATTGTATTACTTATCCAAAAAAACTGTCTAGTACATTCCCAATGAAGGATACACTTCAACCACACTCACTAGAAATCCATAGACACCAATCATCGCAACTACTTCAATGCGATTTTTTTTCTTAACACAGAATTCCTGCATTTTAGAAAGTAATTATAAAAGGAGCAACTTTTAAATGGCAAGAATATGTTGAATTAGATAAAGGAAATGATCTTCAATGTTCCACATATGAAACTTGCAATTTAATTAACAAAGCTGAAAATAAAAATTGAAGCTTCAGGTTTGCTGCTTCAAATTTTTAGTATCATACTTCAGTAGGCGCTTATCATAGAACCGAAGACTTTCAGCCCATAAGTTAATCTGATGTCACTATCACCCTTTCAACCTAAAAGGAGTTATTTATCTTTCTATAGAGGAATCAGAAATGGATGCTCTGACCTCACCAACATTGCTCATTGCATAGAAAACTGTCCCAGCAATGACAAGTACATCCCCCAGCAGAGGTTTCGAACCATCTGAAAGATCAATTTATGATATGAAATTAATAATATATACAATCTGGAATTAGAGTCGCAAATACATAATGTTAATGGGGATGGTAGTGTTCACATAAAACTTGCTAGGAATGCCTTAGAAATCAAGGAACTAAGTTCACTATCCATGACTATAATTCCACTTATACACCCTCACCTAAAACAAAAACCATCCTTGAAACATGACTACTCTGAACAACCATTAGTTTCATTGCCCAGAAAATGAAAACATAAGTTATAAAATATAGAAGAGAAAATGTCACCTCCACCGCCCACCCCAGCATCAGAGAGGAACACTAAGCCAAGGCCAATGATACAGATGGCTGCACTAAATAACTGCCACAGGGAATACCGAGTGCCTAGAAAGAACCATGTCAAAATCATGACCCATGGTATTGTCCAACAATCCAATAACGTCACGCTGGTGATTGATGAGAACTGGTATGCCTTATTAACTGCATCAAATTAAACATCTACAAGTTAATTCATGAATCCTAGAAATCCACATTTTGGTCTACCTTATACAGGACTTAAGTAGATTTTGTAGGAAATAAGAATTATGCATTAAAGGTTCATTTTACATGTTATGTTGTTCTGGTTTTGGATATACACTGGGACAAAATTCTCTGTTTCTTTTAAAAATAATTCTAAGGTTCATTTCAAATACTACACGGTTGCTCTCCACACACAAAAAAAAAAAAAAAAAATTTGAGGGTAAGGATTTAAGGTTGCCTATTAATCACTTCTTCTAGACCTGTAGGAGTAGGAGCTTTGTACATTGTCTATGTTTTCCTCTGTCTTCCTTAGTTCAAAATCATCCTAAGCATCAAACACAGCCAAATCTCAAATTTGGCATTATGCAGAGGGGCGGAACTACTATGTGAAGTGGGGGGGGGCAAACTTCACAAATATTAGACTTTTATACCTAAATTTACCTAAACTTAAAAAAAAAATATGGTTAGCCCCAAAACTCTTCATATTTCTTGTATGACTCAATTAAATTAGTTCAACTTTGTATTTGTTATAATTTTGGCCCCCCATTCATAAAATCCTAGTTCTGCCCCTGCTAGCACAACAATTTTTGAGAACAATTGATTGCCATTACTAGCACAACAATTTTTGAGAACAAAAATCATCAATAATCTTAATTAGCCTCTCACATTGCTCATACATGACTAATAATGCTAAAGCATATGTGGGAGATTTTAAAGAGCATTTACTCACCAAGATAATTCCCTTGAACATCAACAAAACCTAAAAGGAGATACCAATACCAAGAAACCTGCCACACTCACACATTCTTAGAAACTCAAATGCAACTTAGAATATTGCAACCAAATGCACTTCAGCTTATGGTTTCAGTTTCAACACCGCTTGGTTGAGCAACTAATGCAATATAAAGAGCAAAAGAATGAAGAAAAAACGAATTTACCAGTAGTCTCTTACGCCTATACAGCAAAATACTCCCATAAACTGAAGCCAAAAAGAAGTAAGGAAACAAAGTCTGAGTAAGTGGTGCATCTACACCTACACACAACAACAGAAAACAAAATCAAGTAAAGGGTCAACATAAATTACCCAAAAAAAAAAAAAAAATCATGGTCATCAACATGAGAAGCAGAGAAATGCATGAAACTAAAGATGGGTTTTTGAAGGTTACCAAGATCAGCTATCAGAGACGAAGTGAAGCTACCGAGTGCAAGTACAAAAGAGACAACCTGACCCAGGAACAGTAGGTAGATTGTTTTCCAGGTTTCATGGCTTCTCCAGCGGCCATTCAAATTGCACCAGCTCATACTGATTACTGAAACTTGCAGAAGTATCAAAGCAAAAGACTACCCAAAATTGTCTGCTTAGAATCATTATAGCTGAACATATCAGATATAAGTTATACCGTATAGCAGGAGTTCTTTAATGAACCATTGTGCAGGTGCGTGACAATCTGGGAAGCAGGGACACTGACCCGGACATGGTACGATTTCGAGTACTACACAGCAAAACTACAATTTTTTAAAAAAATATGACAGGATACACCTCTTTTTTGGTTAAAAGAAAATAGGGTTTACTAGTTATGTTAGCCCTGGGGCAGAATTCCTGCTGGTAGTAGGCCTCGAACCTAGGTGGATTAAATGAAGTGCTCAAGTCTTATCAACTGAGCCAAGATCCCGGTGACTACAGGATACACATATTAATTCGTTATCAAAATATATTATCAAACAAACAAAAATTATGGTTAAGTTTTCATTTTTCATATAATATTAAAAAATATCAATTTAAAAACAATAATAGATAATAAAGTGAATTCATGAGTCTTGACTAATAAGTGCAATAGTCATTCTACAGGTATAAGTGTTTGTGGGGTATGAAGAGTAAGGATCGGGGTTCAAATCTCCAGAAAAGTACTTCATATACCTATACACTTAAATTAAAATAAAGTAAAATTTATATCTTGTATAAAATTTACCCCTCATATAAGAGAAGGAAACATTACTCCCGGAATATCTAAGTTTTTTCTCTGTTGGAGAAGAGTGGACTATGTTCAACACAAGTATGACAAGGTATAACACCTCAAATAAAGTGGTCTACTTGGTAGATGACAACTGCTAATTGCATCTATTTAGAAATCTACCACTGCCCTTCTGTGCTTCCCTACTTCCTGAACAGTGAGCTAGGGAGACTACATTGTGTTGGTGAGAAATACTGCCACCAATTTGCTTGAGATTTTTTAAACCCATTGAATCTGTGGGGTCGAAAGTGCCGACCTTGACTTCGACTGACCGACCAACTGAAGAGCAAATGAATATAATCCTTTTCTTAGTCTAAAGGATTAAGAATAGGCTGCTAATAATGTCGTACATCAAACATAATCAATTCACCAGTATTATAACAAAGCCAAAAGTGATGTTGACCAAAATCCCCCCCAATTGCAAACTTGTTTCGCAAAATTCAAATTGGAACACAATTAGACCCGCCGACAAATTGGAACCTGATCCATTAATCTGTCCGAACAAAAATATGGGTATGGGTAAGAGTTTTTTAGACTATTGAAAAAATGAATCGACCCAAACCCAACCCTGCATAAGTCCATATCAGGTTAGGTTGACCAGCGATCGACCTGATTTAAACATGGGATTTTTGTTTTGCAATTTTTGCTATTTTCTTCTCATTCTCTCATAATAGTCAATTCACTCTTTTTTTTTTTTTTTTTAGAAAAAGTAGTCAGTTCATTTAACTTCGTTTATTTTCTTTTTTTCCATTTTCTTAGAGTAGTTGGCTTGATTTCAGTTCTCACAAACATACTATTGGGGTTAAATAATTAATTTATTATTAAGATACGTGGTGGAATATGTTATTATGCGATTGCTTAGTGACATCATATCATATTATATAATAAAAGTAGGGCTTAGACGTCATGGTTGCGTTAAATGATGGCACAAAATTGTAGAAATTTTATTAAATTTTTAGATTTTTTAAAGAACTAAAAATGAATAGTATATTACCAAGACTCTAATTCATGTCTAAAAAAAACTGCAGATTAATATTAGATTAATCAGAGCTCTAATTCATTCTTATCTCTAGTTCAAAAAATCAAAACTCTAATTCATTTTTATCTCTAAAAAAAAAAAGTACTGTTTTCACGTAAGAATTTTTTTTTGGTATAAATTTTAACGTAAAAAAAAAAAAAAAAAAAAAACTATTGTAGAGTCCCATGTTGATAAGAAATCCAAAGAATTGAAATCAAAGGAAGTGATTATAGCGGCGAAGGAAAAAGTCATTCAAGAAAAGTTAGATAGCATCGCATCGTTGCAGAGTGAGGTTGCTTCCCTCCAGGTGAGGCATTAGCATTGGACTTTCCAAAACCAATAACTTAAATCTGTGTCAACAAGATTTCTATGTTATTACTTATTGTATATATTTTTTTATTTTCAAAAAAAAGGAACGATAGATGTTGAGGAGCAGATCGGAGAGGCTCATGCATGTGTAGGTGGATTAGAGAAGCAAGTAAGATATTGGCAAGCTAACAATTTACACCTTTTTATCTAAAAAATTTCAGATTAGGTGCCTGAAATATTTTTTTTTTTAAATTGTAAATAAATCATCTTTAGATAACTTTAAAAAATAAGTTACATTGAGCTTTACTTCTTCTTCTTCTTTAGATAACTTTAAAATTCTAAATTGATTATGTGGGGCCCGAAATTTGAGGTCCCAGCCCACTTTACATTCAGCGCCCAAAGCCCAGGCCGAGGAGCTCTATTGCCGAGGACGTATGATGAAAGCCCCACAAAGGCCCAAGGATGTGGCCGAGGACGATCTCACGCTCAACACCTCACAAAACGCCTGAAGAAAAGGACAAACTCAGTACAGAGGCAGGATAAGGGAGAAATCTACCAACACTGGAGTATGGAGCCCTGCATCTGACAGGCCCATACTCCAGACCATGCTATTTAACCTTTCCCAACCACCCCCAACCACTTGGATGTATGGATTGATAGGACAAGTCTATACCTCAAAAAGAAAAACTTACACGTGGACACTAAATGGGAAGTAAACATTAGTATAAAAGGGAAAGAAAACCAAGAGAAAAAGGGGGGGAGGATAAAAAAATCCTACAAAAAGGAGAATGGGAAGGATATGATGCTCCTCGGACGAAGTCCGAGGTCTCAAACCCTCCAAACTACATCGATGTAAGGCTTAGCAATTCAGGCCAAACCTACCTTCGTATGAGCTTCCATAAAAATCATGACCAGACCGCTGTCCGGCGACCAAGGTCCAGTCTTTCAAGCCCACTCTCTATAAATTATATTGTTCGGGCTCATTACATACGAGCCCAATGTCATTCTTGGGTCGTTAAAAATCGTGTCCCTACAGATTATATTTTTTTTGGTGGATAAATTTGCATCTTATGTTATCTTTTTCCTAATAATAAAGTATTTGCTATATTCTTCCTTTATCCTCTTTGCCCTACCTACAACCTTGCAGGTAATTTTTTTTTTCTTTCATTAAACTGAATAGATTTTGTGTATTTGTTACCTTTTTATTATATATAATATGATTTTTATCAACAAGTTTTATAGATAGACTGAAATTCTATGTTTAATCACGCCTTTTAGTGTTTTTTTTAGAAGTCAACATAGCAAGCAATATATATGTATTTTTTTTAATTTCTTATTACATGATTATTTGTTGTTGACATCAATATTTTATAATGGATTTAATTTGTTATGGCTTTTGTTTGGTGCTTTATTCCATGTAATCTATATTATTTAATTAAAAGCAAAATTTGCCGTCAAACATGAAATTGGATACGAGAGAATTCATCCGTCCAAATTTCTATGTAAATCTATCTTTACTTAACTCAGTTTTTTTATTTTTTATTTTATTATGATAGAAAATTAATATATGTGTTCTTAAAGCTAAAATACAATACAATTACAAACATTACTTTAAGTTAGGGTGCTATATTTATTTATTAGTAAGTTAAAATGTTACATTAAGTTAGAGTATTATGTTTTTATTTATTATTAATTTAGAATGTTACATATGGATACATATGCTGGTTTAAGGTTGATATAATTTATAACCATTTGAATGAAATCAACACTAAAACAAATGATTTAAATATCAAAATAAGAAATAAAAATTAAATTTCTTTGAATTAATTCTTTTTTCATTTTATTTTTTATTAAATTTTATTATATTATCAAAATATTTTTTATTTTTTATTATTACTTACTTCTTCTTCTTCTTTATTTATTTTTTTTATTATTACTTACGTTCATGTCATTGTTGTCAATATATATATATATATATATATTTTTTTTTTTTTTTTTCATTCAATCTATATGACATTTTTATTTTGTGGATAAAACATATATCCTAAATTAACTCTTCTTCTCTTATAATTCTTAGAGTGATTAGAAATCTAACTTCCTTACAATTGAATTTTTTTTTTTATATATAAGGATAATTACAGTAAACCCACCTGTGATTAGGCCCGTTTTCATTTTGCCTACTTGTTGTTTAAAACTTTACACTTTGCCCACCTGAACTTCAATCCGTTATCCATTTGTTACCCACCTCACCTTCAGACGTTAGAAAAACACCCTTTTATTAAAAATAGAACATAACACATATCGAACACGAAGCATTAAATCTTTTCCTCACGAACACAAGAACACAACATTTGTAAATATAGTTCAAAATTTTCAGTTACACACATCCAAAACCAATTAAATCCTTTGAATTCATACCAAAATCCCTCTCATTTTTCAAACCCAAACTGTAATAAAATAAAAATTTAGAACCCAATCATAGATTAAACAGAAAATAGAAACAAACCAAAGAGAGAAAAACAACACCATTGTTCATCCTGCCGATGGTGGTGGTCGAGTGCTTCGACCTAAAGTTTGATGGTGGTTTGTACGGTGGCTTGGCTGTCGTGGCGGTGGCTCATAGTGGTGCTAACGGCGACCATGGAGGTCAACCACCATTAGCAAGCCAGAATCAAATAAAACCCACAACCAAAAAAAAAATTGAAACCCACGAAGCGTTGCCACCCACTCCACCACCACCACTATTAGAACCCACAACTCAGCACCACCACCATGCCCACAATCCACAACCACCACAAGCCACAACCCATAACCCCACCATAATCAAATCATTATCAAACCCACAACCCAAAAGCAAAAAAAGAAAAGAAAAAAAGAAAACCGCAGCCGGCCGAGAGGGAGGCAAAGATCGAGCTCTATTTTGGGCGAGATGGAGGCCGAGACCGGGACGGAGGTCGAGATTGAGCTCCATTCTCTCTAAACCATTGTCGGCCCTCTTCCTGGATCTGCTCCAAATCGCTGAGACAGAGGTTGAGACTGAGACGGATGCGAGAACGAAGGAAATCAGATGAACTCACAACCGAAACCACAAAAATTAGACGAACCCACAACCAAAACCACAAAAAAATGAAACCCATGAAGCAAGAATGAAGGAAAATGAAACCCATCACTGTGCTTTGGTCAAGGAAGCTTTTCTGGGAATGAAGGGCTATGTGGGTCAAGTCCTTTGCCTGCTTGTTCGTTCACCAATACATCTCTAATGACTACATTGGCTCAGACGATGCCATCGAACCCGAGCTCATTACCAGAAGTGCCTGTAATGAGTCAAGCAAAAGGAAAATTGCCTTCGAAGAAAGGGTTAAGTACTGGTGTGATTGTGGCTGTTGTGATAGTTGGCCTGTTGTGAAATTGTTGATATTGTTATAGATCAAAAATAATTTCATTGAGTCATTTGATTGGTGTGTTGTTCCTCCACTTTGTTCTCATTGAAATTCATGAGCAATGAAAAACCCTAACTTTTTTATTCTTGTTATATTTGTTTTAGCTTAAAAATGTGTTTTTCTAACGACAAACGAAGAGATGGGTTACGGAAGGCTAACAGAACTAACCTCAGGTGGGCAAAGTGTAAAGTTTTAAATCACGGGTAGGCAAAATGAAAATGGGCCTAACCACATGTGGGTTTACTGTAATTATCCCTTTTATATATATTCTGTTTTTCCATGTATTCTTTTATATTCTTAGGCATAACAATTTCTTTTTCTTTTCTCTCCCCCATTATTATTAATAATTCTCATTCTTTTATAATTTCTATGTTGTTTAGATATCTAACTCTCCATTTTTTTTTCTTATTACTTAGACAATTTGATGTCTGTGAAATCCATAGTAAAAGTTTTATCAAACCTACCATCCAAAGTATTACAAGTATGTATTTATCTTCTTTATTTTTGTGTTTTTTTTTTTTTTTCCAGCAATGGTGGACAAGTATGTATCTCATGCAAGCATACATGAATTTAAATTGCCTTTCAATATTTTGAATGCTTTACTATTTGCTAGATGTGATTAGGCACAAAAGTATATGCTTTATTATTTTTTTGGATCATTTAAATACACCACTATTAAGTTAATAGGATTTTTTATATAATTTTTTTAAACAAAATGAAATTTATTTTTTCAAATTGGATTTATTCATGTTGTTACCTGTGGGGGGGGTATAAAACCGGAAAGCCCATGTCAATGTTTGCGTTGGGCCCAGGGCCCGATCCAAGGAAGGCCCACCCCTTGGCCATGGGAAGGATCCTCCTCGGCCATGGGAAGGACCCTCCTCGGCCATAAATGTAACCGAGGGTAAAGGGAGCAACTCAGTCCTGGTGATGACATTCCAGGTCATTTCGTCGAACAGGAAAAGTACTAAAACGACAAAGAACAAGGGAAAGGCTGTCATTACTGCAATTAAGTACTCTGCACTTGACAAAGCCATACTTTTCAGCTTTTACAACCACCCCCAACCACTTTGGGTATGGGCTGATGGGACAAGTATCAGCCCTATAAAACTGAACCTACACATGGACATTCGTAAAAAGGGGAAAAAGCTAGTATAAATGGAGGAAGAAGCAGTCCAGAAAGAGGAGGGGGGCCAGGTCCAAGAACTGGAGCCACCCAGGCCGTGCCGAGGAGAAAGTCTTCTTGGATAAGCTCAGTTCACCTCTATGCGATTATCATGAACACCATGACTAATGACTATCCATTCACCAAGGCCTAGCCTTTTAGCCCACTCTCTACAAATTCATTGTATTGGGCCCGCTGGTCCAAGATCCCACCCACCGTGTGGTATTGGGCTGAAAAACAAGACCCTACAATTGGCGCCGTTTGTGGGAAGGCTTGTGCGTTGGCGCAGGCGGCGATTAGTCATGGTAGGATCAACCCCTGTCAACAAAGGTCCCTCGAAAGAAATAATTTTGGTAGTGGTGCAAGCTATGCGAAAGCCTCTCCATCATTTCCAGCAGCACGTGGTTGTTGCCCTAACTCAGCTCCCACTCAAGGCTACACTTCAAAGTGTCAGTGGCACGGGCAGTTCTAGGGGCTTCTAATATCAAGTCTATGCCCCACACATTTGCCAAGGGGCTAATCCTCGCAGGTCCAGTAGCCCGATTCACCAAATTTCCCATAAGTGTTGGACAAAACCAAGGTCTTGCATGGTCCTAGGACTCAAATCTATGAGGAAACCAACTACTTCAAGAGGAAAGTGCTAGACAGAACCAAGGTCTTGCATGGTCCTCGGACTCAAACCTATGGGGAAACTAGTCACTAGAAGATATAAGTATTGGACAGAACCAAGGTCTTGCATGGTCCTCGGACTCAAACCCATGGGGAAATCAGCTACTTCAAGAAGAGAGTGCTAGATAGAACTAAGGTCTTGCATGGTCCTCGGACTCAAACCTATGGGGAAACTAGTCACTAGAAAATATAAGTGTTGGACATAACCAAGGTCTTGCATGGTCCTCGAACTCAAACTTATGGGGAAACCAGCTATTTCAAGAAGAAAGTGCTAGACAGAACCAAGGTCTTGCATGGTCCTTGGACTCAAACCTATGAGGAAACTAGTTACTAGAAAATATAAGTGTTGGACAGAACCAAGGTCTTGCATAGTCCTCAGACTCAAACCTATGGGGAAACCAGCTACTTCAAGAGGAAAGTGCTAGACAGAACCAAGGTCTTGCATGATCCTCGGACTCAAACCTCTGGGGAAACTAGTCACTAGGAAATATAAGTGTTGGACAGAACCAAGGTCTTGCATGGTCTTCAGACTCAAACCTATGGAGAAACCAGTTACTTCAAGAAGAAAGTGCTAGACAGAACCAAGGTCTTGCATGGTCCTCGGACTCAAACCTATGGGAAACTAACTACATCAAGAAAGGCTTAAGTCCTAGACAGAATGGAAATCCCGCGCGGTCCTCGGACCCCCAGCTCTAAGGAAACTAACACAACCAAGTGTTTAGACCCGGTACAGTCATGCCTTGGTCCTCGGATTGAATGCCCAAAACAAGTTAAGGCTATGAATATCATCTGAAACGTGGCAAAGCACCCTAGTGCCCGGCGACCCCCTCGGACAATTCATTTTAGGTTACACGTCCTCGTGATCACCCCATACGCAATACAGAACATTCAGCTGTTATCCCGGTTAGTCTCATATGGTTAACCTACTTGAAGTCGGCATTGTTGTGCCCGTCAGTTTTGATAAGTTCAAAGTGATAACTCTTTGCTAACAAGGGCATCGGCCCTAAGTACTGTTCGAAAGAAAAGGACACCAGCACATCTATTCACAAAATAATTATTGCAAAAAATAAAGAACACGCAAAATGGGATAAAGTCATCTTTTATTAGACAAAGAAGTAGTACAGCATACAAAAAAGGGGGTTTAAACAAGCCTATAACAGAAGCTAACTACAGAAAGAAAAAAAAAAAAAAAGAAAAAAAAAAGGGATACATGGGAACAATAGATCCTTCAATTTTGCTCTAGCAGCGACTAAGCAAGTCTGGATGTCACCAGTGATGGAAGAGAAGAAGAAGCAGAGGCACCTGGTCCACAACCTTGCTCTAGCAGCGATTAAGCAAGTCCGAATGGCACCAGTGATGGAAGAGAGGAAGAAGCGCGGATGCCAAATCCCCATTCTAGCTCTAACAACAATTGAGCAAGTATCGTATTAGCAGCAATCGAGCGAGAACGGATGGTACTGGCGATAGGAAATCTCAGTGCTGTCGCACCAAAAATCTGATGCGACCTCCACCTGCTTTAGATTTTGGCTGAAGGAAGAAGAGGCTCCTTTCTTGCCTTATCGAGGAGAAGAAATGTCTTGAGTCTTTGTCTCCCTTGCCCTGACCAGGCCATTTTGAATCTCGAAGATACCCAAGGCTTCTGAAGAGGATGTGGTCCCTTCACCCTCATCCTAGCCTTGACCATGTCACCCCCTAAGGCTCAGTTACACTGGTAATGGGGACTTTGGGCACAATTGGAGGGTTAGGAATTTGAAAAGCTTAAAGGGTCTGCAAATAAAGGGAATGACCTCCCACCGTGCTTCTTATATGGGGGGCAAGCCTGGTGGCATTTAATCTGTACAAATCTCCAAGAAAAACTACAAACGAGATAAGTCTCGCTTAATTCCCAAAGCAGTCTTCAGCCGTTGGATTTGCGTCGCCTCGTAAAGAGACCTTAATGAAGGCGCGCCTCGTGTACCGAAACGGCAGGAACGCGGCGTGGGTAAACTAAAAGAATGTCTCACAACCAGGAACGTGTCCCAAGCAAACGAAGAGGCTCCGGCATTGATGAAGGACAAGACTTGGCAAGCCATGACATAGGCCCGACATCACCAAAACCCTCATCTCCGTCTAAGGAGCTGGACAACAGGATTTTAAGGGGCTATTGTGGGGGGGGTATAAAACCGGGAAGCCTATGTCAATGTTTGCGCTGGGCCCAAGGCCCGATCCAAGGAAGGCCCACGGCCATGGGAAGGATCCTCCTCGGCCATGAAAAGGACCCTCCTCGGCCATAAATGTAGCCGAGGGCAAAGGGAGCAACTCGGTCCTGGTGATGACATTCCGGGTCATTTCTCCGAATAGGAAAAGTACTAAAACGACAAAGAACAAAGGAAAGACTGCCATTACTGCAATTAAGTACTTGCACCTGACAGAGCTATACTTTTCAGCTTTTACAACCACCCCCAACCACTTTGGGTTTGGGCTGATGGGACAAGTATCAGTCCTATAAAGCTGAACCTACACGTGGACGTTCGTAAAAAGGGGAAAAAGCTAGTATAAAAGGAGGAAGAAGCAGTCCAGAAAGAGGGAAGGGCCAGGTCCAAGAACCGGAGCCACCCAAGCCGTGCCGAGGAGAAAGTCTTCTTGGATAAGCTCAGTTCACCTCTGTGCGATTATCATGAACACCATGACTAACGACTGTCCGTTCACCAAGGCCTAGCCTTTTAGCCCACTCTCTATAAATTCATTGTATTGGGTCCGCTGGTCCAAGATCCCACCCACCGTGTGGTATTGGGCTGAAAAACGAGACCCTACATTACCTTTTTCTTTTCTTTTTTTATATTCATATTTTGAATATTATCACTTAATACTTATTTATGTAAAGTATGCATAGTATTATGTATTGGTTTGCAACATTAATTAATATTTTTTGCTAATTATTAGTATAATTTTTTATTCCCAACAAATTTTCATTAATCATTTTTTTTAGTTTTTAATTGCAAAATTTTGGAACTTTAATTCCTGAATTTTCATAATCTTTAAAAAGTCATCATTCTTCCGATATCAATTTTTTTGTGCATTGATTATTTTTACTCTTGAGCCATCACTATAAAATAGGTTTTTTTTTTTTTTTCCTTTGCAATTATCGAATTTATTTGACTAAAATAGTAAAATCAAAGTTGAAATGATAGCTATTTTTTAAAATTTTATTTTAAAGCGGTCATAGACTCATATGCAACTTTACAATCTGTATGGTTCTATTTTTTTTTTTTAATTCAATTTAATTTTCTTCTTGATTTTTTTTTCAAGTTTGTTATAAAAGATTTCAACCATATCCTAAGAAAGGTTTGTAATCATATGTAGATTCATTAAATGCAAAATTCATATGCAAATAGTTTGATACATGTAACTAAAAATAATATTATAACACAACTAATAAGAATTATTTATTTATTCATAAGAATTATTTATTTTGTTATATTAATGATTAAAATATAATAATTATTTTTACATATATTCTTAAATTTTATTATAAAACCGTGCAACGCACGGGCCTTTAACTAGTTTAATTAATTAAAATAAAGATTGAAATCCAATAGAGTGACAAGTATCGTTAGTCTAACGGATTCTATGACAATTAGCAAGAAAGTAGGTAGTTACCTTGAAGAACTTCTAGATAGTTACCTTGATCTGACATGAGACACATAAATCAATTTTTTAAAGGGAAGATCATACATAATCTAATGATTCTAATCAAGATTTCTTTTAATTGTTGAATTACTTAATGGTAATATAAACATCTAGCAATAAGGTGAGTCATGGCATCATATCATTTTTGAAGTAACAAGAACTCTTTCCTTATTGTTTTTTAAAAAAGAACTCTTTCTTTATTATGGATTTGTTTGGATACCACTTATTATTGAAAACTAAAAATTGAAAATACTGTAACAAAATAATTTTTAAATGTGTGAATAGTGGCATGAGACCCAGTTTCAAAGTTGATTTTGCCAGATTCCGTATTTGTAAGTCCCATGAACAGTGCACGGAACCCACATAAATGAAATGCAAACGTGCAATGCTAGGCCTAAAACGCTATCCAAACTCACACTATATGTGGACCATGAATCTATCTGCGAGCCAACCATTTGTGTTAGTAGTCAATATATGTAAATATTTATATTTATAAATATAGAATATAAAATTCACATAAGTCCAAATATCACCTGAATTATATTAATTTGACGTATTAACTCAAATAATATACTATTTTATAACATTTTCTTTTTCTTTGTATGGGTCAAAACACTCGAAAAATCACTAATATAACCGATACAGATAGATACAAATGATTCGATACATACCAACTGATACCGGTGCAATATTGACTACTAGTGATGTCGATTATCATTACAAATCAATTTTTTTATTATTTATTTTATGATAGTTATAAATTTTTGTGTTTGGTTGTTAATGATAGTTAAAGCCATAAGGGGGGAAGTATACGTGCGAGCTGGTTGGTGTGATAAGGGTGAGTAGATTTGATCACGTTCTGTTTTGTCAACCACCGTGGCTCGTATCCCGTGCAACTTCCCAATCCCCAGTTACAATTTGTTGCAGCTTTACTACTCCTTCTCCATAGAATGAGAAGCAAAAGTCATCGGGTGCACAAGGAGAGTTGATCACAACATGATTATTATAGATAAACAGTCTATGGTCCACCCATTGAATAAAAAAAAAAGTCATATGGTGATGACCATATAGTGAGTTTCAAGCTATACATTATCTGGTTTCTAAAAAATAAAAGATGCCTGTTAAGGATTATTTATTGTAGGATTTATTTAATAAAAAATTTGTACAAATTGATAAAATGATTGAAAATATGATTGAAGTGATAAGTGAAATGTAAAAAATTAGTTTTATTAGCTCTACACCTTATAAAATTAGTAAAAAATTTGACATAAATTAGTTTCTTAAGAGGGACCTTACGGTGCCCGTACATTATTACTACAATAATCGTGTAAATTTACACCTGTAATATTCATTTTGCATTTACTTTTTATTATTATTTCTTTTTATATTTCGAGGATGAATAAAGAAGGTGTGGGTGGTGGTTGTTGGATATGAAGAAAGAAAAACAATTGAAAAAATCAAGAATAATTGATATTTTAATGAAATGCAGTATAAAATAGATAATCCAGTGTGAGGTGTTTTAAAAAATGAGTATATAAAATAGGCAAGACTTTTTGCATGAGTTGACTTGGTAACTTTTTATTAAAATGGTTGGATTACATTTATCTTCTTATATCATCTGTGCTTGAAAAAAAAAATTAAGATGATCAAAAATCAAAAGTCAACTCATCATAAAATGTATAAATTTTAAGTTTTGACCATATTACAATTATACGCAAAATATGAGTTTGTGGATTATATAGTAAATAATATTCGATTAACATGAAATTTAGCATTCATATCTAGTGCAACATAAATATATAATTCAATAGTTGGATTTTAGAATTTAATCCTTAAAAACGTAATAGGATGGTGTAACTTTACAAAGAATTACATTATGAATTATTGAATGGTCTATAAAAAAAAAAAAATTATTTGAATGTTATATTTTGTAGCATTTTATTTAAATGCTCAATTTTTTAATAAATAAATATATAAAGTTAAAATTTATATAAATAAATAATCATATATTGGATGTAGTCTTTTGCTAACAAATTATTTATTTATTTGTTGAAAGTTGGTTAAAATATAGTTGTATTTTTTTAAAAACGAAGTAAAACTTTAAAAAGATGCACATAAGTAAATAAACAAAAGGATTTTTTTAATAAAAAATTTGTTGACAAAGGTATGCTAGTTCCAATAATATGTTAAGTTTAGTTGGTTTGAGAAAACATCTATAGGTGGTTTTTCAAAAGTAGGTTAAAAGTATAAGGGTCTATTTGCCATAAAAGAGCTTTATGAGCGGAAAAGCACTTTAAGAAAGAGCTTTTAAGGGATTTGTAAAAACAAATTTAAGGTTTAAAGCTGAAATTTAGAGCTTTCAGATAAAAATCCTACAATTCACTTTTCATGTTTTATAAATTATAAAATTTTAAAGCATTATTCAATGTAATTTATCAAACACTCGAAACACTTTTAAGAATTAAAGTTTCAATTAAAGTTCTATGTCACAAAAGCTCAACAATTAAAGCTCAATTCATACATCAGTACTCGCTTCATAAAATTCATATATTGCTGAATCTCATTAATTTGAACAAAGCATAATAAAGCCTTAAAACCCATGCCCTACACTGGCCTAAGAGAATTTTTCTTTATTTCCCTAATTTATATCATCAATGGAATCAAAATCAAATTAGAGCCATCTTATGAAATTAAATGGCAATTTATCTAGCATATAGTACTATATATCAAACAACCTATTATTGTTACTCAATTTTGTTGTATGTTTCACATATTTTTTTTTACTAATTATTTAATCATTTTTGCTCAGATTTGTGACAAATATAGTATCTCCTTATGGTGGGAGATTTTTGTTTTTGATGAATTTGTAGTGATGCAAAATTGGGGTTCAAGTATCTACGAGGAAGCTTCACACACATATACATTTAAATTAGATTAGAGTAGAATTTCTATTTTGTAAATATATATAATAAAAAAAAGATGCATTTTTTTTAAAGAAATTATTGGTTCTTTTTTGGCTGTTAAAAACAACAAAATTGGGATCTTATACTCAATTAGTCATTACTCAGTTTGCATGCAATATAGAATGTAGATTTTCCACGAAAGAGATGACCCAAAAGCCAGAGATACCAATCTATAAAGGACACAAAGTTGGAAGTTCAAGTGCTCCCAAATTCAATGTATACTTTTTTGATAGAAAATATATAGGATGCAAGTTGAAACTTGGAAGCTCACAAGTCTCAATCAAAGTAGTTTATATCTTTGCACAATTTGACCTAAATGACAGTATGACCCATGCCCTACCCCGGATAAAGAAAAACCTGGTTCGCGCAATGTGCAGTTTATATAATCTTATCTATAATAATAATTAAAGTGCTCAATAAATATCTAAATAAGAATAATAACAATTAATGGCAACATTCATTATTTTCTAAAAATACTCTTGTTTCTTTTTAATATATTTTTGTAATAAATCAATTTATCACTTATTTAAAAAATTGTAAACATTAAATAAATTCACTGCATAAAAAAAAGGGAATAAAAACTAAGTATGTAAGTAACAATTTCATTAATACCAGAATGACGTAATAGGGAATGAATAATTATTATATTCAACTATATAATAATTTTTTAATATTTTAAAATTTTCAATATAAATTATTAAAACTTAGGTACAAATATTTAATATGTATTTAATTATATTTAGTTTTTTTTCCCTTTAATTATCTTCCTGCTTTGCAATTCAAAAGCCCACTCTCTCTCTCTCATGTTTAGTTGTATGAGTGTCTATAAGACTAATTCAATTTATTGTACAGCACTAAAGCCATGGCTGAATGGGCTCTATATAGAGACTAATTCAATTTATTGTATTGGGTATAGCAAAGGTTGAATGTGCTGTAATATAGAGCCAGCTAGAAAGTGTGTGACTCGTTGCATGATGTCATATCGAATCATGACCCATAATATTATTATTAGTCTAATACAACTTATTATGTCAGCTGCACTATCAATCATGCCTCATTATTAATGTTGTCATAATTCTAAATCGTTTAGGTTCTGTCTCTATAACAAAAAGGTCAATTATTTACGCGAAAAACTTAAGTTAATTCTGGAATTTTTTCTTACATAAAACAAAAAAAAAGTGGTTAAATAATGCGTTATGCCCCCATCTTAGGTGGTTTAAGCTCATTGGTTTTGAGTAATGTTAGACATAAAGCAAATTTATAATTGCTAAATTAGTAGATTGTAATGACGGCAACGTCACATACACATAGCTTTAACACTAACACTATTTTTTTTTCTTTAAAAAAAAAAAAAAAAAAAGAACTACGAAGAGTTTTGTCCGTCAATTTTTTTTTTTTTTTAGTACGGTTTTTGTTTTCAAGCCCCATTGGACCATACTGGCATGATACAAATTAAGAAGGTGAGAACTAAGATCTTAAAAAAAAAAAAAAACTTTTATTTTTCTTTTCTTGATTTTGATTATCTATAAGACAATGAACGAGAGTAATTTTAGTACTACATAAAAAATCGCAATTTTTTCTATAATTATCTTACGAGATAGATTGTGACCGACCCATTACTTACAGTATGCTATATAAACAATTATAATTATGATAAATTATATATCATTTTTATATAAACTCACTGCTTACGGTTTGTTTTATAAACAATTATAACAAAAGTTGTGATTTTTCTTTATTTTTATTATTAATGTGAACTTAATATTTTTGCAATGAACAATAGCCAATCAAAAAATATGATATAAATGGACCAATCAAAAACAGCAGCACAGCGAAGCAAGGCGTGGGCATGAATGATGAAACAGTGACAAGCAGCATCATCGTCAACAATAAAATAAGAGAACCCACCCCTCACCTAAAAGACAGAACCCACTTGGAACCCGCCACAACAAAACCACACGCCAATGGCCACGTGTTAATCAACACGGTGTAACCGCAGACACACCATTTAGACACACCTTTTTTGTGCGTGAATTTCCTTGTGGTCTCCAATTAATTTCTTCGTCAGCAAGATAAGATAGATATAAGTGATTAGAATAATTAGAATATATTTAATTACAGGCTGAACATTCAATTCCATTATGGCTCCTCCAGCCTGTCTTTCACAAAGAGTACTATGTTTTTTTAATAAAGCTAGAACAATATTTTACAACTTCACAATAAATATCGAAGTGACAAATAAATAAGTGAGAAAATTAACAAAATGTTTTAAAAGTATTGGTATAAAATTTTTAAAAATAATTTATTAACAACCTATATATAATTAGTGGTACATACAAAATTCATGTCAAAGTGACAAGTCTAAACGAGAATCAATACCAAATTTGAAATTACAGACTAAATTTTGTTGTGAAATAATTCTAAAAATGGAAATGCTAACAAATGCCTTTAAAACATTGATTAATAATCTATTTTAGGAAAGTTTTGACATCATTTTTACGGGAAATAAAAAAAATTATCAAAATATTAATTATTTTTTCTTTTTCCATAAAAACTTTATTTAACTGGATTTTTAACCAATGTCTTAAGAATACTCGTTAGCATAACCCTTATAAAAATATCGTAAAATATAACACGAGTTTTACTTTTTATCAAATAAGAAAAAAAATTACTTCTTCAACCTAATACTATTTAAAAAAAAAAAAAAAACCCTTCTATCAAAAACAATAATTTTCCTAAAAAAAAAAAGAAAAACAATAATTTTATCTTTATGAAATGAAGGTAATGATGATGTTGCTTAATTATCAAAAATGATTATTCTGAGATTTGTCCCTTTTCGCCGCTCCTTCCTCTTTTTCCGTCTTAAATATTCCTAAGACTGTTAATTCCTCCGCGTTAAGATTCCTCTCTTCCTTTTATTCCTCTTCTTCGTTTCACAACTCCTTCAAACCCTTTCAAACGGTACGAAGCGATTTCTCTCTTCCTTTTTCAAATTTCGTATCTGTTTGGTATCTGAGAAAATAAGAAAAGAGAGATAAAGTATTAAAGATTTTCTTAACGTTTCTCATGTTTTGATTTTATTTTTTGTTGTTGTTTGCAGATTTGTTTCTTCTAATTCGTTCCTTCTTCTCAAAGATCCGATCCGATTGCTAAGATCCGAAACTTTTGAATATGGCGGAAGAGCATAGATGCGAAGCCTCGGAGGGCCACAGGCTCTGCGTCAACAACTGTGGCTTCTTCGGCAGCCCAGCCACCATGAACCTCTGCGCCAAATGCTACAAGGATATCCATCTCGAAGAGCAACATCACGCCTCTTCCAAATCCTCCATCGAAATCGCTCTCTCCTCCTCCTCCGCTGCTTCTTCTTCATCGTCTTCTTCGAATTCGTTGACCGAGTCTCTCCCTCCTCATCCTCCTCCGGCGCTGACCTTGCCGGAGGTCAAATTACAGCTCCCTCCACCGGCTGCTGCAGCTGCTCATGTCGCCGCAGAAGCTGACGTGGCGGCGGTGACGGTAACGGCGGCGGCGAAATCACAGCCGAACCGGTGTTTGATGTGTAGGAAACGGGTCGGGTTGACCGGGTTCAAGTGTCGGTGCGGGACCACGTTTTGTGGGGTCCACAGGTACCCGGAGAAGCACGCGTGCACTTTCGATTTCAAGGCTGTTGGAAGAGAGGAGATCGCGAGAGCTAATCCTGTCATCAAAGCCGAGAAGCTTCGGAAGATTTAAATTAGGACCGTTAAATTTGTGAATTTCCACCGTTGATCATCATGTCCTAGTATTATATATATATTTCTTTCTTTTTCTTTTTTTTTTTAACTTTTTTTTTCTCGTTTTTTAAAATAAGTTTTTATCATATCTGGTTTTGCTTGTAAAAAAACGAAATGAGAAGTTTCAAATTTGGGTGCCACTTCCGTGTAGAATAGAAATTATTCTCACTACTATTTTCACAGTTTAGTTTGAGCTTTGTACAATGAATCGTAGTAGTGGCCAGTGGGTATCGCTAATTCACTATCCTCAGCCAATCAAAACGAGCCAAATTAAAAATAAAGTGGATGCATTGTACCTTTTACAGATACGAAAGTTGGGGGAAAAGAATCAAGCAGCTACGTTATTGATTGATATTTTCTTGTATTTGCATGATGCGATAGGCTACAAAACGACAACTTTGGCTTCTTTGTTCTTATCAGTATTTTGTGGTACAAAAATAGGAGAGAGGCTTTCACTTTCAACATGCCCAAAATTTTCAACATTTTCAAATTTTTTTTTTTTTTTTTTTTTTTTTTGAGGGACATCAACATTTTCGATTTGATAATGCATCTTGCATACGAGAATTGCATAATTCTCCTCTACTCTATGAATGTGAAAGGTGGAGACCTATTTAGACTTGTCAAGTTGTCACAATGATATCATATAATCGTGTACTGCTACAAGCTTGTGGACCAAGGTTTGATTTTGACCGACCATGAGCGTAAGGACAAGGGATTAGTGTTGCCGCGTGCCACAAGCTACAAGGCAATAGTAGATCGTGGTTTTATTTTGGCCCCATTATCTGAATCATATCATGTGAAGCGCGTTATTTGAGCATGAGCATAAGGACAAGGGATTAGTGTTGCCGCTTGCCACAAGGCAATAGTGGATTGTGGTTTTATTTTGGCTTCGTTATCTGATTTATATCATGTGAAGTGCATTATTTGAGTATTGCATTTGATGCCATTAGATTGGACCATCGAATACTTTTATTCTTTTTTGATATTTGATCTAATTGCATCGAATGCAAAACCCTATAAGTATTGCACCTGATCTGGATCCAATGAAAATGACCGTTATTTTTTTTTTTTTTTTGCTTGGATGACTTTAATATGTGGGATGGATAGGCATGCAAGCAAGCAAGACTGTCTATTTAATTATATATTCTTTTCATTTTTTTTCTTTCTTTCTTTAAGGAAAAGCTTAGTTTAGTTAGGTATGCTTACAATAATCCAGCTTATTTGATAACATGACATTACTCAATAGATTGAAAAAGAAAAATGAAAAGAGAGGACTATGAATGTAGTAGTGAGTGTAATCTTTTAGGGTTCTGCCCTTCGTTGCGAGTCTATTGACATAAAAAATAGTTTTCCAATACGTGAGAATTTAGCTTGAACAAGATACAAGCATGGAAAAGGCAAGACTTTTCGTTTGGATCTAGCCTGAGAGAGATATAAGTGAGGGACATAAAAACCTTACAGGCAGTGGTGGAGCCAGAAATTTGGATCCGGGGGAAGATTAAAGGACAAAATTGAAAGTAAAAAATTAATCTGAAAAATATTAATCAATATTAATAACAAAGTAAATAACCAACAATATGCTAATGAAATTCTCATACACAATCTAACATAAAATGTAAACTTTAATTTATTTTTTACACCTAGTTTAATTTACTCAATTGCTCTCGACGATTTTTCATATTTGAAACCGCTATATGATTTCTTCACACTCAATAGTCTTGAATATATCTTTATCAATATATGTGACTAAGCAATCATTTATCCATTGATCTCTCATTCAATTGTGTAATCAATTTTTAATTATGTTTATTGCTAAAAACTTTCTTTCAACAGTAGCTGCTGGAACTTGTGAGATCAATGCTGAGGTCACTAACATGTAAAACAATGGATATAAAACATCATTTTTCATTTCTACCATTATTTTAATATAAGGGTTGTTGGAGTGTAGGTTTATTTATGTGAGAGCATTAGCATTGGTAGTGCTAAAAAGCCATATTACTATTTTTAGCACCATCAATACTAAAAAGCCTACTACAATGGTGGAGGAAAAGCCAAAAAATTTGGCTGTTGAGCTATAGTGCATTGCCAAAGATGTCTATGCACGTAGCTAAGATAGTATTAAAAAAAAAATTTATTAAAAGTTATATTATTTTATTATATTGGTGGTGATGGTTGTTGTTTACTGTAGTAGATATATTATTTTATTGTGTTGAATGCTAAAATAAAATCACTGATATTGAGTGTTTTGTAAAGTGAAGTGATAAAATAGATATAACAGTTTTTTATGGTGTCAAATTGTGAAAATTTTGACATCACCAATGTTGATGCTTTAAGAGTGGCTGCCATGGGAATGAAAAAAGAAGAAGAGAAAAGTTATTTGCCTTTTATGGTGTAGGGTGGCAAATAAGACATTTTTGTACACTATAGTAATATTATACTATTATTAGAGAAATATTTGGAAGTTCGGGGGGCACTTGCGCCCCCCCCCCCCCCCCCCCCCCCCCCCCCCCCCCTGGCGGGCGCTTACAGGTTGACCTTGCTTGAACAATGGACATGCTAAATATTGATGAACTTTTGGTTTTGAGATTTCTGAAAAGCTTGCTTGAGCGAAAGTCTTGCTCAAGTGATATGTAAACCATCAAGAAGTATACTATCAATTATTGCTATTCTTTCTATAACAATAATAACTACGAAATAAATGAGAGAGAGAGAGAGAGAGACTATGAAATAAACAATTTTAGCAGAAAGTTTTTACATAGTTTTATTAAAAATACTAGAAAGTGTCAATAAGAGGCTGAGTGTGCTTCTATAAAAGTGAGAGGAAGAGTAAATAAAATTGTAAAACTCCTTATGGGCTCGAACTTTCAAATAAAAAAAAAAAAAAAAAAAAAATACACGAGCTAAAGAAAAAAAAGTAAACAAATAGAATAGCTTACTATGGGCCCCAACTTTCACGGTCCAATACAAATTTTCAAAGCTTTCATCTTCCCAATTTTCGACCGAACAAAACTTTTGCCAAAATTCAAGAGTTCCTTTAAGGCTTTAACACCCAAATCAGCTGTGGCCCTGTGGGCAATTTTGCCAATGCAACGCCATTGGGCTGCCCAAAATCCATAAACATGCATTTGAATGCCCATAAGAAACAGGAAAAATAATTTTTTAACTAAAAAAAATCATAAGTTTACATGATGGTTAGGCTTCTTTTCTACCTTTACTTTTCTATTCTTCTGGGGTGTATTTCTAGAATGGAAGAATCTCTCTTAATTAAATTAAAAAAAGAAACATGTATTTGGCACACAAAAGTTTTGTTTGTTATAGTATTGTTTGTGTAGTTGATAAGTTGTATTACACCTATATAATGGGCCACGATTTTATATGACATCATGCAGTAAGTCACTAACTTTTTATGCTCTGCATGTTGTAGACTATAACAAAACAATTTGACCTCATTCTAATGTAGGTAGATCTACAAGAGTGGAATTGGGTTCTTTCTCCTATTCTTTCCCCAAATGAAAGGCACCTTATCAAAAACTAGCTGGCTCTGTATTACAGCACATTCAACCTTACCTTGGCTATATACAGTGCAATAAATTGAGTTAGTCTCTATATAGAGCACATTCAAATATTAAACCTTGGCTATATAGTATATACAATACAATAAATTGAATTAGTCATAGAACTAAACATTTGAGAGAGAAGCTATGAAAAAAAAAAAATTTAAGCGAAAAGTTTATTACATATTTTTATTTATTAAAATTTAATAGTTACAACAAGAGTGGGGAGATTTGAATCCAGAATATCTCGGTTAGAAATATCAAAAAGTATCAACCAATTAAGTTACAAGACTCTTGACACTGTGACCTTTCAATGTACAAGAAATGAGTATAGTAAAAGAAAATTTTACACCTCAATTTTGTAGCCTTCCGTTGAAATCATAGCTAGAATTTTGCTGATTAATACGAAGTAGTCAAGCTACATTTGTCTTTGTCGATGTCATCCTATAGTTCATCATTAAGATTCCAGCATGCTTTAAAGGAACTTAAACTTTTTAGCCAGATCTGGTCTGCCACAACTGAGTTGGAGTCATTGTTGCGATGCCATGACCAATGTGCATGTGTTTGGTTTAGTATTCTCAACCTTCCATGGCCAAAGCTTGCCTCCCGAAACAATGAGAGAGGGGATGGAGGGCTCTTAAACCTTGAAATCAATATCAGATAAAGCAATACAGTTATACACCTATAATAAATACATTAATCAAGAAAAACATACCCAAGTTCTTAATTACTAAAAATTATGATACAAGAGAAAAATAAAAAATCACTTGAGATTTTTTTTTCCTGAATTGAATAAAAATACAAAATAGTTTAGCTCTCCATAGTCCATACATTCAAATGCATTTTGGCTAAGAAAACTATCCCACATGTTTGTTAAAGGCCCGTTCCATGAAGTGGGCCTAGGAGATACATTCTTGCAGGCAGGTATATATTGATGACTTATTAGACCTGGGCCACAATTATATGAGGCTGAGAGATTGGGTCTCAATTTTTGACCCTATCCTTTGGGCCCGTCTAGATAACTACTCTGACAGAAAGATTAGTCAGTAACTGGCAGGTGGGTCACCTAGCGCAAATCTAGCCAAAATTCTTAGCGGCCCCAAAGTTGAACTTTAGGAAAGCCTTGGATAAATTAGTTTGTGTAGAATCCAATCCAATAAATTCTTTAAAAGCTAGTAATGACTAAGGATTCTCTCACACTTGAGTTTGCTTTTCATGTTTTAAATACAAATATTATCCTTTTTGTCTTTAAAAATATGTACATTATCATATGTAACTATGAATACTTGCATATTTGCCTAATGAAAAATTTTAGAGCTATAAATTATTTTACAAATGGTTATAACATGATGAATGATTATTATTTTATTGATAAGTGAAAAAATGATGTTAGTGGTAGGTCCAAAGGAGAACCAGTAATTAATATTAGCCATAACAACAGTTTATAAAAATGTTGTAAATAGTTTATAGCTACAACATTACTATCGTATAAAAGAGTATGTAAAATGAATATAAAAGAATATTTAGCCTTACGTTAATGCAAGTCCTTCTCGGTTCCCTCCATCGCCAACTGTCACGTACAACGGGCCACATTCAGTCTCCTTGTTGTTGTAAACTCTAGTCTGTCATAAAGAGCAAGAGAATATTAAAAGGATTAATTGCCAATAGAGAAATTATAATCCATTTGGATTGAGGGGGAGGGAAAGAGAATAAAGTAAAATAGAGTAAATTTGGCAAAAAATTAACCTATCCTTAACCAACTCTATTCTACTCCTTCTCCATCCAAATGGGCACACACACATATATTATATATAATATACACGTGAGACTTACGAATCGTTCATATGCATGAACATGGCCAGCAAAAACCACATCCACTCGTGCATTATACAGCAACTCTTCCATAACTATTCTCATGCTATCCCCTTCACCTTGATGAGCCGTATTGGTATTATACCACGGTGCATGCAATAGCACAACAACCCAAGGAGTCTTGTTCCTATCAATTTTAGCCAAATCAGCTACAAGCCATTTGTACTGAGACGATTTCTTATCAAACTCCGCATATGATCCTAGCATTATAATGTGAGTCCCAGCAACTTCAAATGAGTAATACAAATTAGAGTCTGATCCACTCTCTTCGTATGGCATTAGCCACCGTGCATTGTAGGAGGTGAAGCCATGGGGGTGTAGGATTGGGAAGGTTTCAATCTCGTGGTTCCCTTCGGTCACCATCCATGGACGGCGGCTAGCGTATGGCTCAACTAAGCGTCCGAATGAGTCCCAAAGAGGCTGTTGGGTATCGGCGTATGATAAATCACCAGGTAAGAGAAACACGTCGTAGTCCTTACTTTCAACATGAGCTAGTGTTGAGGCAGTCCATTCAGTTTGTCCTAGGTCTCCTGCAAACAAAAATAGCAAATTTTCAAGATGAGGAATAATACATTGGTAATTTGGTAGCACTGGATTTTTTGGTCTCACTTCATAACACTATGTTTGGGTAGAGGGAGATAAGGGGAGAGTAGCAGAGAGAAAAGAAGATGACTCAAATGTACAAAATTAAAAATTTTAGTATATAGTCACCTTCCCCTTTACTTTCCTCTCCTCTCCTTTCCCTCCATTTCAGATATATACCATAAATGGCCATGAACTCTTAAGGATATTTTGATGTTCAAGTTGTTTTGGGTCAATCTAGGCTTTGTGTCTGCGAGGGCTAACGGTCTTGGCTGCTGGCTAAAGGTATATCAGATTTAGGTGAAATATTGTGATTAATAGTAATAAAAATGGTTCAATATATAATGAGTTCATGTGAAACTGATATGACATCAATTGCAACTTATCATATTAATAGTTAACAGTGAGTTTTAATTAGCTTAACGGGTGAATTAAGTCTCTTGTCATTGAATAAGATATTTGGATAGAAATTGAAGACATAGGTTAAAACTCTAAAAAATAAAAAAAATTTACCGATAATGGTTAGGAAATGAATTTGTGAATAATCTTGCTTCCTTATCATCACTCAACCAATTAAACCAATATATATATTTTTTGGGGTCAGTTTCAGATTATCATCACCAAGCTACATGCGTATATATAAACATTGGATTTAGGCCTGGCAATCTCATTTGGGCTTAAGTATGTCCAACGTTTTAGTATTATTATATATATGGGCCTTTTTTTTTTATGAACATCATATGGGCTAATAAGTCCAGCTACATCGAAGTACATGTCAAGAACTATTTGTGGAGAAATATGATTCCGTTATAAAAAAATAAAAAACTCGTTTTTGGACATTTATGTATTATAAAAAGTTAAAAACCCTGATATCTTTTAAACTCTAAAATACTAAGCAATGGATTGATTGAATGATTGAACAAGTAATCCCACATCAGGACCACATCGATAATGCAAATTGATATCTCAACCACAGTTAAATTCACCAAATTAGAGGCAATAAAGATGTAAAGCGCTGAAAAGACACAAATTTAGTATCAAAGTCAAATATCAATGAATAACCTCTTCAAAGAAAAATCACTTTAGGGATTCAATCACCTAAAAAAATTCACAAGAAGAAACAACATGACTCAATTTTACTTATAAAACCTTTACACAAATAGACGTTCTATTGTAACATCAACAAACGTCTCATTTGCCTTGCCACCGCAGTGAACCCATAACCCATAGGATTATCCTATGTGGACTTTCTCATGAATAAATCTCATTCGCAACCCAGAATTTTAGACGGCAACAATAGCAACCTATCATTGAGAAACTAAATTTGTAGTTTCAAGGGATCAACATTTTAGACTCAAGAAAAACTCTTAAAGAAGAACTCTAAAAATTGCCTTAAAGGGAGATAACATTTAGAGGAAAGGAATTTGAAATTTTTTAAGCTCGAATGAGTTTGATGAGTGCAATAGAATATATACAAAAATAAATTATAAATAGGATAAGTATAAAATATATATCTATATAGACATTCAATGATGGTGCATGATTCCTGTCCTGTCACCTCTTTTGAGTAGGGAAAACCTACGCATTGATAAAATAAAGAAGTACTAATCAAGTAAGATGAAAAATTTTTGTCATTCTTATTAGGTAGGTAAGTCGTCAAACATTTAAAATCCATTTATTGTTTGGTGCAATTTCACTAATACAAGTATTTACTAGGGTCTTGCGAATATTTTGTTTGAATTTTGCCTGAGTGAGAATGATTTTGCCATGAGTGAGTCTATTGAAAACTAGAATTCCTCAATATTGTTCATTGACTAGACTAAATATATACAAACTTAATTAAAATATTAATACAGTTCTTACAAAACTTTGTTTTATCACAAGAATTTAGCCAACAATTTAAAACCTAAATTGTTGAATCTCTTTTGGAGTTCCCGGTCATAACACCTCGATACCAAAAGTTCAGTTGCTTGGCAACAGTCTTTTCTCTCTTTTTAAAATTTTTGGGATAAAGAACTTGGCACTGTACAATAAAATGTCAAAATTTTTGTTTTAATTTTCTATATTTTAATAAATAATTTCTACTATATTATCTAATTTAATTTTTCGAAAAAAATTCAATATTTTATTGCACACACAGGTATGTAAGTTAACATATTCATATGTAGAAAAGCTAATTTCTCAAAGACTTAAAGCAACAATATTGCAACCTTTCTGCTCAGATTGCTACGTTCAAACAGTAACTAACAGAGGTGTGGGTGTGACCTAACTTCTAAGACTTGCAAATCCATTTCCATATGAAAGCTTGCCTATGGCAGATTAGAAGGAAGAACACGACAATTCAAGATACCAAAGTTAATGCTGCAACTTTTTTCCTAACGTGCACTCACCAATTTGTGACGGTTTTTGCTTAGACTTAAAGCACCAAACGCCTAACCAACCCATCCAAATAAAGTGTGTGAGAACAAAATTAAAACATCCACAAACTCATTTTTCATTTCAATGAATTTAAAGTTCACGTGTAACGAGTGAGAATCCCATGTGAAACAGTGAAAGCTATACTTATATGGCATCATTATTCGGAAAAAGTCATGTCTTACCGACTACTGCAAATTCAATGGGAAATTCCTGAGTTGGTGTCCTGAATGAAAACTCTGGGCCAGAACCTCCACACCTATAGAAATAGGTGGTGCTGGGCTCCAATGGTCCAATCTTGACATGGTGGATCTCGCCAGAGCTGTAAAAGAAGTACTTGTATGATGTGTGTTCACCAGTTGCCAATGTGTTATATGCTCCTGGTGCATTTCCATATTCAACGATTGATTGTGTGTGTTTGGCCTCGGTAATCCATGAAACTCTTATGTGATCTCTCCCCACCAATGAAATGTGCACCTACGACAAGTACGTGACCCAATGAAAAATAAACATGGGCATGTTTCCTAAGAAAAATAAAAGACAAATATGTATTGATCAATGATTGAACAAAGGCAAAGAAATGAAAGGATATGCTGTTTGTAGTGCTTGAAAATTATGAGACAAAAATGAGTACTGGGTATGTCTAATTATGATCAAATATGAAGCTTTGTAGGCTAGAAATGAATGAGAGAAAGAGAGGGATAAACCTGTTGGGGATCGAAGTCTGCTCGGTTGTGAGGAGTGAATATGAGCGGACGAGGAGGTTGGCGAGAAGAGTAACCCTGTGAGTGTAGGAGGTGAGGGAAGAGAAATAAGGTTAAGAGAAGAGAGAATATGCGTGGAAAGAGTTTCTCCATTGTTGAAGTTTTGCTCGAGGTGAACAAGATTGATTGCTGAAACAGCCCAAAGAGCCTAGATATAGGAAGGTTGGGCAAGCTGAGAGTTTGAAAAAATTTAAAATAATTTGGATTGCAAAGTCGTGAAGTAAGTCCGCTCGGAATAATTTTTGGTTTTAACCAAAATGATACCAATAGTTTTTAGGCATGCATTCAGCAAAACCTAAGGCTTCACCAAAAAAAAAAAAAAAAAAAAAAATCCTTATTTAATTGAAGGACAAAATTTAGGTACAGTACCTTAAGAGTTGTTCTTTAAGTTCATCTTTTAAAATTCAGCTATGTGACTACTTAACTTAAAAATACACTTCTATTTCATAAAAAAAAATCCACATGATAGAATCTTAAAATAATTTGGATTGTAAAGTCGTCAAGTAAGTCCACTCGGAATAATTTTTGGTTTTAACAAAAATAATACCAATAGTTTTTAGGCATGCTTTCAGCAAAACCTAAGGCTTCACCAAAAAAAAAAAAAAAAAAAAAAGAATCCTTATTTAATTGAAGGACAAAACTTAGGTACAATACCTTAACTCCTTAAGAGTTATTTTTTAAGTTCCTTTCTTAAAATTCAGCCATGTGACTACTTAACTTAAAAATACATTTTCATCTCATGAGAAAAAATCCACATGGTAAAATCTTAAAATAATTTGGATTGCAAAGTCGTCAAGTAAGTCCACTAGGAATAATTTTTGGTTTTAACAAAAATAATACCAATAGTTTTTAGGCATGCTTTCAGCAAAACCTAAGGCTTCACCCAAAAAAAAAAAAAAAAAAATCTTTATTTAATTGAAGGACAAAACTTAGGTATAGTAATTTAAGAGTTGTTTTTTAAGTTCTCCCCTTAAAATTCAGTCATGTGACTACTTAACTTAAAAATACACTTTCATCCCATAAGAAAAAATCCATATGGTAGAATCTTAAAAGGAGAACCTAAGGAACAGCACCTAAGTACTGTACTTAAGTCTTACTCTTAATTGAAATTGAAAACTTTTTTCTGAAAGTGTAGAAAAAAAAAGTTAAAAAATAAGCTGAATAGTACAGTAAGACTCATAAATAGTATCAAAAAGTATAGTGAAACCTATAAATAATAACAAAAATAAACTGAAAGTGGAGATAAGCTGAAAAATTCAGCTCATCCCAAACGCACACTTAATTTCCAATTCTCTAGGATTGGCTTTGCCTTTGATTTTTTTTATTTTTGGCTAGAAGCAAATCTTGGACCCGCAGACAATTTTTACACAAATATATATATATATATGTGTGCGCGCGCTAAACTTTTTTTTTTTTTTTTTCTCTCTCTCTCTCTCTTTTTTTTGTTAGAAACAAACTTTTTTCTCATTTATATGTTAGAATTAAGATTTTTAATTTTTAAAGCTCCTAAGGTGACTCTATCAAAAACTTAAAATTTTAATCATTCATAAATAAATGAATGATTACTATGTTTCAAATATAATGAATAATGTAAAAGTGATTTACCTCCATTTCAGAAAGAAAGAAAAAAGAAAAAAGAAAACAAAGTCCGCTAAAAGCCTTGTGGCCCAAACTCCAGGCACCTTTTGAGGAGAACTTGGCTAGATTCAAATTTTCCCATTTTCTGTTTGTACTACCAACTAGTCGGGGGGTGTGGGGTTGGTGGGAAACTTCACCAATTCACTTCTTATCTGTCTACCGAGTAAAATCTAAAATAGACACAAAGGACTTCTTGAGGGCCTAAATAAGTACTATAACATTGTTGACCTGTTAGAAATAGTTGCCTGAGTTAATTGGCTGATTTGATTAGATGATGGCACACTGCACACCTTTTTTCTCTTCCTTTAATCATACTAATTGACTTAATTGAAATAGTAGACGAAATACATATCTTCTTAATTATAGCGAGGTAGAAGAATTTATCATTTACTAAACACCCCCATGCTACTTCTTTTCAAAGATTTCATGGCTGGATATGGCTGTTGAATTAAGTGGAATTGCAACATATGAATAAGAATATTCAATTACAATAATGTGTATTGTGTTTACTTACAATAAGAAGAATAAAGGAAGGAACAAGGAATTAACGTTATCATTAATCTAAGTAAATCGTAATTCGTGTTTATGTACTGAAACATTCAATAATATTAATGATAAAATGGTTATTTTGGTTTTTGTTGAGTATTATGACTAGGTTACTTAACATCAAAATTAATAAAATTAAAATATGATTTGATTACAATTGAAAACTAATTTGAGTTTGATTTGATTTATGATTGTGTTTCAACTTTAATATATTATATATGATAATCAATATTTTTATTGTTGAAGGAAAAACTTGAAGCCAATGGCAATCCAGGATTTGTTTTCAAAAGCCGAGCTTAAAGATAATGACACACTTGGCCTAAAGATAAAAGATAATGGCACCCTCTTAACTCTTATTGGAGCTGTAAGAATGCAATACTATTCGTACTTAAAAATACAGAACATCACACGTTTTTCCTTCCAAAATTATTTTCAAATACCCAAAGAAAGGGAATCTATTTGGACCACAAGATAAGCTGGTGAGTCGGTGACTCATTTGTCTAAGCAAGCTCTAGAGATTAGAGATTAGAGACACATTTCAAACTATCAACTAATTAATCACCCCAAATCAACACTCCAGCATATATGCGACTCCTAAGCACCAAACCCTCATGGGACGAGTGTTGTTTCAAATTTCTTACGATCTCATTTTGCGTGTACACGCTAGAGAGAGATGAGAAGGTATTTGATATCAAATGATACTATGTAATCGGTATCAAAATCTAATAAGTGTGAGATATGTCTAAAAAAAAAAAAACTCTACTGACAAATGAAAGACGTATTAAAATGTAGTACTTTATGCACACATGTTTCTTATTTATTGAATTTTGATACAGATAACATTGTATTATTTGATACCATTTTTTTTAGGTTGTCATGACTTTGTCACATGGTACTACTTAGTCCAATGTTGTTTCTTAGCCCAATGTTATTGTGTCAAATCTCGATAAACGACATTTTAGAATTTTAATGTCAGCTTAAAATTCACACAACCAATTATCACTTAGCAGAATATGCCCAAGAATCTACTTCTGGAGAACAAATCGTGGAGGTTTGAACAATGAACACCCCAAAAAAATACAAGTATATGGTGACAGAAGTTGTACATCAAATTAGGTAAAACACTAAAACAGCCTTGGATTTGATGGATTTAGACTGAAGACCGCATAACCCATCGCGGCAGATTGTGAATTTATCCAAGAATATATTTATTTAATGTGAAAATTTCTTCAAGATCGAAACACAATACTAATTAATTATAATTATCTCAATAATCACTTAATCAGTTAGAACAAGGAATCTATTCTTTTAATAAGAATTTTCTTTCTCATATTAAACAAGTGGTCCGTGTGACGTGAAAATAGAGGAAGGAAGAGTACACAACTAATTTTAACTATGTGAGAATGAGATATATGGAATACAAAATGATAGAAATTACTTAGACTAAATTTTATTGATAATTGAATGCTAAATAAGTATAAATTTTAATTTTTAGAGGGTAATCTTAGTAAAAGAAAAAAATCTAGTCGAAGTACCGCATGACATGCATGTGATGTGTAAAAATAATTTTATGCCCATGAATGATACTTATTATATGTTATAAAATTTGGAGAATCAACTTCAAATACATTAAATGTCATTAGAAATAGAAGAAATGAAAATTGTTAAAATCTGAAAAAAGATATGAACCTCTTGTGGTAAATATTTAATTATTTTCACAAACTTATATGTACAATTTTTTTCATTGTATGTTAATAATTTACATTTGTTTCAATTGTTTCCCAAGTAATTAATTTTGAACAAGCATTTCATATAAAATTTTAAATTTTGTGGACAAATTATTTACTTTATTGTTGTTGGATCAGTATCACAATTTAATCTTACATTTTTTTAATAGTTACATTTTCCCTATAAAGTTTGTATTAAAATAAAGAACACACTTTATTTAAATGGAATCTTAATGATTCCATTTTTGTTCAAATCTTAGTAATTCGAATATAGTTTGTGGAATAACCCATAGGTGCAAATTGAAATTTACTCTATACTTTTTGTTGTTGCAATATTTTAGAACATGTCTCCATTTTACCACTAGGCATGAGTTAATAACCAAAGACTTATTTAGTTTGTATGATTTTTTTTTCCTTGTTTTGCAAGCGACAAAATTGCATTCCAAAATGAGAGAAATACATTGAGCAAAGTTACGTGAGGTAAAAGACAATAAGTTTGAGGGCGACCCAATGGTAGCCATGGAAATTGTTGCAGAAAGACTCAATGATATGAGGTGGAAGAAGAAGATAGATAGACTCAAATTAATTTTAAATTATTATTTTTTCCGTATTTGTTTGGTAGGTTTGATTTCTGTGTTACACAAAATAGAATAACTCATAATTAATTTCAACTTCCATCCTATGTGCTTCCTAAAGAAGAATATTCTTTCTTCGGCATTACTGATGTACGTAGCAAATATGTAATGAAATTTGTCAAAGACTCAAAGTTCTATCACTTCTTAGATTCTATTTACTTGCACACGCAGAACAAGGCAAACATATGTAGACTATGTAGTTGTATAACTTCGATATAGATAACTGGTAAAGGCTCAGGACTTATACATGCATGTTGTGTTCAAGGCACAAAAATGCACTTAAAGTCTTGAACCGACTTCACTATCATTGTGGATTATCATTACACGACTATGTGAGTAAGACTAATGCGGAGCTTTATTCCAAATACAAGAACCTAAAAAAATGGACAAACTATTCATGTGTGGTGTGTATTTTTGTTGGAAAGTTGTTTAGACTTTAGTCACTTTAACTTTTTAAGGTGAACTCGGAAACATTAGTCATAAGGTAGAGGATAATTTCAGATGGATCCTTGAGACATTTTGGAAAGTTAAATGTGAAAGTAGGGAAAGAAGCACTTCCCCTTTAGAAAGATACATTAGACTTCCTCTATTATATATAGTCACTTTGGCCTTCCTCTTATTGAGTGATTGCAAGCTAATTGTAACTCTGTGGTCTTATATCGTAAACATCGATCAATTGCCTTGGAATTTTTTATATTGTAAACATCAAGTAACTGATTTATTGACATCTTTTTATATTTCTCATAAAAATGGCATAAAAAATTTCCTAAAATAATCCACTAACAAATGTCCCAAGAGCATCCGTTAATTAAACCCTAAAAATAATTATTTATAAAGTTTTAGTAACTTACATGTAAAGTTGTTAGTGAGTAGCAAAACTTTGGACTATTAGGGATGGTCAAAAAAGTGGTGGCTCCAGGATTTCTTTTAAGGGGAGGTCATTAAGAAACTTGAATAAAACAAAATTTAATAAAAAAAAGAACTTGAATATATCTAGCTATTGACAAAACAAATCACACAAATACATGACATTATACCATTTCCTTCTAAAAGTCTTCATATTCTAACATCATTATGAGTTTTCATTATCTATTGTCAATGTGGGTAGGCGTAACAATTTTATTTTGTAAAGTTTGTCTAACATTTTGTATTTTTATGCAATTGTTATTATCTATTGTCATTGTTTTTATAAAAATATTTTAAATTGAATGACAAAACTCAACCCACGTGCATTCTATTAATTATTGACCCAAAGAGCCACACTTATCCATATATATATAAATAATACATTATTAGTCTACTCAACCGATCAAATGTTTGAAGAATCACTGATTTTACTATTTTTTTAATTACTAACTTTACAACAAAATGTTATTATAACATAATAACAATACACACATATATATAACAAACCCTCCATATTTCCTAATTATTAAATTATATAAAGTTATATTATTTTTATACTATACATGCACACATTCACACAAATAATATTATAACAAAAATAAATAAATAAACAACGTACAAAATTAGTATCACGCACACATTTATACAAATAATATATAAATTTATAATAACAAGAGATACAATTACATTTGAAAAACACCCAATATTTACTTTTAAAGTTGGAGATATCAATAGTCAAATAAAAAAAAATTCATAAGAGATAGATTTGTGATTTATGTTATTGGTTGGTTTAGAATGGATTGATTTGTATTGTTTAGTTTTGGGTTGAATTGATTTATGTCAAAATGTGCAAAATTTAAGTTAGGATGTGCAAAAATATTTTTAAAGGTAACTTAAACTAATAAAATGATATTTTATACATACATTTTTTTTTTCAAGTCAAAAGGTTCATTTGAACCCCTAAAGCATGGTAACGCCACCCTTGGGTCAAAGGGAGAGGGTAGAGAGGGGCCATGGCACCCGGGTTTTAAAAAAATCCCTGTTCACTCTTGCAAATTTTATAAAAAATGAAAAATATGTATTTAGTTCTACTCATTGGACCCTAAGAAAAAAATCTCCCTTCGTCACTGGATCTATCCCTTGCTCTCCATGGTTTTATTATACTAGATGCTCTGTTGGTGGTACCTTTTCTTGGTAGTGCTGTCAAAGTTCACCTTGG
This sequence comes from Quercus robur, assembly GCF_932294415.1. NCBI lineage: Eukaryota > Viridiplantae > Streptophyta > Magnoliopsida > Fagales > Fagaceae > Quercus > Quercus robur. Next base: position 9,556,637 of record NC_065540.1, read on the forward strand.
ATTAATCTCTCTAGTTGATGATGATTGTGAGGTATATCTTGTGGAGGATATATATCTCATACCTAGAAGTCAATTCAAGCATGTCTACAAGGGAGGAAGCAAACAAGTTTGATGATACATTGGCAGCTTTAGAAAGGGATCTCATCAAGATCTGGATTTTAATATGCTTTCATATCCCCCAGATAACGTTCTTTGTTTTTATTAATTTTAATTATTCGGTTGACGATCTTGTACTTAATACTCTCTATAGATAGCTTTTTCCCATATTTAATAATAATAATAAAAAAATAAAATGGACATCTTATTTTTTTATTAAGTCATGTTAATAGGTGTCCTTAGGATAATTATTAATAAACTATTTAAAGAAAATTTTGACAACATTTTCATAAAAAATATAAGAAACCTTAAAAAATATTATTTTTTTTTCTCATAAAAGTTTATAAAATGCTTCCTAAACAAATGCCCTTAAGACATCTGTTAACTTTTTCCCACTTTATTATGTAAGTTTTACAAATGTCAACTTTTAATCAAATCAAAAATGTAATTAAATAATTTATTTATTACATTGCTGTGATACTAATTGAGTGATTGTATTCTTTTTTACTTCAATTTATATGCTTTCTTTATTATATAGATAGTGGTTTTAAATTAATTGGTTTGATTTTGAAAATTTTGTCGAGAATATCCACGAAAGAGGAAAAAATTTCATTCTAGTTGTTATTATACTTACTAAAAACTGAGCAAGGAATTCTGATAAATACATAAAATTGAGCAAGGAATCAACAATAATTTCTATAAGGATTAAGTTTGATTTAGATAATATTCATCACCGCGTAAGATATAGAACATGCATCCATGCATGGATTAGAAGAAATGATGTTTGCAACAATGCAAATATTAGCCAAATTGTCTCTGGAGTTTCATGCTTCAGTTGAAATAATATACAATAAGATATATATGCATCCACTTAAGCTCGCAAATTTATGCGTCAGCTTAATTAGAGTTCATCCTTAGAAAATGATGATGATACTTGCTCATCCACAGTATCCCAGCATGCTTTAGACGTGCTTAAGCTTTCAAACCAGACATCATCTGCAACAATGGCGTCTGCATCATTGTTGCGGTGCCATGACCAAAATGCATGTGTTTCGTTTAGAATCCTGAAGCGTCCATGGCCAAAGCTTGGCTCCCGATACAATGAGAGAGGAGAAACAGGTTCCTCATAACTACACATTACACCATATATATAATAAGTACACGTTGTTAACATTATTGAGTTTCATGAAGGAAACAAAAATTAATGGAATAGTTTTAATTTCCTTTGGTTTAGTTTTATTTTTTATTTTTTATTATTATTATTCTTTTATTTTTTATGTTGGTCAATTTGATTATGTACAACTTTTTTTTTATAATTTTTTTTTCTCAATTTTCAGTAAATAAATAAATAAAATTTTAAACAAAAAACTGATCCATATGCAATAGTATATTAACTTGTCTTTAAGGGTATAACAAACCTAGAAATTTAGGCAAGAGACTCATAAAGGGAGGAAAAAGAAAGAAGTCTTTGACCTTGCCTCTGAGGCTTTAACTACTGGACTGTATCCAATAGGTTGAGAAGAGGAGGTGGGTAACCTAGCAATGGCTACCCACGGTTCTCAACTACCTCAAATTGATTTGCAATCAAATCCAAATTAGACAACACATGGATTCAGTAAATTTGTGCATTAAAAGTCAATGAATATTGGTAAAGCATGAATTTAAAGGCTGGTACAGTCACATTATTCAAGAGTACTCACTCTAATGCAAGTCCTTCACGGTTTCCTCCATCACCAATGGTAATATATACTGGACCGCATATGTCTTTCTCATTATCATAAACCCTAGTCTGCAAAACATAGGTAGAGAACCCAAAATTAATTAATAAAAATTAAGTATAATTTCTTAGATAATACATGATGTTCTATAATTAAATTCAATCATATAATTATATTGATCAATTAATCATATAGTTGTTTTTAATTGGTTATTGACACAATTGTATAGTTGAACTTGAGTAGAAAATCTAAGTTACAATACCTAAGATATTATTATATTAAAGAAAAAAAAAAGGAGAAAAAAGAAAAGAAAGAGAGAGTAAAGGGTTAGACTATAATATGCTCACATTTTAAATTTCTTAACCCTATTTATCAAAGAATATAAAGCAAAGGGGTGACTTACAAATCGTTCATATGCATGAACATGTCCAGCAAAAACCACATCTACACGAGCCTTATACAACAACTCCTCCATTGATTGTCTCATGCTTTCTCCTTCACCTTGATGGGCTGTGTTAGTATTATACCAAGGGGCATGCAACAACACAAGAATCCATGGGGTCTTATTCCTATCAACTCGAGCTAAATCAGCCTCAAGCCACTTGTACTGAGCTGAGTCTACATCAAAATGGGTGTATGACCCTAACATTATAATGTGTGTCCCAGCAACTTCAAATGAGTAATACAAATTTGAGGTTGATCCACTCTCTTCGTATGGCATTGGCCACCTTGAATTATAGGACACGAAGCCTTTGGGATGGTTAGGTAAGATCTCAATGTCATGGTTCCCTTGAGTCACCATCCATGGGCGGCGGCTAGCAGAAGGCTCGACTAGGCGTCCAAATGAGTCCCAAAGTGGCTGGTGGCCATTGGCGTATGATAAATCACCTGGTAATAAAAACACATCGTAGTCCTGACCATCAACATGTGCTAGCGTTGATGCAGTCCAATCTGTCTGTCCTAGGTCGCCTGTAAAGGTTAGCTGTTAGTATAAGTGTGGGGGATAAACTGTTAAGAATTACTAATATAAATTACCTTAAAAAAATAAAAATAAAAAACTTTTGAAATGGAAAAGATTTCTTTTCCAGGAATTTTCTATGTAGGGATGCATCATAAATTAGTGATACACATCCATCAATATTACTACTACATTACAAATATCATTGTTTTTTAAAAATAAAAATAAATTTGACCATTAGATTTAAACTCTAAATATCTAAATTGAAAAGCACAAAAATGTGTTAGTTAAGTTACAACACTCTTGATACAAATAAAGATGAAATTAATTGTATGACCTAAGATCCTTTCCTTTTCCTTAAAAAAAAAATTTAAATCCTTTCCTTTTAATTGGTTAGAATTTGGTTAAAAGCAAGATAGGTCAACTATAAGTCTATATATGAAACTTTTTGTAGTAAAATAAATTTTTAGTATATATAGCATCACTCTTTTCCCTTAATTTTACAATTTTCCATTAGTATGATTTGCCCCCATCTTTATGGGTTTCAACTTTCAATCCTAAACTTTTCGCTACCCACTCTCTTCAGAATAATTAAGATCTTCTAGAATTCTTTAGGTAACTCCATCATAGAGTTCTTGAAACCTTATCTATTCACTTTGAAATGAATGAATTAGATTCTACGTATCATCAAAAATGTTGATTATTACCATTTTGATATTTATTTATATCATTGATGTTATGGTAAATTTTAATTCACTCATTTCAAATTTGACGGATAAGATTTAAGAAGTTCTCTACATTGGAGTTACACTAAAATCCCTAAATAATTTTAACCCCCTTCCCCTCTTCTTATACCTTAATATAGGTGTTAGACCCCTGATTACTACAATCCATATGAGGGTTGAACCCCAAGCCTCATTCTTAAAATGAAGCACAAAGTTCCACAAAGCCCTTACCTAGCTATGATGGTTCAACCCTAAACCTCTTTCTTAAAATTAATGAAGTAGACATACAGTTCCACTAGATTAAAGACTGGTGGTTAGACCAAACTGAATTAAAGATTCTAAACCAACTTGTTTACATGATAATAAGGACAATAGATTATTCCCAGAAACTTGCAAGTTGAAAGTTTGAAACCTATCACAACTAGCACAAACAGCCTTTTTTTTTCTTATCAATTTGATAATTAAATTGAACCAATAACCAAGGTGTCATCTAAGACTTATTGATTTCTCCAACTCCAATATTTATAATAAAAAGTCTTGAGTTTGGCTCTGACCACTAGCATATGTACAGACAAACTATCTGGGTTATCTCTTAATGAGGGCTTGTTTGTTACGGTTGTTTAAACAATAATTTTCAATGCTTAAATAATATTACACATATTTTCACACATTTTTTAACCTGCATATATTTCCAAAAAATACAAATAATGTTACTAAAATAACATTACCAAACGTGCCTAATTTATCTAAGGTATCTCGTTATCACCCAAAAAAGAAAAGAAAAGAAAAAGCAACACATATTGCACTGTTATCGTTATTGTTTACTAACGGATAGTGTACACTCTTCAACTTAGTACCGGTTTTGCTTAGACTAACAGCAATAACTATGCTTCCAACTAACAACTCTTCCAAATTAGAGACTTTACAAAGAAGCATATCCTTAACACATTATTTTGGATTCCAAGCAAATAGGTGATGTTGGATTCTAGATGATGTTGGATTCTAAGCAAATAATTAAACTAATATTTAGAAAAAAGTCAGATAAACTTACCAACTACGACAAATTCAATGGGAAATGTGGAAGGAGGTGTCTTAAAAGAGAATTCCGGGCCTGACTCTCCACACCTGTAGAAATAGGTGGTGTCTGGCTCCAATGGTCCAATCTTAACATGGTGAATCTTGCCGGAGCTATATTGGAAATAAGTATACGATGTGTGTACCCCTCTTGCCTTTACATCAAATCTCCCTGATTCCGTACCATATTCGACGATTGATGGTGCTTGTCTATCATCAGTAATCCATGAAACTCTGATGTGATCACTTCCTAGCAGTGATATATGAACCTAACATATGATTGATAACATGAAGAAAAAAAAGTAGTTAACATGTACTTTGTGCATGAACCTTTAAATTGAATTCTACATGACAAAAAAACAGTGTGTACCTGTTGAGGATCGGAGTCTGATCGATCGTGTCGAGTGAGAATGACTTGACCAGCAGGTTGACGAGAAAAATCATCACGAGCTTGTGGGAGTTGAGGCAAGACGAAGATGGTAAAAAGGAGAGGAAATATTATACGTGCCCACATTTTCTTTCCTTATTGTTTTTAAGCTCAATGGATCTATAAGATGTTTGAAGAAGCTAAGGATATAAGAAGTGCGTGGCTTTGAGACTTTTGAAGATATAAATTATAGTTTTTGGAATGCAAAGACGTGAAGCAATTGGAACAGTTTTTGATATGCTTACAAGAATGAACACTTCCAAAAATATATATTCTTTGCCTCTTTTTTCCGCAAGTAGCTAGCTAAATTTGGCTAGGCTTTGGCTAAGTCATGTTCGATTTCTAAAGTAAAATAGGTTTGACTCAACATTACAGGTCCAATTGTCCAAACTATTCATTTGTTGTACATTTTTCACTCTTATGTTTAACTTCTTTCTTATTTTATTTGATGAAAGATTTCGTGTTCAGTCAGTTCACTTTCTATCGTGATCAAAAAAAAGTTCACTTTCTATATCCAAAGAAACTTGCACATCTACTGCTATACCTACACGTATCTATTAAAATATTATGTCGACTTTTTGTTTTTATTATTTTAATTAACAAAATTAAGAATATTCTAAGGATCCTTTTCTCTTTTTTTTTAATAATAATCATATAATGAGAATAAACAACATAGTACCAAGCAGGACAGTAAATAGTGCACTTTTTTTTTTTTTTTTGGAGAAACGGTATAGTACACTTTAATGGCCGTGTCTTGTGGCTAAAATAACAGTGACAAGCTATTTGAAATTTTTGTTAAGCTGTCTTTTTTGCTAGGTAACTATGGACTAGTGTGAAGTATCCAAGAAGTTAGGAAATTTATATTCCAAGAATAATACTCCTTTTAAGGTGAAGGATAAATTCCATTATAAAATTACCTATGAGAGATACTATTATGTGAGATGATAAAGTTTATATTTTAGAAAGAAAATATCAAAAGTACTATCAATTTTATTATAAACTAATTATAAATTGATGTGTCATTAAATATAGTTGATCTGTTGATGTCACTTCAAAGAATATAATAAATAAATATTTAAATTATTTTTTAGTGATAATATCTGTTAGTAAAGTTTATGTAGTAAAATTTATAATATTCTTAGCATAATAAGCAAATATCTAAATTATTTTTCAAAATCCTAATATATTTATTTCATAAATTCAATTCAACTCTAAACTTCTAAAGTTCCCACAACCATTAGATGTGTAAACATGATTAAAAGGAAAAGGAGGGGGTCGTGTTGTCATGTGCATGTTTGGTGTTTATTCATTGACAAAATGTGTAAAGATTTCCCATAAAAAAAAGGGTGAGAGATTTAATGTTGCTACGTAATTAATCCAATCTTCTGTATAGAAGAGAAAAACTAAAAAATACCAGTACTCCTGGTAGGACAGAGCCAGACTTTCAACCAAGAGGGGGAAGGGTGTGGCAAAAGTTCGAAGGAAAAAAATCTTGAAATTCCAAACTAGTATATTTAGTGTTAACAAAAAATAAAATAAAATATACAAAATAATCATTTTTTAAAACATTGCACTGTAAATTATTTATCAAAAGGTCTCACCGTTCTTTTAAATCTCAAAAATCTTTTATTATTTATTTTGTACTAAAATGTCAGAAGTTTTCCTTGCAATGTAAAAAATTCAAACTAGCATCTCTTCCTGTATTTAAAAAAACCAAATATTATAATTGATTAGACTAAGGTTTTATTTGCTATTGTTGTTATTGTTATATATGTGTTTTGTCTTTGTTTTTATCTTTCATAAAAATCTCAACTAAAAAACAAAACCACAGGTCCACACCACAAATCCATTATTGCCAATTTAGATAATACACTACTATACTGTATCATTAAATTAACCAATCAAATGGCCACACTTTACTATTTCTACTATTAAAACAAAAGGCAGTAACTTTACTTGTTGTAAAGTTAAAACAGTTAGAGATAGAGTCAGAGATGGGAGAGATATCAAATTTTTAGAATCTTAGATTTAAGAGAGAAAGAAAGGAGAAACAAACTAGAGAGAGTTAGAGATGGGAGAGATGAAATACCAAAGAAGGAGAGCAAGTTGTGCGGCAACTGTGACATGTGACGCATATCTAATCAGATATCTTCGATTAGTTTTGGTGGCCAAGCACGGTGAGACAATGCCTGTTGTTGCTGGTGGTGGCATGGCATCATTGTCCAGATTAAAGGAGGCGTGATTCATGAGACACGCTCTCTCACAGTCTCATTTGCTATTAGATTTTAATTTTATTTTAGGGTTTTTTTTTGTGGTAAATTTGAAGAGATTTTACGGACTGGATTTTTATTTTTGTTTTTGAAAGGTTTAAACTATGAGTTTGTTGATAAATTTTTTGTTGTTGTTTGTGCTATTTAGATTAATTTTTGTGGTTGTTATTTGGGCTATTTTTTGGTTTTAGAGGGTCAAAGAAATTGTAGGGAGGAAAAGTTTTGTTTCGATGGGCTCAAATTCTAAATAAACCTTAATTATACCTACTATTTTGAAAAAATAAAAAAATTGAGGGGGGCCAACACTACAAAAAAATCGTTCTGTCCCAGCGTTTTTACAAACCGCCGTAATAGATAAGTCTGTACCAGCGCTTTTTGAAAACGCTGGTATAGGAAATCCTATTACGGCGGCTCAAAACCAGCGCTTTATAAAGCGTTGCAATAGGAGGCCTATAGCGGCATTTTTCAAAAACGCTGTTATAGGAAGCCCAAAAACGCTGGGATAAGGTTACTGATTTCCCTTAGGGGGAAAGACCTATCCCAGCGCTTTTAAAAGTGCTGGAATAAGGTCGACCATATTCCAGCGCTTCAAAAAGCGTTGGGATAGGTCTTTCCCCATAAGGGAATGAGGGACCTGTCCCTGCGCTTTTGAAAGCGCTGGGATAGGTGGACCCTATTCCAGCGCTTTCAAAAGCGCTGGGACAAGTCCCTACGTTCCCTTATGGGGAAAGACCTATCCCAGCGCTTCAAAAAGCGTTGGGATAGGTCTTTCCCCATAAGGGAATAAGGGACCTGTCCCTGCGCTTTTGAAAGCGCTGGAATAGGGTCACTTATCCTAGCGCTTCAAAAAGCGTTGGGACAGGTCCTTCCATTCCCTTATGAAGAGAGGCCTATCCCAGCGCTTTTGGAAGCGTTGGAATAGGTCAACCTATTCCAGCGCTTCAAAAAGCGCTGGGATAGGTCTTTCTCCCTAAAGGAATGGAAGGACCTGTCCCAGCGCTTTCAAAAGCGCTGGAATAGGTCACCTATAGGTTTTTTTTTTTTTTTTTTTTAAATATTTTTTTTTAACACAAGATAGAATTTCTACTATAGCCTAATTTAAGTGTATATATGTATGAAATTTCCTCCTAAAGACTTTAACCCCGACACTTGCCCCTCACATCCCACAAACACTTATACTTGTGGAGGGATTTGTTAATTATCAAATGACCAATACTCTCCTAAACCTAAAAAAAGATCAAAGTACCCCCCAAAACATTGAAAAATAGCAAAAACACCCCGATACCTAGAAAAAGAATAATATACCCCCGAAACCTAATAAATGACTAAAATAACCCCAAAACATAAAAAATGACCTAAGCACCCCCTAAGGCATTGAAAATGACTAGAGTACCCCTTGTGTCTAAAACTAGCCAAAATACCCTCGATTACTTAAATAAGAACAAAATACCCCTATAAGTCAAATAAATGACCAAAATGCCCCTAGAAAGACAAAAAATGTCCAAAACACACCTGACACCCAGAAAAGGATTGATACACCCCCGAAACATAAAAAATGACCGAAATATCCCCAAAACATTGAAATGAATCCTAAAAACTAGAAAATGACAAAAGCACCCCCCATGCATATGAAAGGTGGAAAACCCCCTTGATTATTTGAATAACACTAGGGGTGGCAAAATCAACCTAAATCCATTTGCCCACCCAAACCCACCTACTTAAATGAGACTCAAACCCACTCAATTATTAATTGGGTGAAATGAGTATTAACCCAATTAATATTAATGTTTATTGCGTTTTAAATGGGTACCTAATTATGATCCAAGTATCATTTCTACAAATCAACCAACTTTAAAATACCCCAAAACCACTAAAATGAGCAAAATACCCCTTAAACATAAAAAATGACCAAGATACCCTAAAAAAAAAAAAACAAAATAACCCCGAAACCCAAAAAATTACCAAAATACCTCCAAAACCTAAAAATAAAATACCCCCGAAACATAAAAAAATGACTAAAATACTCCTTGAAACCAAAAAAACGAACAAAATACTTCCAAAACCCAAAAAATGACCAAAATACCCCCAAAGTCCAAAAAATGACCAAAATATTCCTAAAGTCCAAAAAATGACCAAAATACCCTCAAAACCTAAAAATTACCAGAATACCCCCAAAACCTAAAAAATGATCGAAATACCCCTGAAGTCCATAAAATGACCAAAATACCCCTGGTCGTTTTTTGGGTTTCGGGGATATTTTGGTCATTTTTAGGTTTTAGGGGTATTTTTGTCATTTTGTAGGTTTCATGATTATTTTGGGTATTTTTTTTGGTTTCGGGGGTATTTTAGTCATTTTAAAGGTTTTAAGGGTATTTTTGGTCTTTTTTGGTTTTTGGCGGGTATTTTGGTCATTTTAAGGTTTTGGGGGGTATTTTTGTCAAATTTTGGTTTTTGGAAGGTATTTTGGTCTTTTTTTGGGTTTTGGGGATATTTTGGTAATTTTTTTTGGTTTTTGGGGTATTTTGGTCATTTCGTAGGTTTCATGGTTATATTTTAATATTGTTGGTCCTCAAGTCACATCTTACAAATTTTTTTTAGCTATCACATTATATTTTAGTAATTTTTAGTGAGGAATTATATTTTATTAATTTGAAGTATTAAATTAAAATATATTAAATTAGTTTGAATTATTAAATTCAATTTTGTTAAATTGAATTATTAAAAAATATTTTTATTGATTAATATAATTTATTTTATTAATTTATTAAAAAATATTTTTATTAATTAATATAATTTTTATTAATCAAGAAAATGCTAATGGAAAGACCTATCCCAGCGCTTTTAAAAGCGCTGGAATAGGATCCACCTATTCCAGGGTTTTAAAAAGCGCTGGGATAGGCCTCTCTCCATAAGGGAATGGAGAGACCTGTCCTAGCGCTTTTGAAAGCGCTGGAATAGGTGGACCTTATTCCAGCGCTTCAAAAAGCGCTGGGATAGGCCTCTCTCCATGAGGGAATGGAGGGACCTGTCCCAGCGCTTTTGGAAGCGCTGGAATAGGTAGACCTTATTCCAGCGCTTTCAAAAGCGCCGGGATAGGATCACTTATTCCTTTATGGGGATAGACCTGTCCCAGCGCTTTCGAAAGCGCTGGAATAGGTGGACCCTATTCCAGCGCTTCCAAAAGTGCTGGGATAGGTCTCCAAAAACGCTGGGATAGGTCCCTCGTACCACTTAAAAATTTTCAGACTTCCCACTTATTTTTTTCACCTTCCCACCACTTTGGTCTCTCATTTTTGGTCTCCCACTTCTTTAGTTCAGCTGTTTTCCTCTCACCCACATTTTTTCTCCCTCTCCCTCTTCCTTAACCCACTTCCCCTCCTCCTCTCTTCTTCTTTACTCAAAACCCACCATTTCTTTTCCAAAATTTTAAGCACAAAAATACTACCCTAAACCACAAACCCTATCCAAAGCAAGGTAAGTCTCTCTAGCTCTCATTTATATTTCGTAGCAATATTTGTATATATATTTGTTGTTAAATTTCTAGTTTTTTAGTTTTGATTTTGGTTGAAGTTTGGTTTGGGTTATGTGTATATTTTTGTGTAACTATTGGTTGATTGTGTGGGTTTTAGTTTTGGATTTGGTTTTGGTTAAAGTTTACCCAAAGCAAGGTAAGTCTCTCTAGCTCTCATTTCTATTTTGTAGCAATATTTGTATATATATTTGTTGTTAAATTTCTGGTTTTTTAGTTTTGATTTTGGTTGAAGTTTGGTTTGGGTTATGCGTATTTTTTTGGGTAACTATTGGTTGATTGTGTGGGTTTTGATTTTGGTTGAAGTTTGGTTTGGGTTATGTGTATATTTTTGTGTAACTATTGGTTGATTGTGTGGGTTTCAGTTTTGGATTTGGTTTTGATTAAAGTTTACCCAAAGCAAGGTAAGTCTCTCTAGCTCTCATTTCTATTTTGTAGCAATATTTGTATATATATTTGATGTTAAATTTCTGGTTTTTTAGTAATTAGAAAACTTTTTCAAATGTTAGTGAGATTCTAAAACTATCAATTGCTTGTATATATTTCCTTATTAAACGATTCATTGTTAAATGTTTTTAAATCATTAATAGGAATTGATATTTGTATTGATTATATATTGCCAAGATTAACAAATCTTACTAACTTTACTAGGCCATTTCTTGTTGATTTGATTAGTCAAAGCACATTTTTAAATCGTTAATATGGGAATTGATATTTGTATTGATTATATATTACCAAGATCAACAATCATATTAATGTTACCGGGCTATTTACTATTGATTTCATTAATCAAAGCAATAAAAAGAGTGGGGACGGCTTGCAAAACTTTCTTATTTCCTAAATATATAGTTAGATAGCTGAGTTAGTTGTATCTAGGGAGTGGGAACTGCTTGCAAATCTTTTTGGTCTGTTACATGGAGGCAAGACTTTTAAGCAATAATTTCGTCAAAATTGATATATTTTAAAATCTTAAAATTTAAGTAACTAGAACTTTGGACACAAGATTTAGCAAGGGTGTACATAGAATTATTAACTAGAGCTTTCTTCTTCTCTCTTGCATCCTAGCTCCTGCTCCCTTTTTTATCTTCATAGAATTATTACACTTCCAATGGAATTTTTCTTAAAACTGCAAAAGAATGGGTATAAGTTATGGTGCAACAAACCTTCTGGTGCTTGCTTTCAAATTTCTTGGGAATGAAAATTGAATTGTCTTTTTGGGTTTGACTATAATCATGTGTTTGGCTTAGCTATAGATGCTTGTCACTTAAGGCTATTAGCTTGATGCTTAAGAAGAGCTTGACAATCTTATTAAGTGAGAAGGAATTTTGATTTTTAATAGAAATGGAATCAATTTGACCAACTTCGATCTCCATTCTGCTCTCACAAAGGTATACCCTTTTTCCTTTTCTATTTTTTTTTTTTTAATTTTATTTGGAAACTATGTTCGAAATGTTATATTTTCACCATATGCGAATCAGATTGTAACCATGTAATTTTTTTATTTTGAGTTTACGATTCTAATAAAGCCATTTAAAGGCATTTGTATTTTTTTTTTCCTAATAATGAATTTGGGTTAGTATTTAGTGAGAAGTTAAACCTTAAGTGCGTAAAATTTAGTTGTATTTGATTTTTTAACAATGCAGAGAAAATGTGAGTTACTTTGAATTTTATAGTAGTGAATTTGGGATATTTATAGGTATTGGAACAAGTGGGGTTTGAGGTAATTGATGGTGGAGAATGGAAGTTTTGGAAGTATGTGGAGGAAGATGAGTTTGGACTAGGGCTGCCAGTTCATACTATTTTCATTATGGGAAAACTGCTGGTAGGGGATCGAAATTTACTAGGTTTGTGTGTATATATATATGCTTTATTAATTTTTTTTAATTATCATATACAAGTTTAATTTTTTTTTTTTTTTTTTGCAATGCTAAATATGAGGGATGTCTTCATTGGGTCTTACATTAAACACATTTGAGAAACAAACTATTTTTTTTTTTAGTGCTTGCTTTAAGAGCTTGTCTATTCATGTAGCGGTCTTTGACACTTTTATACCTTGATTTAATTGTGAGAATTTCTTAATCACATGAAAAATTTCTAAGTGATGTCCACTTTAGTTATGCCTACAAATTTTGTTTCTTTACCTCTATAGTTTTACTTGTGTTTAGGATCAACAAAGTTGGAAGCTTTCTCAATGTCATGTATCTAAGCTAGCCAAGAAACTGAGGGTGAAGGTATGAGTGATGAGTTGGTACTTTTCACCCTTATTTATGATATTACTAAGTTCATTTGTATTATTGCTATTGTTGTATTTCTTTTGCAAGTTTAGTGTGAAGTTTTTTTTAACCCTTAACTACAATCTTGTTTTAGTCATTTAATTTTACCAATTATTTAGTTTTTATTTGTTGATTGTTTTTCAGGAAGAAGAGGTAAAATTGAAGCCTGTTATTGCATTCGATTATGGTATGGTCTTCTTATAAGAGTTCTTTCAATGATTTTTAGTTACATCTTGATGTAATTGAGATGTGAAAAGGCTAAGGCATTCAGTACTAATAACTGAACGGTTTTCTGATTTTGGTCCTTTCATTTCATGGCCTAAAATGTGGCCGTTTCTTTTATTAGTAGATTTTTAGGTTATGGGTCAAATGTCCTTGTCTCACCATCCTTATTGAGTATCTAGACTTGGCTACGTTATATATATATTCCCCCCCCCCCCCCCCCACCTCTTTTTTGCCAACATGGTACTTTGCAGGGCATTTTTGTCAAACTGAAGGCTTTCATTCATCTATGTCAATTCATGTCTGGTTTCTTAGCCAACCATTTCGTCTGAAGTGGACCCAACTCATTGAATTTTATTTTTTGAGTGCTTAATGTAGCATTGACCAAGTATACTAGTACTAAAAATATAGCTAACATTTGCAAACAGCTAGTTCCAAATAACAATCTAAATTGACCTGAATGACAATAATGTATAAATACTATTATTTAATATGTAACATGCCTTTGCAATTTGACAATTAAATAATTTCTACCATTTTTATTCCTTTTGAATTGATGAGTGAGTTTTGCTCTTGACTTCTTGCAATCTTTTTTTTTTTTTTTAATTTTTTTTTATACTAAAAATACTTGCATAGTGTAAGAGAGTGCAAGATTTTAGATACATCATCCATCAATATATATCCCAAGAGAGAAAGAGAGAGAGAGCTACAACTACAACTAGAACTACAAGTCTGTTATGGCACGTCTAATTTATCAATATTTCAAACATGAATCAAGCAAGTGCCTTTAACAATGCTTCTATGCATTAATCTTTCCACTCAATTTAGTTGATAATTTTATTTTACTTTGTCATTGTATTTTTTATTAAAATAAAAAACAACTCAATTCTGACTGTTGGATTTGTTAAATTGCTAGATTAAACATTTGGTGGCTACTGCAATATCTTTAGCATCCCCTATGGAGCAAAGCAAGGTAGCAACTAGTAAGTTAACCTCTCATTCTCTGACTACGTATGATTAAATTATTAAATAGCTCATGTTTACTGTGGAACAAATGCAAACTAGCAAAATATTGGAGCTTATCTTCTGGTTTGTATATCTTTGTACACCTCTCCCTATTTTAGTTTATAGTTTGTTCTCTCAATGTACTTAGTTTAGTAGTTTCTTCTCTTTTTACATGATTTTGGACGTGAAGTCACCTAATTTATGTCTTTTAAGTGATCTTAGTAGTCTATAATTTAGACTTAGATTTTGTAAGATTAGCAGCTCATTGTAAGTTTGAGTTCCTCTTTCTAGGAGCAAACCAATGAATTGCTCAAGGGAGAGTAAAATCTACTTCAAAATACCCTATTAGTATATAATTATATGTCAAATTTTTTGTTGTGGTGAGTTGTTGATTTGGAGCAAGTGGGTGGCTTGCACGGTGATATAAGGTGGTTTACTTTTCATTATTGGGAGTGTTGATTGTCTTGTGAATATTGTGATATTATTGTTCAACTATGTGTGAATTTATTTTGTCTCCTCTTAGTAAATTCAAATATTCTACTGTGGTAGGTTGTTGATTTGGAGCAAGCGGGTTGTTTGCACGAAGATATAAGATAGTGTATTTTATTTTGGGAGTGTTGATTGTGTTGTTCCTATTGTGCTATAATTATTGATAATGAACTTAGTCATTCTTGCTGGAATTTCCTTAATAATTCTGCCTTTTATGTGATCATCTAAGTTTACTTTTTATCTATTGCTACTTGAGTGATTAGCCCTAGGCAGACCAAGTATGGATCTAACTTGACTTAGACTTATATTTTTTAGTTTCGTGAACACTAGGTTCCTAGGTGATTGGAGTGGTCTAGCATCTTAAAACTTTTTCAACATAAGCTATGGAGTCAAATTCAAGGCATTCTTGATTATTACCCATGATTAAGTTCAAATTTTTCATCATCGATAAGTATATGTATGGCTCCTTTGGAAGAATGGGCATGGCAATTTATGGTACAAGGACAATTACTTAATGCCCTTGATGAGAGATTGAGGGCTAGAGGTGGGTTTGATGAGGGGAAGATTGAGTTGGATGAGTTAGAAAGTGAGGACATGGATATATATTTGCTCCAAAAAATGAAATCCAAGGATATGTGGTCTGAGTTTGAACAAAATTATGGCTTTTCATTATAGCCAACATTTGAAGATATTTTTGATTATTACCCATGATTAAGTTCAGATTTTTCAACATCTGAAGATTTTTCATCATTAATAAGTATTGCATTTGCTATTGTAAATAATTATAAGTAGATATATTTAATTTGTTGGTTTAATGTGGTATTGTATTTGCTATTGAAAAATATGAATTATGATTCATTACAGGTGTTATAAAATAAGTATTGAAAAATATGTATTTTAGGTACATTACAGGTGCTAAATTTTTTTTTTTTAAAAAAAGGACCTATACCAGCGCTTTTGAAAGCGCTGGCATAGGTCCTTTCAAATTATACTGATTCACGACCTATACCAGCGCTTTTATGAGCGCTGGAATAGGTATAGTCTATGCCAGCGCTTTCAAAAGCGCTGGTATAGGCCTTTTAAATTATATTGATTTAAGACCTATACCAACGCTTTTGAAAGCGCTGGCATAGGTAGAACCTATTCCAGCGCTTTCAAAAGCGCTGGCATAGGTAGAACCTATTCCAGCGCTTTCAAAAGCGCTGGTATAGGTCTTGAATCAATATGATTTAAAAGGCCTATACCAGCGCTTCAAAAGCGCTGGTATAGGGCATATGCCTTTCCCAGCGCTTTTGAAAAGCGCCGGTACAGGTTCGTCGACCCTATACCCACATTCACTGCGCGGCGGTTTGAAGCGCTAGGAAAAAAAACGCCGGGATAGGAATTTTGACCCTATCCCAGCGCTTTCTGGGGCTATCCCAGCGGTTTTGAAAACGCTGGGATAGCCCTGTTTTTTTGTAGTGCAAAGCCAATAAATGGCTCCATCCCTGACTCTTAAATCTTAGCAATTATTAAGAAAAGAAAGATGAACTTCTAAAACTCGGTGCCTGCTTGAAAATTTCACACAACTTCCCTTCCCTTCCCTTCTCCTAAATTTTTTCTGTTAAATTTTTGCATCATTTTAGACTGATAAAATTTGAGAAAAAGAAATTTTCTTTTTTTGATAGAAAAAAAATGAATAAATTCTTAATCCAAATACTTCCAATTAGTAATAAGTTGAATCTAAGATTCTAGGGATAATTACACATAACCCACCTGTGGTTTGAGCGAAAATCACTTTGCCCACCCGTGGTTTGAAAAGTATCACTTAACCCACTTGAGGTGTGTTTCCGTCACTCTCCGTAACCCACCTCGGTTTCTGCCGTTACAAAAACACCTTTTAACCCCAAAACAGAACATAACGCGAATCAAAACCCCCAAAACTCAAACACTTTTCGAGAGAGAGACCCGAGGTGCGATCAGCTTGTTCTTCGTGGTTTGGAGCGTGTGGAGAGGGAGAAAACACTTGTTTTGTATCATCGAACCTAGGCAAGGTATGTGTGACTGCTGTTCATCTGCATTTGGGTCTGTTCTTGATTTAGGGTTTCAGATTTTGTTCAAGTGTGAACTTACTGTGTGAAAGTCTAAATTTGTACTTCCCAGGAATCGTGTTATGTTGATATGTCTTCATCAAGTGGTAATTTCTCGGGTTCATGTGGACATATGTGCAATGAGCAGACTTGTGTTTTGAGAACAAGTTTGAGTTTGTACAATTTTGGGAGGAGGTTCTTGGGTTGTAACCGTTATAAGGTTGGTCCTAAGTGTCCTTTCTTTATTTGGATTGATAACCCAACCTGTCCTCGTGGGAATGAAACTGCACCTTTGGCTCTAGAGAAGATGTTTAGGTTTTAGACTGCTCTCCAACTTGCAAATGAGAGGGAAAAGACAGCTCTGGAAACGGCAGAAGAAGCTAGGCAAATGGCAGAAAAGGCTCTTGAAGAGAAAGCCAAAGCCAAGGAGAGGGAGAGAAAGGCTCGAGCTGTCTGTGCAAAAGCTAAGGAAAAAGCCATTCTTGCTGAAGAGAAGCAAAGAATGTGGAAGTCTGCATGCATTTTGTCATGGATCTTTTTTGTTATTGTTATGTTGTTGTGTTTTGGCTCAATTGAGTTCTCTGGAGTGAAGAGATCTAGATTGTTGCCCCTGAAGTAGTTAATTGGTTAGTAGAGATAGTTATGGCAATGGTGTTAATGAATTTGCATTGTAATAGCACTAGCCTACTGATGTAATGTTTTGATGTGTCAATGAATGAAGAATTGGTCAATTATTGAGTATTTTGTGCATATCATAACAACCATTCAATGGAAGAAGTAATGGTCAATTATCAATTTGGCTGTGCATACCATAACAACCATTCCACAATAAAAACTTCCATACACTATATTAGAAAAATATTCTTGGACACAATTTGTAGTAGCAATAAATAAACTTCCATATAATTTGGCTGTGCATACCATAACAATCATTCCACAATAAAAACTTCCATACACTCTATTAGAAAAATATACTTGGACACAATTTGTAGTAGCAATAAATAAACTTTCATATAATCTAGTTTGGACAAATATTGTTCCATACAAACTGTAATATCACAACTTCCATATAACAACCTGGAGTGTATTGTACCTTAATTACAAAAAAGCACATTCCAAGGCCAGCAGTGATTGTTTTTTACACTAATTGATAATTATAAAAGGCCAACAGTGGTCTTCACAAAAAAAAAAAAAAAAAAAAAAAACAAAAAGGCCCATATGTTCCCACTAGCTTTACTCCCAATGCTGGCATGCGTACCCACTAGCTTCATTCATTTCTTACCTTTACTCTTTACTTTTTCCTCTTTCCACCCACTGGATTCATTTTTGGTGGCCTTTGTGCAGCAAGCTATCCTCTAGTCCTCACACCACCAGTGCTCCCATTTGCATGTGAAGGCTACAAAATAAAAAATAGATCCACTTGTTAAAAAATATCCTAAGCTACACAACCATCCAGGACTAAGTTACTTGTGAAGAACTTGGTAAGGTATCCCAGGTCTCCCTAGGTGTGTGAAACTCTCGTTGTGAGGAAGAGAACCATCCTGCTCTCTTGTGAGATGGCCTAGGTTGATTTCCTTGCTGTGAGGATGAAGGCTGAGTGGCAGACATCATGTTGTAGGTCTGGGTAGGCTGCTGGGATGGTGGCTGAGGTGCAGGCTGAGGTGCAGATCTAGGTGCAGGCACCCCTTCCCTTGCCTACAACAAAACCCAGTTTCAATACAGTGTTTATTGTAAGTTTAAAAACAAGTTTTTTTTTTTTTTTTTTTTTGCCATTTAAATCCTAATTACTTACAGTTTTTTCTCTTTGAAGTCTCTGTCTCCTCTGCCATGGTGTCTTCCCAATGATGCCAGCCTTGCACCCTCTTGAATTATGTCATTCCTTTTTGCATTTCCCACATCTTACAGGTCTGTTCAGTCTACTTGCTTTGTAAGGGTTCCTAGGCTCATCAGAATCCCTCTTTCTTTGTTTGGGTAGTCTGCCTGGTGGTTTGTATATGTGAGGTGCCAGGGGAGCAGGCTGTCCAGTCTCAGCCCATTCTGACTGGCCAGGCATAGGAGGAAATACCTCCTTGTATATCTCCATGTAAGTTTCTTTGAAGTAGCATGGGTGGATATAGTCTTCTGGTATCTCAATGTTTGTATAAATGGCTGTTATGGCATGTTTGCAGGGAATGCCATTTAAATCCTAAGACCTACAGCTACATGTCTTTTTCACCAAATCAACTACATGCCTCTCATACTGACTGCCTACCTCATAAAGGAAATTACCAGCTGGGGTAGCACTAAATGCCTTACTTTCAACCTTCAATTTCTCCAACCTATCTTGTATGCTTGGACACAACTTTCCAGCATACTTCTGTATCCCTTCTCTTTTTGTGTAAAGTCTAGTCATAAGTCTAACCCTAATCCACTCCAACATTGCCAAGATAGGCTTGTCCCTAGACTTCAATATCATTGCATTAAAAGACTCACTCAAATTATTTACCAAACAATCTGTTAAGGCCCTAGGAGTGAAGTGTGACCTTGTCCACTGTGCAGGTGCAATATTTGCAAGATACTCATATGCCTTTTCATCCAAATCCCTTATGTACTGCATGCATCTCTCAAACTCCCCTACTGTTGTGGCAGCAGCACACCTCCACAATGCATCCTTCAGCTCCAATCCCTTGTGATCAACTTTGAAATTGTTGTAGATGTGTTTCACACAGTATCTATGCTCCACGGTAGGGAATAGTGTCTTTATTGCAGGTATAAGCCCCTGTAAATAAGCAAACAAACAAACAAAACAAGTTAGTTCAGCAAACAAAGTCAACTATTCAAGTGTAACTGAACAAAACAAAACTTGCATACCTTTTGCCTATCAGAAATGAAGACCAACTGAAGCTCCTCTGGCCTCCCTATATCATCAGCAAAAATTTCCAAAAACCATATCCAAGACTCCTTGGTTTCTTGTTCCACAACAGTCATGGCTATTGGAAAAATGTTGTCATTTGCACCCTTGGCAGTGACAAATAAGATTTGCCCACCAAATCTGTGCTTTATGTGACAACCATCTAAACCTATAAATGGCCTGCATCCACCTAAAAATCCTACATTCTGAGCATTGAATCTAACATACATCCTCTTAAATTTTGGCTGGGAAGTCTCCTCAGCCATTTCTGTCTGCAGTATAACCCTACTCCCCTTGTCTACAGTGATTATCATTTGTGCATAGTCCCTAAGGACACCATATTGCAGTTGCTCATCTCCATTCATCAAATCCTTTGCCTTTCTCTTTGACCTATACACTTGGTTTACACTTAGGTCAACTGATAAATTTTGCATCACATGGTTGTGTACACCACTCACCTCCCAATTTGGATTTTTGCTAAAATCCTCAATGAACCTCTTAGCAACATAAGCTGATGTTGCTTGTCTGTTTTTAAAAGACTTGGGACAAGTACAGTCATCAGTCAAGGTCTTAATTTGAAATGTTAGCTCTCCACTTATTTGAGATGCATAACATCTCTACCCACACCCATTCTTGCAGTGAACTGATATCTTGGTCCTCTCATTAAGCTTGAATTTGATGTCAATAGGTTTTTTGATTGCATACTCCCTCAAAGCAGCTTTGAACACCTTTGCATTAGGGAACTTCATCTCCTTCTTCAGTACAACATTTCTCATGTCACTCTTAGTATTAAACTCTACTTGCTCAAGTGCCTGCTCATCATCAGACCCATCCATGCTTACCAGGTCATCCTCAAGGGCTGGCTCAGCCCACTCAGGGTCTGCATGGAATGCATTGCTTGATTCTGGGGCTGTGTAGGGTGCATTGCTTGATTCTGGGTTTGTATTGGGAGCAGAACCTTGTGGAGCTGAGTTTTGAGCAGCAAATATATCATCACCAAAGTCATCCCCCTCTAGGCCTTCATTTAGCCAATCATCATCATCTCCTTCAACATTTTGTTCTTCATCTCTTGCATCAATGTCAACATCCTCAACATCTTCTTCATCATCACTCTCATCATTATTCTCATCATCATTCTCATCATCTTCATCATCATCACTATCCAATTCTATTTCAACCCTTACTGCATCACCACTTACATCACCACCTACATGACCACCTACACCATCTGCTACTCCCCTTCCATCACCATCTACACCACCATCTGCCACTCCCCCTGCATCAGGATACTCAACTGCCAATGGCTCCACATCTATGTCAGTATAGATTATGATTTTTTCAGCATACCATGCCTTATGAAGGTTAGTCATGTTTATGACATCTGTATCTGCTTCTATGTCTCTTAAATCATGCTGTAGATCACCTTCAGGAAGTAAATACTTATATCTACTGTGTTCCTTAGGAGCACCAACTAGATGGCATAAATCCCGAATTTCAAAGTAACTCAACTTGTCAGGGTCAATCTCTGTCAGTAAACGTACAGACCCACCCACATATTGTATGGTTGGCTCTTCCACAAAACATCCCCCAACATGAATTTCAAGGTCAAATGTGAAGTCAACAATCTGCAATTAAAATAAGTATTTTGTTTACACACTGACATGCAGAAAATGACAAGAAGCCAAAAGAGACAACAAGCCAACAAATTGACAACAACACACGAACAAAGGACCACATAAAGCACATGCAAAACCAGATTCCCAACAAATTCATAGGGACCACACTACCCACAATTCACAAACAAGTGCAATCATTGACAAATAAACTTGATTCTTTCAGGTATATGCATTATAGAAACAACCATAGCAAAATGCATATCCTAAGCGATTCTACACATAAATAGCAAAATGCACATTTAACATACAAAAAAAAATTTATTGTGCAGATGAACAGCAAAACCTAACTACGTGGGTGGGTCACGATAAAAAAATGACATCAAGAACCCAAATGCAAATGAAAAACAATCACACATACCTTGCCTAGGTTCGATGATGCAAAACAAGTGTTTTCTCCCTCTTCACACGCTTCAAACCACGAAGAACAAGCCTGATTGCACCTTGGGTCTCTCTCTCGAAAAATGTTTGAGTTTTAGGGGTTTTGATTCGCGTTATGTTCTGTTTTGGGGTTAAAAAGTGTTTTTGTAACGGCAGAGACCGAGGTGGGTTACGGAGAGTGACGGAAACACACCTCAGGTGGGTTAAGTGATACTTTTCAAACCATGGGTGGGCAAAGTGATTTTCGCCCAAACCACAGGTGGGTTATGTGTAATTATCCCAAGATTCTAAAGTCTTCATCAGTTCATCCTTACAAAAAGAGAAAAATAAATACCCTATTTAATTAAGATAAGAAAAAAATAATGGATGCCCTAGCTATGAGCATTTTTAGTGAATCATTTTTTTTTAATTTATGAAAAAAAAAAAGATAGTAATTAATGTTTTTATATTTTTTTTTTATTTCACATAAAAGTGATATCAAAATTTTCTCAAAAATAATTTATTAAAAATTTATTTAAAAATATCTTTTAATATGATATATAAAAATATTTTTTTTTTTCCGGGCTTAATTTTAAGCCATTATCTGCATTTTTATTGGACCTTGCTTCCTACCAATATATCATGACCATTTATTTACTCTATGATGGACGGTTCTTACTTAGCCGGAGATAAATGTTATTTTTTGATGTTCTCATACTTTTGCAAGAAAAGAGAGAGAGAGAGGTTTACAAAAAAAAAAAAAAAAAAGAGAGAGAGAGAGAGAGAGAGAGAGTCATTTGTACGAACTCGATTCTCGAAAAAGAAAAAGACAAAAAATGTTTAAACTCAACGGATAAAGACGTATTTGAGAATTTCAATGTCGGCCTAATTAACCGTGCCACAAATAATTGGAACCATCTCCTACTAGAATATCCTAGGAATCTACTTAAAAAAAAAAAAAACATTAATAAAATATGAACAAGAAAGTCGGATCTACTTTGTCAAACAGAACTCCACCGCTGATCCATATAAGTCAGGCCACATGTTAACTTGTTAAGCATACCTTGCTGGGTTTAGATGGGACACCCAGAATCCATGACAACAAATTAAGAAACCCTTTGTATGAAAACAATTTTTTATAGACAAAGAAAATGAAAGCTATTGATTTTGTTTTTATTATAATTTAATTTAAGGGTATATATAAATTTTTTTTGAAAACTTGAACTCTAGTTCTTTTTTCTCTACTCCTCACACGTCATAAATATTTATATTTATGAAATGACTATTATACTAATAATGCATTCTTAATTTGGCCCTAGTTCTCTTTTATTCCGTATTTATAATATTATGTACCTATGATAAAAAAATTTCATGAGTATTTAAAAAGAAATACACAACAACAAGAAGCACAAGAGAGAGAGAAAAAATTATAATTGCCTCACCATTCAACTCAGAGCAACAGCTTCAATTAAATTTGGGTTAATATCTTTGAGTTCTATTCAAGGATTCCAGATTTTCTATACAAAATAATTGAGCTTGCCAATTAGTTGACTCGTGAGCAGTAAAATTTGACCTTAAGTAAGCGAAATAGATAAGATCTTTGGAAAGATTAGAAATGGAGTCGCATGTACAATATGTACCTAACATACTTTTTCATTTCAAAATCATTGGAAGTTTGGAACTCACTGCATGCTTTACAATGATGAAATATGGAGTTCCATATACACTTACCTTACATACTTTTCATTTCATAACTAAGCAATCAATGAAATTCATTTATCCAGTTTTCTACTTCATACTATTATTAGAATATTGAAATTATAAGATTGTCCTTGAGAGGTCAAAAGTACAACCCTATTAGTAGCTAGAGCAAGAATTTCTTGGTTCAACTTCAAATTACATTATTATATATGAAAGAAATCATAGATGGATAAGATCCCTAGTACTTGTCATCGTTGTTGTATTGAGTAAGGTTTCATTCTAGGATTTCAAATTTTCTTTCAAATTTTAGAATGACAGGAAACTTGTCAGCAACAAATGTTTTAATTTATACTTTCACATTTTTGTTGAAAAAGTCTCTACAATCTCTTATTCTTATTTGAGTTATGGTGAGCTGCAAATTTGTCCATGGACATCTTAATTTATACCTAAAACCAACTTGAATTGCTTGAATTAGGAAGTATGGACATATTATTGTCAGATTTGTATGCCTAATTTAATTTCATTATAAGATTTTTTCACTCATGCTCCAAGTTAGCAATTCCTCTTTAGAACACTATAATCTATAATTATTTAGAAGACTGCTAACAATAGTCGATTAAGGGGTTAAGCAGAACTATAGTTTCGTTAATTGAGTCACGCAAATACTTTGTCCAAACAGATTGTGTAATCCAATTCATTTGCATGGTAAACCTCACGTATGAATATGATACTTGGTCTTACCAGTGAATGAATTTTAGCTAGTAAGTTTCATTAATATATACGTCGATCATAACCTAATAAAGCAAATTATCTATTTAAAAAAAAAAAGGTTTTACTGTGGCTTAGTAAACTGCCACTACAGCTTAGAAAACTGCCATTAATAATTAAGTATTGTTGCAATAGCTTATAATGGCGGTTGTACAGAACACAAATATATGAATAACTGTTGTGATGAGCCCTATTGCAATGGTTATAGATTGAAAATCGTTTTTCACCCATTTTGTTGTAGCGATCAGAAGCTGCCGCTATAGAGTATCTAATTGTGGCGAATGAGAAAAGAAGTTCTCATCATCTTCTTCTTTGATTTCTCTTATTAATTTATATATATTCTCTCTTACAAACACATACGCATGAATGTGTCCATGTTAGTTGTGAAACATGTGTGTGTCTAGTTTCTTAATGTTTTCTTCTCAAAAAAGAAAAAAAAAAAAAGAGTTTCTTAATGTTTGTACGTTTGTTTAGATGTTTGAATAATAGTTGTCCTTGAATTTGATTGGATAATTTTGCACTGAATATAAGGCCTCTTTAATAATTTAAAGGATTATTTATGACAATTTAAAGGATAAGATCAAACGGAAAATCTTTTTTCTAATAGTATATCTATAAAAGAAGACCTTGGAGGTAGTAGATGAGATTGTAAAAAAATTAGTGGTCACTGACACTATTTTTATAACGGGATTAGGAATTTGACTAACTGACTATTGACTCAAAAGAAAATAAACAATTTTGTTATAAAATGGTAGATAGAAAATATGTTATGCCGATTTTTTTATAATTTTTATTTTTTGGTAAATAGCAGACTTCAATAAAATTAAAAGACTTAACAAAATAAAGTTAGCATCCACTGTGGAAGAGAGTCTGTCATAATACATGCCATTGTTTTCTTAAAAAAAAAAAAAAAAAAAGGTAGAACATTTGCAAGAGAATAATTTAGAATAACTGGCCTACCCTCCAAATTTTATCTTCTAGGCAGGACAGCAATTAACTGGTCTACCCCCTAAATTTATTCTCACTAGAAAAACCTTTTATTGAAGTTTCCCTACAAAACTTAAGGTTCTAAGAAGGCAATTTGGATTGTTCCACAAAATACTTCACCATACCTAGGACTTGCATAAACAAAGGAAAGCAGCCAATAAAGGGAATATGGAACATGCATTGATAAGAGCATAGCATGGATCTCTTGCTCAATAGTGGCCAGCTCAATGAAAATCACCACCTGACTGGGTTGAACCCTATACCTAACCTGACCTCTTTAATATATGGAATTCTGTACAATATATGGAAATTTTATAATATAGAACTCAAAATGTGTATTTTTCAGAAGAGATTAAATTCTGTAAGGATGTAGTATAATTAAAACACAAGTTTTACTTTACCAATCTCAACATGTTACATCATCATATTATATATTAAAGAATAAGTACAATCATATTCAATTAATTCTAATACCTATTTGAAAATCCAACTTAATTATGAGTTTATTGAGATATGTGTGGTAAGATATATTGAGTTTTAAATAAAAAACCGAATGATGTAAAACATAGATTTTAATTACACTCTACCCTAACTAAATTCGGACTCATATAATATACAATATAATATAATATGCGTATTTTTGTAACTATGTTATCATCTTAATGAGCATTCTTTCTCAAAAAAAAAAAAAAATCTTAATGAGCATTTATATTGGCCATATTTATGTTGACCACAAAATTAGACTCTATGCCATAATATGGCAGAAGATGAATATGGATAAAACTCTACTGTGCATTTAATTCATGAACAGAAATTCTGTTTCTTGAGTAATGCCAAAGCTAGTAAGAAAATACTTAAATGAATTTCTCGACTTAATAAACCCCCAAAAATATTGTCTGAACAAAACCGAAACGGTAATTTTAGGTATGTAAGTCTTTGTCGGCACCAGTTTATTTGGTTTTTAGCTAATTATTTTTTTGTTAAAAGTAAATTATATACTAAAAAAAAAAGAAATTTTAAAAATCTGTACATTCATTAGACGAGAAAACTTATAAAGCTTGTGTCAAACCGACACCAAAACAGTGTGCTAGCTATAAATTCATTTTCAGAAGCTGTCACTGAAAAGGAAGCCGTGGCCGAAATTGCATGCAACAATCACACCGTGACGAAATGTTTGGCAACAAATTAAAGCCAACCCCAGTAAACTCACCAGTCACCACCAACAATTATCATATTCTGTACCACATACACGACAAAATAAATTTATAAATATAATAGTAAAAAAGAAATTTCCCATTTTTGAAAAAATCGTAAGCCTTTAACGTACGTACATGCCAATATACAGTTCCCATTAATGCCACGTCTTTTTTCGTATGTACTTTTCACGTGTGGATTATAGTCCAGCGAGTTTGGTCTAAGACGCTAATGTCATGGTCATGACTTTGTATTTATATATAATGACACCAATCCTTGTATCTGAGAAAAAAATACACGTAACGGATGAGAAAAAAATTTCAACTCCGTTTGGTACCTCTTCACATGTGAGCCTCTTTAATTTGTCATCTCCTTCTTATTATTCTTTGAGGGCTAGCTCTCTCTGTGTGAATATATATATAACTTACTCTCAAAGAAGAAAAAAACCTCGTCTAGTTTAGAACCACCATGGATTTGCCAGAGTTGAGACTAGTTCTAACATTTGCAGTGGCCTTGGCCTTTGCTGGATCCATTGGTGGCGTTTATTCATACAATCGCCCACCTATGCGCAAGGACCTCATTGTTCGTCACTTGGAAGATCTTGATGATTCTTCTCCACAACAGGTATTCATTAATTTTATGCCTTCATAGATGTATATATGTTTGGCAATTCTTGTTTTCAGTGTATGAATCTGTTGCGGAAGATCATGAAAACTAAATTTTGTGGGTCTTTTTTTTCAATATAATTAATTATCCTCTTGTTGTGTATTTATTGCGGGGATTTCTATGTTGCATGAAATACAGCCAATGAGGAATGTTTTGTTTATATCGAAGAACAAAAGAGAGAGAGAGAGAGAGAGAGAGAAGTTTGATGTTGAATCCTAACCTTTAGGAAAAGCAATAGACCCGTGTTCATTGTTTCTCAAAAAAAAAAAAAAAAAAAAAAAAAAAAAAATTAGGAATGGCATACTAGTTTCAATAGTAGCTTATAATTTGTTGGCTTTGATGGGAATTGGGATGAGGGAGTTTGTCTACGAGTTAGGTTTAAGGCCAAAACAGGTTATTAAATTTAATCTTAATTTGATTTTCTTACTCAACACAAAGACCGAAAGATGAGATGTTTACATCAGGTTATATATAGACTCTCTTAGAAAATGTTAAAAGTATCTATTAAAATCTTAAAATCTTGCCACTCAGTGAGAAAGTCCAACCTAAGCCCAATATGGCCGTAAGTGGGCTTGGGCAGCAGTTTTTGTTTTGTTTTTTAATTCGTTTCATTATCTTCATCCTAGTCTTAGCTTCCCAGGTTTTAAGTACACAGATTAGCTAGCCTTTGGCAATGGAAAAAACACCTAGAGCAAATGCACCCAACTCGTAAATATTCACCTAGCTCATTCGCTGAACACTTCAATCTTAAGAAAACAAGAACAAGAGAGAAATTTGGTTATACCTGGGAATATCCTTTTCTGACAAAGACTTCCTAATATTATATGTGCTCCCTAGTGTACGTTCGATATTAATAAGCCGCTAGATTTGTCCGTCACATTTTGTTGATATAAGGAAGTAGTGTCGTAGTTTTTAGTCAGATTATTCCACTTTGTATCCCATAAATTTTATCGAGTAACATTAATGCTATGGGAATGGGACCCTAGCCCTTGTCTTGTAACGTATGTAACTGAAATTTCTGTCCATGCAAAACGAGTGAAAAAGACATACATATATGGAAGATATTTTCTCACCCATATATGATAATGTAAAAAAAATAAAATTAAAAATCAGCTCAATATCCAGTTTAAGCTGGCATAAATGGCTGTGCGAGGGCTGGGGTTGTTTCTGGTATCCACTGGCCTAGCCTTCAATGGATTCTTGGGCAATCTACAAACGTACAATCGCCCGCCGGCTCGTCCCAATTTCCTTGTGCAACAACCGGAAAATCTTAATTCTGCTTCTCCACAGCAGGTACTCAATTCATTGAATTCTTGGGCAGTCTATGTTTTTTTTTTTTTTTAGTCTGTCGTTGAAAAAATAGAAAAGAAATTTATTCATGTAATTTTATATTGTAGACCATCGTTGTCCCTGGATCTGGAGCAAGAACAACGCTGTATTATATATATATATATATATATATGTGTGTGTGTGTATATATTTTTTATTTATGAAATTTGTAGAATGTGATGTTAGACTTTAGCTCCGTATTTTGAGGTTAAGAGTTAGGCAGCTATTTATTATTATTCTTTCCAGTAGCAACTTTTCTTGCATTGTAGTCATGTAGTGTAGATTATTTTTATGATTCCAATAATCAAAACTGAGAAATGGGAGTGATTTGTCAAAGTTGTGAAATCCGGGTTTGGTCTTAGAGATTATTTAAGTGAAAGGAGGAGGGACTAAGTTAAGTGAAATTAGTCCAGATATATTTACCCAAAGTAAAACCTGGTTCAGATTCCCGATGAATATTCCTTTATGAAGTTGACAACCTTGTTTTCACGGTGATTTTGTATATATAATTATCTGTGTGTTATTTTATTTTTGCTAAAATTATCTGTGTGTTATTAATTTAGTTCTTATCGAAGAAAAAAAAAATATCTATTTTGATATTTTGATTACTACATGGATCGGATGGACTTCAACTTCCACGACCCAAAAGAATTGGGCTTGGTCTGTGTTGAATTTAGTAAGTCAACATGTAGGCCATTTATTAGTAAGTGGACTTGGGCTGTACTTTTTTATTTTTATTTTTGTTTGTTTTAATGGTATTGAAAAAGTTTTTATTAAAGTAATAATAGTAATACACCTATCCAACAGGCAACAGCTATTATAAAATCAGATATCTTACTTTCTAATTTTATTCCGTTATGATAAAAGGTAGTGCCATTTTAAATAGAATTCACTGACTTTTGGTTTTTGATATTTTCAAGTGTGTATAGTTTCATTTGATTGACTGCAACAAATATTATCCAATATTATGGTTTAAATTTTCGAAGCAAAATATAGGATTTGATTCTAGAAAAATGATTTCTTAAACTCTAATAACATCTCTTGTGGTCAACCTTGATTAGTTGATTGAATTTTTTTTTTCAACCTTGAGGCATAAGTATTACTTGAAACACCTATACAATTCATTTCGTGCAAACACCCTATTGGAATGGCTAGTTTAGAGTTATTAAGTACTAATATGTGGTCCAAATCTCTATGTCCAACATACATTGGGCTTGAAATGGTTTATACCTTTCAATAATACTGATGTGTTACTGCAGGTGCATATATCTTCAGTTGGCGAAGACAAAATGAGGATTTCATGGATTACTGATAGCTCAACCCCAGCAACAATAGAATATACAACAACTTCTGGGGCACAAGGAACTTCTGTAACTGGGACTACATCTTCATATGATTACTTGACGTACAAGTCTGGTGAAATTCATGAAGTAGTAATTGGTCCATTAAACCCTAATACTGTTTACTACTACCGTTGCGGCTCGGATTCAGCCCCCGAGCTCAGTTTCAAAACTCCACCAGCTCAATTCCCAATTAATTTTGCCGTTGTAGGTATGTAAATGTTGACTATACACATGTTACCGCTAATAGAATATGGAATTCATGCATATCAATATGTCTAGAAGTACACCACAACAAATTTCACAACTTTTTGAAGTCACAAATTGTAAATGGTAGATAATAAAGTAATATTAATGATGAGCTCATTTGAGAATTAACAATAACTTGTCAACTCAATAGGTTTGAAATTTGTTATTAAAACTATTTTGTCTATAGCATTTCTTGATATACATATTGTTAACCATTATGTTACAATTAGTGAGTAATTTGAATACCATGTGTCTATTTGACATTATTGCAGGATGTATAATTTTAAGTGCAGAACTTCAATAAAGAGTATTTATGATAAGAATTTTGACTAAAAATCTCTTTAACATTTTGAGTATTTGAAAAGAATAACAGTGTTTTTTTTTTTAAAAATTTTTTTATTCTTTTTCTTAAAAAATAAAAATAAAAATAAATTTCAGTTTTAGCCTTAAATTTAGTTTTAAACTTTAAGGATCTCCTTTAAATTCTTTAGCCTTAAATTAACACCCTTATGTTTTCCATATTTCATATTCATATATCGTACCATTTTACTTATGTACAATATATAATGCAGGTGATCTTGGACAGACAGATTGGACCCACTCAACCCTTCAACACATAGCACAGTCAAATTATGACATGCTGCTATTGCCAGGAGATTTATCATATGCCGATTTCATCCAGCCTCTTTGGGACTCATTTGGGAGGCTTGTGGAGCCATTGGCTAGCCAGAGGCCTTGGATGGTGACCCAAGGCAACCACGAGATTGAGAAGATCCCACTAATTCACAAAGAAACCTTCACAGCCTATAATGCAAGATGGCGCATGCCATTTGAAGAGAGTGGCTCAGACTCAAACCTATACTATTCTTTCGATGTAGCTGGGGTACATGTTATCATGTTGGGTTCGTACACAGACTTTGGTCCTACTTCTTCACAGTATAGTTGGTTACAGGCGGACTTGGGGAAGATTGATAGGAATAAAACTCCTTGGACCGTAGTGCTTATTCATGCACCATGGTACAATACCAATACTGCTCATCAAGGTGAGAAAGAGTCGATTGACATGAAGGCATCCATGGAAAAGTTACTTTATCAAGCTCGTGTGGATGTTGTTTTTGCTGGACATGTACATGCTTATGAACGCTTTGTAAGTTCTAGTTTTGCCCTACTTCATTGTCATTTCTTAAATTTAGTTTTGTTGCTTGATTGACTATGCTCTAATCTCTATTTACAACTCAGGAAAATGATATGAATTTAAGAAATCTACATAACATGTTCATTTTTTATATTAAGTGAATTGTTTTTATTAGTTTTGAGTACCACATTTGATGTGCTAATTAGTGGAAGAATTCAGTGTCATTGATATGTTTCCATTTGTTATTGTTGCTTCTCTCTCAGACTCGAGTTTACAATGGGAATACCGACAATTGTGCTCCAGTGTATATCAACATTGGTGATGGGGGAAACCGTGAAGGCCTTGCTAGCAAGTAAGATTCTAATTCATATATTCAAAATCATAAAAATGGATCATATTAAATGAAAGTGATTATTATAGCTAAAGCAAGGATAAAATATATATATTTTTTCCATTATTTTCATATAATTAACCTCGTGCATTCTTGATCTTATAGGTATCAAAATCCAAAGCTTGATATATCCCTTTTCAGGGAAGCAAGCTTTGGGCATGGGGAACTCAACATTGTGAATTCAACCAATGCTCTCTGGACATGGCACAGAAATGATGATGATGAGGCTGTTACTAGTGACTCACTCTGGTTGACAAGCCTATCATCTGAATCTGCTTGTAAAGTGCAAAACTAAAATGTGAAAATACATGTTCCATTCATGTTCTTCAATAAAATGAAGAAAAATGATAAAGATACATTAATCTAATTGTTTACCAGGAAATAATTGTTGTACCTGGAAACCTTTTTCAGTCTTTGTACATTATTTAATGTTAAAAGTATTATGTAAAATAAATTTCTCATTCTTTACTCAAAACTAGAGTTTTTTTTTTTTTTTTTTTTAAAGAGGAGTAATAGGCTACATCTCTACGCAGTGGGAATAGTTCACTGTACCTTTTCTAAACTGTTTCCATCTCTTACTGTGGGAGGACTTTCGTCTCGGCCCCCAATAAGGTATTGTTCACTTTAGGATGGGCAAGGATCGACCTACGTCCCACCCACACAAAGAAGATCAAACCCTATGAGAAGATCTCTACCTGTGAGAGGGGATCCAAGCCTCTAAGTTTGATCAGTATAATATTCCAACAAGTGAGACAGAAAATTTAATTAGATTGGGCTATTTCTAGAACTGCCATGTCAAAAGCATGATTCTGAAGTCTATAAGCAAGCTGGTAGTGCAGTGTAAAAAAAAAAAAAAAATGTCTCACAAACATCTTCAGACGTAGCACTCTTATTCTTAACAGTAACATATCCATCCCTTTGTCAGAAGCATATCTAAGAGATCTCACCCATGCAGACAGGAACCCTACATGGGTTGACACTTGTTCATCAACTCCAACCAAGCCCTTTACTCTTGATACGTGAGAATTTTATCTTGACATCCACCATTATAACCATGGCAGAACTCTATCCAGAAGCAGATTCATCTACAGCCAGGCCCTTACCTGATTTGCCACTTGTAAATTCATGGATTAGGCCCCTACTTTCTTCTGAAATGTATAATGTACATTATCCTTAAGCTTTATGGTCTATAAATAGAGTCCATGTAACTCTGAAGAGGCAAGAGTGAAGAGAAACAAGAAAACCCTTAGAAGTTCTTGTAAGATGTCCATCAGTATCTTTTATGTCTATTGTAAAAAAGTTGTTGAATATAATATCTCTTAATTTGCTGTATCTTGTGCTGTGTTCTATCCCATATTTTCACGTTATCTTTTATATCTTCTTAGTGATATATGTTATTAACTAGTTTCCATAATCTTCTTACACTCTCTTTCTCTCGTTTCCTTTATAGCCTTCAATAGTTGGTATCAGAGCCTTGTGATTAGTTTCTCACTCCTCTGATTAGTATACTTTGATTATTGTCTTGATTAGTATGTTTTGTGATTTACAGTTGCCACAATACATGGATTCTCTGTATCAATCACATCAGAACACTGGATTTGATAATCAAGTAGAACACTAAGGAGTTTGCTCTCAAAATTCTTAAAGAACCTTGTTTTCCATTGTTTCCTTGGGGACGTTTAAACTTATGTTGGCATTGTAGTCCTGTTAGGCCTTTGGTAAACAGTTCTTTCTAAAAGAAACTGTCATGGCAAGTTCATCTTCAGAAGTCACCGATACCACTAAACCTATCTTTGATCTTTCCCTTCGTAAATCTACTGCAAATAGGTTAAATTATTTGTATGAAATCTCCCACGTACCTAAAGATAGTAAGATTCTTATTATTGATTTTCCTATTGTAAATCCTTATACCGTGTTTGATAAACCCCAAGTTTCTTTCAAAAAATCCATAAAAAAGTTTTTAGGTCCTTCTCAAGCTTCTACTGTAAAAGAATATGTCTAAACCTCTAAGTTTGATCAGTATAATATTCCAGTAAGTGAGACAGAAAATTTTATTACCCTTGCCCTTCCTAGAGAATTTGTAATTCCATGACAGAAACAAGGATATACACACCTTCACTTTGGTGCTGTCAGGTTGGCATTAACTTTCCATGGAAGAAAGGGAATTCCTGTAGTCTCCAGAATTTCACTTCTTGATTCTAGATTCTTGGAATACCAAAATGCAGTGATAGGAACAGTCCAGACCACTCTAAATGCGGGAACAATCTTTGTCACACTTTTTCCCAACTTTAATATGTCTCTTAAAGATCCCCATCTCTGTGATGCTCTCAAAGTACAGGTCCAGATTACAAGAGCCTCTCAAGTGCAAGACACATTTACTGCCACACTGCACTACCAACTTGCTTATAGACTTCAGAATCATGCTTTTGACATGGCGGTTCCAGAAATAGCCCAATCTAATGGTGCTTTGTTGATTTAAGTTGATCCTGGAATGACACCCATGTGCACTTTTGTTCCAAGACAACTTAACAAGGACCAGATGAGTTCTCTCTTTCCAGAATCATGGATTACGAAATATGAGATGCTTCATCAGGCAACTAAACTGATCCAGTCAAATGATCCTCTCTTTATCAGAAAAGCAAATGGTGAAGTAGAGACAAGATTCTTGACAGACCAGAGAAGAAAGATGTAACTATCTTCCCAACTCAAATTGCTATGCTCTAATCAGTATCTTATGACTGTGAAGATGGCCTTAAAATTAAAGCATTTCGAGATGACGGAAAACCTTGTTATAAAGGAAAAACTCCTTCTGGTCATATATGGTGGGATGTTTGTGATTGTGCTGATTGTCAAAAGGAAGAAGTTTTTGAACAAGACTATTCTAGAAGAAAGAAAAAATCTTCTCAATAGATTCTCAAAGAAAGATATGAAGCAGGAGATCCAAAAGTTGACCTCCTTAGAGAACCCTCTGGAAAGTTTGATTATTATGTCCTCTATCCTAGAACCAGAAAGCAAACCCTTCCTTTTCTCTCTCCATGCAAAGAAAACCATGATCAAACCCAAAAACCTCCAATAATCCCATACTACCAGAAAGTCCTTCCCCAAATATCAAAATGTCAACCCCTTCCTACTGGCCAAACCCACATACAAAAACCCTTACCTTGCTACATGTTTGACCAAGCTTTACCTTCCTATGCACAGAATTTTCCTCCATTAGAAAGCTTTAATCATTCTTAAACCAACACCAAACATGTCTGGAAAATCAAAAATCTTGTAGGAAACAATCCAGATGGAACTAAGAAACAAGTCTTTTTGGCAGAAGCAGCTTTAAATTGGCAAGCAGAAAATGCAATGACACAAAACCATGTCCTTTCAAAAATTTTGGATAATCAACAAAAGATGGCTGAGGCAATTATTCATATTTTTTCATCTTCAAATTCCCTTATTGAAGATCTGAAGAAGAAAATCAAAGTAGTTGAACAGGAATTGGCAACCATAGCTTCCACAATCAAAGATCTGTCTGTCTCTTTTCCTCTTATTAGGCAAAAAGAAAAAGAAAGGAAACAATTATTGTTACAACTCCAATCTATGGAAGGATCACAGAAAGAAGCCACTCAGACTCCTCCAATACATGTTCATATGTCTTTTCAACCTCGACAATCATTATACAAAGACCTGTCCATACCGTTAACCTCTCCATTCACACCAATTTCTCCTTATCAAAACCTCCAACCATTAGCCATAGCACATCCTGACCATAACCCTTTTAAACCAAGTGGAATTTTTCTTGCCATTTCGTATTCAATTCCACCTTAACAAGAGCCTCAAACTAGACCACAAAATGAACCTTCTCCTATAAAGAAAGACAAATGACCATTATACCAACCCCCAGATCCAATTGTTGGTGCTTCATCAAGACCCCCAGACATGAACATGTTGGTTGTGGATCCTGACCCTCCAAACCCAATTTCATCATTTCTCAAAACCCTTACCCTTGAAGATTCAAGAGAACCTTTTGTGCTCCCAATAATTGATGACACAGACCTAGCCTTGTCTGATCCTGGTCTAGAGGAAGTGTTTATGACAAATACTGAGCCAAAGGTAGAAGAAGAAGATGATGTTCTTCATCCTAAAAAACCTCCATCTTCACCACCACCAATCTTCCCTCCACCACCCTTTGTTCCAGAATATCAAACAAGGTTGACTTATTCACCAACTACAGATTCAAAACATTTATTCACTCTCGACAATATTCCTCCATCCAGATGGCATGATGAGTTCTTTAACATGTATTCTTGGTGCATAGCTGAATTTCAAGCTCCAAATGCCACTGTTTTCTAGATTATTGCTAAGTTTGTCGCAAGGATTACAGGAAGATTACGAGAATGGTGGATCAATTTAGGAGAATATAGGCAAAGACAGGCAACTCAATGCAACACACTAGAAGATTTCTTCACGATTGTCCATAATGAATTTCTTGGCTCGACAACCCATTATTCAAAAGTAGCATGAGAAGAATTCTTGTTGATGAAGTGTTGCTCACTTGAAAGGAGAGATTTAGAGAAGCATTTTGACAGAATGTCAAGAAGATAAACCTGTCTTTGATCTTTCCCTTCGTAAATCTACTACAAATAGGTTAGATTATTTGTATGAAATCTCTC
Source organism: Quercus robur (assembly GCF_932294415.1). NCBI lineage: Eukaryota > Viridiplantae > Streptophyta > Magnoliopsida > Fagales > Fagaceae > Quercus > Quercus robur. The sequence continues at coordinate 9,592,836 of NC_065540.1, forward strand.
ACTGGCCCAGTTGTTAAAAAAGTCTCCTCCACACTAGGTACACCATTCCTTAGGCCAAAGGCTTATAAGGCAAGGGCGGGAGGCGTCTCTCCCCGATGTGGGATTGAGCAAATTCGTGCAAGTGGGACCTAAGTCGATCCTTGCCCATCCCAAAGCGAACAATACCTGATTGGGGGTTGAGACGAAAGTCCTCCCACACTTACCATGCAAGTTTATGAAATAAAACGTTTTATATAAATTATAGGTAAAACTTAGATTAAATTCAAACACAATGCTACCTGACCTGCTTATCAAGCCTTTATAATTACTATAAAATTTTATACTTTATTTCTTTATTGACTCATTTAATTTGCAATGAATGTTTGTATTCTAATTAAATTTTTTATATTACTGATGAAGATATACTAATGACATTACCTGTCAACTTGACAAGCAATTCTTAAATATAAATATTTCAGTGTTTGATATATTACTAACATATACACTTTTTTTTAGAGAACTAATATATTAGGCTAGAATAGAATTTCAATCTTGTATAAAAATAAAATAAAAAAAAGAAAGAAGTAAGATTTCAGCAAAAATTTGAATTTAAAAGCATTGATAGGTGGCTTAACTTTATTTGATGTTTAAGGTATAACATGTATACATGTTTCCTTTTCTTCTTCTGTGTAATTAATAAACTAGTAGACTATTACACGTAATTAATAAACTTAAAGGATTTAGATACTATTCTCAACTTTTATCTTTGATTCCCCCCCCCCCCCCCCCTCTCTCTTTATTTGTAATTGAAAAGATATAGAAAACAAGTGGTTAAACAGTACGGTAAATTTTGTTTTTATATGAAAAAATATGGATCATTCTTAGTTGACTCAAATTATCAAAGATCGTCTAAGGGTCATAGGATGATAAGAATGACAATTCGTTTTAATCCAATAAATTTATGATCCAAGCCTAATTGATCTAAACATATGCCAAATCTCACTAAAACAAATCACACTTGCATAAAAAATAATATATATATTAAAAAAAAAGAGTCAAGATCGAGTGAGATTTTAAAGTAATCATTTTTCATGGAAACAAATCAAAACGGTTATAAAATAAAAATCAAAAACAATAATCTTGACGTGATTTTTGCCCCCTTTTTTTTATTTTTTTATTTCTTGACTTATAGGTAAAAAGAGTGGGTGGGTACAACTGTTCAAAGACTTGAACTCCAAATATAAGATGATATCTATGCCTATTTCCCTTGTCTTCTGGACGATAGAAATGAAATTCAGCTAGTAACAATTTATGAAAATTTTGTAATTAGAACTGAAACGTTATAATATTTTTCTTTTAAATTGTAAATGCGAGTTTTACTAGAAAATACATACGTATAAATAACATACAGTATGATGCTTCATGGAATCAGTAGGCTGAATGTTCTGACTTCAATGGGGCTACTTGTTGTAGTGAAGACCTGCGAAGATGAACACACTATCAAAGGGGACTAGGGTGGATCAGCCAAAAACCCTCCGATGACTAAGTTAGTTTCTCACAAGAATAGAGTTCCAACATTTTTAGAAGTAAAATCTCAAAATGCACACTTACCTTGATTTGATCCAGACCGGTCCTTATATAGAGAACCTTAGAGCGGTTATTGGCTTAGTAACTTCCCCAAGATTCGTGGAACTCAGTGAGTTCGGACATAACTTCCTCAACGGCTATAGGAGTTACAACCGCTGGTGGAAGTTAAGTACTTATGAGGAATTTGTGGTGATGAATATGGGTTTGGTAACCGCTCCAAGATTTTGTGGCTCGAATCCTCCACACACGTGAATGAGTCTACACCTGAGGATTTCTCAAGTGTTATGTGATCGTCCATGTGCTTTGCCTATGGATGACTCTTTTGCTCATAGACGGTCTAATTGAACACTTGGCTCAAGGCTCATGGACGATCCATATGGACGAACATGAGATGTAATTTTCACTATCCCATCAGTTGCCCCCTCGTCCAATGGTCATCCAAAGACATTATTGGGATTTAATGCGCACCTTTGTGGTTCTAACCAATTTTTTTTTTTTATTTAATCTGGGCCACGTGTCACGACTTCGTTGGTTAACCCGTGGCATCGATTGCATTTTCCAAAGGGACTGCCACGCGTCTTCTTCTGAATGGCTGGCGTCGCTTCATTGACCCTATTTCTGGGCCCTATAAATAGGTGCATTCCCTCTCTTGCCCCTCACATTTCTCACAATTTCCTTTCTGTCATCTCGTCCAAGAGCCTCGTCTAGCCCTCCTCTTAGTTGTCAGGTATTTCCTCTTCCTTTTTAGGTTTTCGTCTTAATCTTTCTTCATTTCAGTCATGTCTTCATCTAGTAGAGTTTAGAGAGGGGGATAGATGAGTATCAAGACGTTTCTTCTGGGAGTGAGGGTAGTTATGAGAGTAGTGAAAGTAGTACAGCTAGTAGTAATTCTTCAGACGAGCACTATTCGTCTAGAGTTCCTAGTATTCCCTTCGAGGAATTCTAGGAATTACAACGTGGGATGACTTCTGGATTTGGGGCTAGCTCGTCCAGACAACCACCTAGCCCTCCTCAAGACGAGGAGGAGGAAGAAAATATTATTTATAGTTGTGCCCCTGAAGTAGCATCCATTTTAGATGCTGCTAAGTTGAAAACCCTTGTAGATAGATATCAGATCCCTAAGGAGTTTAAGCCTCATCTACCCATGGAAGGAGAATGGTGTTGTTCTCCTTCTTCTGGTTTAGAAGTGTACACCTCTTATCTCTTAGTTGGCCTTAGGTTTCCTCTAAATTCTTTTTGTAGAGGTCTTCTCCATAGGTTGGGTATTGGACCTAACCAGCTCAACCCCAATGGATGGAGGACGGTAGTTACCATGCAAGTGTTGTGGCGTGAGACATTGGAAGGGGATTGTCTTATCATAGTGGACGAGTTCTTCTACTGTTATAAGCCCTCAGAGATAAAGAAGTCTGCTGGTTTTTACTAGTTCTCATCCAGGGGCTCTTACTATAGTTTAATAAAGGGTCGTAGCTTGTTTGACAGGCTCTGGAAAAGAGAATTTTTTATTATTTCCAGAAATTGGGGTGGAGACCCAATTGATGTGAGTAATGCCCCCATCCCACCTTTTACCAGCCCTCTAGGTTGCCTTCGTCCTAAGGGTATGTTTCCTTTCCATTTTATTTCATTTCTCTTTATATATTTTCTAACTTTTAGTCGTTTAATCCTTTTTTCTTTATTGATGCAGTTGTTGTTCGTCCACGCTTGGACAAACTTTACTTGGATCGAATTGACCAAGTTTGTGCCTTCCTTGGGAGAACTTTTCACGATCTAGTGACTCTTAGTCATCTAGTTGCGTGAGGACTTGGCTCAGTACCTACTGCTGAGAATCTTGGTCACAAGGAAACCACTCGTCAAAGTAAGTATTGTCCATTCTATTTTTCTTACTTCCTTTTTTTTTTTTTTTTTTTTAACTTGATTTTTCTCATCGTAGGAATGACTACAATGAAGAAGAATAAGGAAAAAACCATAACTAGTGGGAACGAGGATGCCACCGCACCGCCAGTCATCCAGAAAACTTAATTCTAAAACTCGGTGCCTACTTGAAAATTTCACACAAACTTCCCTCCCTTTCTCCTAGCTTTTTCTGTTAAATTTTTGCATCTTTTTAGATTGATAAAATTTGAGAAAAGAATAAATTGTTTCCCTTTTTTTTTTTATAGAAAAAAAAAATTTTTCTTGATCCAAACACTTCCAAATTCCAATTGAGTCCAAATCTTCTGTCCCACTCTTTCTGCTCCACAAATAAAAACATGCCACATGTCCATCTATTTTATTAAAATTTAAATTTATGCAATCTATTATTTCAATTTCCTAAAGTAAATAAATAAATAACCCATCATATTTAGGTAATTGACTTTTTAATCTGTAGTCAAACACACACTAAGCCCCTGTTTGGATACAGATGAAAATTATAAATTATTTCACTATTCAATTTATATTTGCTTATATTCATCGGCTCCACTGCACTTTTTAGCACTATTCATGGGTCTTACTGTACTATTTCAGCTACGTTTTGCCTTTATCTACCGTACTTTCAACAATAAGTTTTCAATTTCAGCAAAATAAGCGATATCCAAATAAATCCTAGCATGCGTTTGGATTGGGATGGAAAATTAAAATTATTTTATTATTCAGCTTATTTTTGCTACTATTCATGGCCCCATTGCACTTTTTGGTATTATTCATGGGTCTCATTATACTATTCCAACTAACTTTTACCTTTATCTACAGTACTTTCAGCAATAAGTTTTTAGTTTCAGTAAAATAAGCGATATCTAAACACACCTAAGAGTATATCTCACAAAGATATACTCTTAGATCTAACATGTAATTACTTACTAAGTAGTAGGTCCTCTAATGGTAGTCATGCTCTACACGTCTGTAGTCCTAAATACAGTCAAAAAGTCTCTTAAAAAGTTCTCTTATTAAATCTCTCTCTCTCTTCTTTAGATCTAAACCAAAAAAAAAAAAAAAAAATCTAGTCTCCTGTAGATCTCTGTCACTCTCACAAAGTTTTCACATCAACCATTCAACATAGTCACCATATGAAGTATAACATCAAGTCATAGCATCAGTAGATGAAATTTAGCATCAATGGCCCAGTGGCGGCTCCAGGAATTTTGTTTAGGGGGGTCATTAAAAAATTTTAATAAAAAAGAACTTGAATATATCGAATTATCGACAAAATAAAATTAATACATGAAGTTTTACAATTTTCTTCTACAAATTTTCAAATTTTAAATTGTATGATAGTTTATTATGAGTATTTATGCCCAATGTGGGTAGCTATGACTATGAGGTTATGACTATTTTATTTTGTTAAGTCTATCTAATATTTTTATTTTTATGCAGTTATTATTATCTATTTGTTATTGTTTTTATAAAATATTTTAAACTAAATGACTAAACTAAACTCATTAATTAGTTTTGTATTAATTATTGAGGCACACAACCACACTCATTCATATATAAACTTATACACTTTACGTCTACTTAACCAGCCAAATGCTTGGATAATCACTAACTTTACAATTTTTTTCTTAAATTTTACTAACTTTATAAAAAAAAGTTATTATAACATGATAACAATACACACACATGTAACAAATCATCTCTATTTCCTAATTATTAAATTATATAAATTTATATTATATTTATATTGTACACACAAATGTCCACACACATCATAATTCATACAAATAGCATTATAACAAAAAGTAATACACGCTATCAATATTAGACACACTCACACACATGATATAAATTTATAAAAAAGAGTGATACTTACAATTCACAAACACTGACTCTTTACTCTTCGAGTTAGAAATACTTGTAATAAGGGTGTACAAAATTTAAATCAGGGTATGCAAAAATATTTTTAAAAATAAATTAAAGTATTAAATTAACAAAAGCAAAATAAATATTTTATATATATAATTTTTTTTTTTTGGAAGTCGGGTTCATTTGAACCCCCTGAATATAGAATAGTGCTGCCCCTGCAATGGCCGAATATTTCTCTCAAGCGGGTTGAAGGAACTGCGTTATGCATGAAGTTCAGTACCGGTTAAGAATTGAACTTAAAATTAATAAATGAAAAAAGTGAGACGAAAAGAGTAATTAATTTTTGACTTTTATGGGAAAAGAAAAAAATTTAACTTAAAAAAGTTTGACTTTTTTCAAAAATTATGTCTAAACTTTTTAAGTTTGACTTTTATGGGGAAAAAAAAAAGAAAATTAATGTTTTGACAGTTTTTTTCATTTCTCATAAAATTGATGTCAAAACTTTTCTAAAATTGATTATTAATGAGTGCCCTTAGGGCACTCGTTAGCCTGACCCTTCATTTATTTACTTAATTTTTTTATTAAATGAGACCCACTTTTGTACAACCTTAACAAGCACCTATGCAGTGCTTGTTAGAGCACTAGCTTAAGGGTATAAACACCCCTAGTTACTATTTTACAACCTAAGCCACCTGAAACCCACTCTATCTGGGTTTGTAAACTAAAAAAAAATTGCAACTTATGAATAGAAAGGTTGCATATATACAACCTTACTATTCATAAGTTGAAAAAAAAAATATTAGTTTAATCTTGTGATTGTGTGTGAAGAGAAAAAGTGAGAGGGAAGAAAAAGAGAGAGAATAGTATATTATATTATTTTATTAAGTAGTTTATATTATTTTATTGGGTTGTATGTAAAAATAAAAACTGAGATATAAGACGAGTTGTAAAATAAATTAATAAATTAATATTCGAGAATGCAAAATATATATATATATATATATTGCGTCCCGGATGTAATGCTCTTAAGAGCACTAGCATTGAAAAATGCTAATGTCATATTTAGGTCCTTTTTAGCATTTTATGGTTCAAAATGTGCTGCATCAAAGGATGCTAAACACAGGAATTGTAAAAAAAATATATATATTTTAATCAACCCATAATTTCTCTCTCCTCCCATAAATTCTGTAATCTTCTCTCTCTTCATTCTCTCTTTCTCATCTGCTCTCTCCGTTCTCTTCATTCTCTCTTTCTCATCGGCTCATCTGCTCTTCAAGCACCGATCACCGCTCCGTTCTCTTCATTCTCTCTTTCTCATCGGCTCATCTGCTCTTCAAGCACCGGTCACCGCTCATCTGCTCTTTCCTCTTTCAAACCCAAACATCATCCATCTCTTTCTCGTCTGCTTTTTTTTTTTTTTTTTTTGGCTATGACCGGGGCTTAAAAGAAGTGGTGGGTATGGCTGAGGTGAGTTGTCGGTCACGGAGATCGGAGTGGGTCATGGCGTGGGTCACGGAGATCGGAGATCAGAGTGGGTTTTTGGCTGTGACCGATGTTTTTGGTTGTGGTTTTTGGTTGTTTTTGGCGTGGGTCAGGTGTTTTTGGTTGTGGTTTTTGGTTGTTGTTGTGGTTTTTGTGCTTAAAGGGGTTGTGGGTCGTGGTTGGGTCCGGGGTTTGGGTCTTGGTTGGGTCGTGGGTGGGTTATGGGTCCGGTGTTTGGGTCGTGGGTGACGACGTGGGTGTGGTGGTTGTGGTTTTTGGCTGTGACCGGTGTTTTTGGGGCTGGTTTTTGGTTGTTTTTGGCTTGGGTCCGGTGTTTTTGGTTGTGGTTTTTTGAATGGGTTTGCTCCGGTGGGTTTCAAATCGGCGGTGTGGTTTCTGATCGGTGGCTTGGGTGGTGGGTGTGGTGGCCGTTGTTGGCTCTGGTTTGATGGATTGTGTGTGTGGCTGTGTGTGGCTTTGTTGATGGGTCTGTGTGTGTGGGGTTCTGTGAGATGAACCAATGCTAGAGGTTGAGGGAGGCTGAGGAAAAAAAAAAAATGGTTGGAAAGCCTAGGAAAGTGGAACTGAAAAAAAATATTGGTTAAAAAGAAATAATAAAAAAAGATTAAAGAATAATATTTTAATAAAAATAGAGTTTTAGGATGTGGGAGGTATTGTAAAATGGGATGGTATAAGTAATAAAGTGGCTTTTTGGGATGGTATAATAGTATAGCATAGCATTTCTCAATGCTAGTGCTCTTAACATTTGCCAATGTTATTTTTGATGTTCTCATGCTCAGAGAGAGAGAGAGAGAGAGAGAGAGAGAGAGAGAGAGAGAGAGAGAGAGAGAGAGAGAGAGAGAGAGAGAGAGAGAGAATCATTTGTACGAACTCGATTCTCGAAAACGAAAAAGACAAAAAATGTACAAACTCAATTGATAAAGACTTATTTGGGAACTCAATGTCGGCTTAATTCAATTGATAAAGACGTATTTGAGAACTTGAATGTCGGCTTAATTAATCGTGCACACAAATATTTGGAGCCATCTCCTACTAGAATATCCTAGGAATCTACTCAAAAAAAAAAAAAAATTATAAAATATGAACAAGAATGAAAGTGGTATCTACTTTGTCAAACAGAGCTCCACCGCTCCATGTAAGTAAGGCCACATGTTAACTTCTTAAGTATACCTTGCTGGGTTTAGATGGGAGACAAAGAATCCATGGCAACAAATTAAGAAACCCTTTGTATGAAAACAATTTTTAATAGACGTGGCGAATGAAAGCTATAAGGTCGTTTTACTTTTTGTTTTTATTATTGAGGTAAAATTTTATTATAGTTTAATCTTAATGTATATGTAAATTTTTTTTAAAAACTTGAACTTAGTCTTTTTTTTCTTCCATTCCTCATACGTTACAAATACTTATACTTGTAGAATATTATTACGTTAATAATGCATTCATAATTAACCTGGCCCTAGTTCTGTTTTATTCCGTTTTTATAATATTATGTATCTGTTAGAAATACTGAATGATTGTATTGTATTTCATGATCAAAGAATATACATGAGTGCCTTTATATAGGAGGCATATGTGTGCGGTACAAGTAAAGTGTAGTACAAATACAAGTGTGCTATACAAGTAAACTAGCTAGGCCTAAAACCCATAACATAATACACGTTAACAGCCTCCCTCAAACTCAAGGTGGATGTGAGACCAACTTGAGGTTGTCAACTAAAGTACAAAGGCGTCCCTTAGGATGTGACTTGGTGAAGATATCTGCAAGTTGATCTTTAGAGGAGACTAAGATCAGTTTAAGAGCACCATGGACAAGATGATAACAGATAAAATGACAGTCGATCTCGATGTGTTTAGTCTGTTCATGGAAAACATCATTGTGAGCAATATGAATGGCACTCTAGTTGTCACAATAAAGAGGAGTAGTAGAAGATGTAGACACATCTAAGTCTTTGAGAAGCCATCGTAATCAAAGGAGCTCAGATGTGGTATTAGCAAGGGCACGATATTCCGCTTCAGTACTGGAACGGGCCATATGAGTTTGTTTCTTGCTTCGCCAAGAAATCAGAGAAGAACCAAGAAGAAAGCAATAACCAATGGTGGACCTGCGATTTGTGGGATCTCCTACCCAATCAGCATCAGAAAATGCACGGAGAATAAGAGGAGACTGAGTAGAATAGAAAAGACCATGGAATAGAGTGCCCTTTAGGTATCGAAGAATGCGTAGAACAGCAGCATAGTGAGTCAATCGTGGAGCAGACAGATACTGGCTCACCTGGTGAATAACATAAGAAATGTCTGGACGAGTGACAGTGAGATAAACTAGGTTGCCAACCAAGCGTTTGTAAAGAGAGAGATTAGCTAATGATTTCCCTCCTGAGGGAGTCAGATGCATATTAAGCTCAACTGGAGTGTCAACAGTCTTGTTATTAATGAGTCCAGCTCGAGACAAGAGTTCAGAAGCATACTTGGCTTGAGTAATATAAAGTCCATCTGTAGAATGAGTGATTTCAAGACCCAAGAAGTAGCTGAGATGTCCAAGATCTTTCATCTCAAACTGCTGACTGAGAAAATCCTTGAGTTCTTGAATGCCACAGAAGTCATCACCAGTTATGATCATATCATCCACATACAAGAGAAGTAAAATAGTGTCTTTGTCAGTGCGATGAAGAAATAAGGCAGAATCATAATGACTGGCCATGTAACCTAAGCGAGAGATGATAGAGCTGAATTTGGCACACCAAGCTTGTTGAGTTTGTTTAAGGCCATAAAGTGCACGTCGAAGGTGACACACCTTGTTTGAATCAACAGAGAGACTAGGAGGAGGTTGCATATAAAATTCTTCACTTAAATCCCCATTAAGGAATGTATTTTTGATATCCATTTGAAAAAGGTCTCATTTACTGGCAGCAGCAACAGCTAAGAGGGCACGAACAGATGAGATACGAGCAACCAGAGCAAAGGTCTCTTCATAATCAATCACATACTCCTGTGTAAACCCTTTTACAACAAGACGAGCTTTGTAGCGCTCAATGGACCCATCAGAGCGAGTCTTAATCTTGTAGATCCACTTACAACCAACCACAGATTTCCCCGGGAGGAGTGTCACCAAATCCCAAGTATGGTTTTTAGATAATGCATCAAGTTCCTCTTTCATTGCAATTTGTCATAAAGGGTCAGTGGAAGTCTCACGATAGGTGTGAGACTCGTGTAGTGTAGCAAGGGTAGTGTAACAATTGTAGTCAAGTAAGTGTGCAGGAATAGATCTGACCCGAGTTGAGTGACGAGGTGGAATGTCTTGTGCAAGATCTTCAGGCAAAGCAGGAGCAGGGGACCCAAGCTCAGAGTTCGGGTTGGGTAGCTCGTCTTCGACCCGTTCATCTTCCACCTGTTCATTAAAAGATGAACTAGGAAAGGAATCAGTGATATCTGGTGGTTGGACAGAGAAGTCTACAGGAGAATCAGGAGCAACTATAGGAGGATCAGAAGTAGCTATAGAAGGAATATGTGCCTCATCTAGAAAGAGATCTAAGACAGAGGAGGAAGATAGGGAGGCACGGAAGTGAGAGAGCTCGACAAAGAGGCAATGTTCCCAAAAGACAACATTGTGGGAGATACGAAGACGATGAGAGACAGGATCATAACACTGACACCCCTTTTAAGTTTCACCATAGCCAAGAAAACAACAAAGCCTTGATCAAGGCTTAAGTTTATTATGCTCATGTGGCTGAAGAAGAACGAAACAAGCAGAACTGAAGGAGCGAAAGTGGTGATAGTCTGGAGGTGACCCAAAAAGGCGCTCATATGAAGTTTGATTTTGGATAACAGGACTTGGAATGCGATTAATAGTATGAACAGCATGAAGAGCAGTTTCGCCCCAAAAAGGAGCAGGAACTTTGGCAGAGAGAAGGAGAGCACGAACAGTGTCAAGGATATGACGAAGTTTTCGTTCGGCTCTACCATTTTGTTGAGAGGTACCTGGACAAGTTAGTTGATGAACAGTGCCATAAGAATGCAAAAAAGCTTGGAAAGCATATTGAGTGTACTCAAGAGCATTATCAGATCGAAAAATTTTGATATGTTTGAAAAATTGAGTTTCAACAATTTTTGCAAAATTAGAATATACTTGCAACAATTCAGAACGATGTTTCATATTAAAAATCCAGCTATAGCGAGAGTAATCATCAACAAAGACAACAAAATATCGAGATTCACCAATACTAGAGACAGAGGAAGGCCCCCAAACATCAGAATGAATAAGATCAAAGATATTAGTGGATATTGATTCACTAGTATTGAAAGGCAAAGCTGGTTGTTTTCCTAACTGACATAAAACACAATCAAAATTTTCTGTAGACATTGATCTTAACAAACCTCTAGAAGCCAATTGTTGTACCCGAGAAGAAGATGCATGACCAAGTCGAGCATGCCAAAGTGCAAGGGAAGGAATAAAAGGAACAGTAGCGGCTGCAGCAACAAAAACAGGAGCAACAAGTGGAAGACGAAGGTTGTCCACGGGAAACATACGCCCAACTCTGGGATCGGTCCCAAGCTCCCGTCTCGTCCTCAGATCCTACACAATACACCTAGAATAATCAAAGATAATACGATAACCTAACTCAGTTAATTGTCCAATAGAAAATAAATTATAAGAAAGGTCAGGAACATTAAAGACTCCAAGAACCGAGAGATTGGAGGTCGCAATGGAACCTATATTATGACCAGACATTATGGAACCATTTGCTGTGCGAATATTAAGAGGGTACGATGTAGGTTTAAGGTCAGAAAATAAGGACGAGTGAGCTGTCATGTGATTGCAACAAGCAAAATCCATAAGTCAAGAGGTAGGAGACATACCAGATAAAGCTAAGAGAGAAGAGGAATAAGATGCATTACCAACCATACGAATGACATTGATGATGATATTTATAAGGTCATTTCTTGAAATGGTGAAAGTGGATCCAGAAGACTGAGGCTGTGCAGAGACGGGAGCCATAGGTTGGACACTCTCAGTGTTAGCAACAATAGCAGCAGAAATGGAAACAGCTGATTTGTTGCGTTGATAGCAAGTCTCAATATTATGGCCAAAACGTTTCAAAAATTGCAAAAACGTTTGTTGGATTGTTGGCGACGATTATTGCAAAAGGAAGAATACTTGTCCTTATTCTTCATTTCAAAGCAAAATATGCAAAAATAGACTGCAAAAATGAACTCTACGCGAAAAACTGGGTAAGGAGCACCTAGACTGCAAAAAAGTTAACTATAAGGAAAAGTCAACGGTCAAAGGTCAACTCCCAGTGATGACGTCAACAAGATGACGTAATTTGATGATGTCAGCTAGGGCTGACGTAGATGCTGACGTGGCAGTGATGACGTCAGCAAGTGACCCAGCGGCGCATGGTTTAATCTTTGCCGAAACTTCTGTTGGCGCGTGAGGGTGCGTGGAGCGTCCGATGAAGCCGATTCTTTGCCGGTGATGTAAATCGGAGCAAGACGATTCCGATGACGGTGGCGGTGAGATGATCGGAGCATTATTGATGGCGCGTGGAAGGTCAGATGATGATGATTCCGGCGTCTTTGTGTAGATCGGTTGAAAATCTACACGTTGATATTTCTTATGTCTTAATCGGAGGTCTGATGTGGAAGACCCGACGGAGGCAGTGATCTTGGTGGTGGTGATCGAGCTTCTAGCGGTGAAGATTCAACCTTGGCACCTCTGAGGGCACAGAAAAGGTTTACTGACCGAAGAAGTTGAGGCAGCGGAAAATACCAACAAAGACAGGACTGCAAGACACAAGAAGGTTAAAGCAATGGCTTTGATACCATGTTAGAAATACGGAATGATTGTATTGTATTTCATGATCAAAGAATATACATGAATGCCTTTATATAGGAGGCATATGTGTGCGGTACAAGTAAAGTGTAGTACAAGTACAAGTACAAGTGTGCTATACAAGTAAACTAGCTGAGCCTAAAGCCCATAACATAATACACGTTAACAGTACCTATGATGAAAATTTTCATGGGTATTTAAAAAGAAATACACAACAACAACAAGAGAGTGAAAAAAACATTATAATTGCCTCACCATTCAACTCAGAGCAACAACTTCAATTAAAATTGGGTTAATATCTTAGTTTTATTCAAGGATTCCAAATTTTCTATACAAAATAATTGAGCTTGCCAATTAGTTGACTCGTGAGCAGTAAAATCTGACCTTAAGAAAGCGAAATAGATAAGATCTTTGGAAAGATTAGAAATGGAGTCGCATGTACATATGTACCTAACATACTTTTTCATTTCAAAATCATTGAAAGTTTGAAACTCATTCAGCCAAAAAAAAAAAAAAAAAATCATTGGAACTAACTAAGCAATCAATGAAATTCATTTATCCAGTTGTCTACTTCATACTATTAGAATATTGAAATTATAAGATTGTCCTTGAGAGGCCAAAAGTACAACCCTATTAGTATCTAGTGCAAGAATTTCTTGGTTCAACTTCAAATTACATTATTATGAAAGAAAGCATAGATGGATAAGATCCCTAGTACTTGTCATCATTCTTGTATTGAATAAAGTTTTATTTTTTCAAATTTCCTTCCAAATTTTAGAATAACAGGAAACTTGTCAGCAACAAATGTTTTAATTTATACTTTCACATTTTTGTTGAAAAAGTCTCTACAATCTCTTATTTGAGTTAGAGTGAGCTGCAAAAATGGTCCATGGACATCTTAATTTATACCTAAAACCAACTTGCATTGCTTGAATTAGGAAATATTGATATATTATTATCTGATTTGTATGCATAATTTAATTTCATTATAGGATTTTTGCACTCATGCTACAAGTTAGCAATTCCTCTTTAGAACACTATAATCTATAATCATTTAGAAGACTGCTAACAATAGTCGATTAAGGGGTTAAGCAGAACTATAGTTTCGTTAATTGAGTCACGCAAATACTTTGTGCAAACAAATTGTGTAATCCAATTTATTTGCATGGTAAATCTCACATATGAATATGATACTTGGTCTTACCAGTGAATGAATTTTAGCTAGTAAGTTTCATTAATATATACGTCGATCATAACCCAATAATGCAAATGATCTATTTTAAAAAAAGGTTTTACTGTGGCTTAGTAAACTGCCACTACAGCTTATAAAACTGCCATTAATAATTAAGTATTCGTTGCAATAGCTTATAATGGCGGTTGTACAGAACACAAATATATGAATAACTGTTGTGATGAGCCCTCTTGCAACGGTTATAGATTGAAAATCGTTTTTCACCCATTTTGTTGTAGCGATCAGAAGCTGCCGCTATAGAGTATCTAATTGTGGCGAATGAGAAAAGAAGTTCTCATCATCTTCTTCTTTGATTTCTCTTATTAATTTATATATTTTCTCTCTTACAAACACATACGCATGAATGTGTCCATGTTAGTTGTGAAACATGTGCGTGTTTAGGGGGTGTTTGAAAACGTGTTTTGTTGTTAGAAAACATGTGTAGAAATATATGTAGGTGAAAAGGTATGTAGAAATACGTGTAATATTGTTTAAAAACTGAAAATGTGTAATGGGTGTACCCCTTAAGTTTGTTGAAAAGTTGAGTGGAAATGCATGTACGTTTGTTTAGTTGTTTGAATGATAGTTGTCCTTGAATTGGATTGGATAATTTTGCACTGAACATAAGGCCTCTTTAATAATTTAAAGGATTATTTATGACAATTTAAAGGATAAGATCAAACGGAAAATCCTTTTTCTGATAGTATATCTATAAAAGAAGACCAAGGAGGTCGTAGATGAGATTGTAAAAAAATTAGTGGTCAATGAAAGTTAAAATACTGACACTATTTTTATAACGGGATTAGGAATTTGACTAACTGACTATTGACTCAAAAGAAAATAAACAATTTTGTTATAAAATAGTAGAAAGAAAATATGTGATGCCGATTTTTTTTATAATTTTTATTTTTTGGTAAATAGCAAACTTCAATAAAATTAAAAGACTTAACAAAATAAAGTTAGCATCCACTGTGGAAGAGAGTCTGTCATAATACATGCTGTGGGGTTATAAGGCCTAGTGACATACATCCACCTTTCGTACTGGGCCTAAGGCCCAGGCCGAAGTCCAAAATCGTATATGAAGAAGACAGTGGTAAATCATTGCGACCCTGAAAACCATGCCAAGGACAACGCTGACCTCAGCTAGCAAAGGCCGAGGTAGAAGAAAATTGATTTACCAACAAAGACAATCTTCCAAAGCATCCCAAGGAAAAGATAGGTACAGAAAGTAAGCACACTAGAGCATGGCGGTAGAGCAATTCCAGGAAAAGCTGTTGCCTCCACATTAAATGCTCCACAACTAACACTCTGGCCGCATTAATGTGGAAATGATACCTGAGCAATGACTTTTCAGACTCACAACTACTACCTAAGAGCTTTAGGAGGAGGTTGATGTGAAAGGACCAACAACATCAGATCCGACTTGCATGTATACGGTGAAGATGAAGAAGGAAAGTAGTATATAAAGAATAAGGAGCCCTGAGGAAAGGGGGGGAGAAAATTGAACCAGAAGATACACTGTAGCGATCTGAACCAACTTTGTAACCATTACCACTGTTACTGAAGAAATATATAAGTAGAAGCTCCTCGGACCAGAGCCGAGGACTGAATTGCTTGCTCAAGTCCACATTTGTTTTACTTGTTCATTCTTCAAATCATCCCTAACAATTGTTACACTCATTAAAACCCAGTTCTTTTATCCACTTTCTACAACTTTATTGTATTGGGTTTGTTGGACTTGAATTCACTTATCCCTTAGGAATAGTGCTCAAACCCAGTCCCTACACATGCCATTGTTATCTAAAAAAAAAAAAAGTAGAACATTTGCAAGGGAATAATTTAGACTAACTGGCTTACCCTCCAAATTTTATCTTCTAGGCAGGACATCAATTATCTGGTCTACCCCCTAAATTTATTCTCACTAGAAAAACCTTTTATTGAAGTCTCCCTACAAAACTTAAGGTAAATAGTCTAAGGAGGCAATTTGGATTGTTCCACAAAATACTTCACCATACCTAGGACTTGCTTAAACAAAGGAAAGCAGCCAATAAAGGAAATATGGAACCTGCATTGATAAGAGCATAGCATGGATCTCTTGCTCAATAGTGGCCAGCTCAATGATAATCACCACCTGACTGGGTTGAACCCTATACCTAACCTAACCTACTTAATATATGGAATTCTGTACAGTATATGGAAATTTTATAATATAGAACTTAAAATGTGAATTTTTCAGAAGAGATTAAATTCTATAAGGGTAAGGATGTAGTATAAAACACAAGTTTTACTTTACCAATCCCAGCATGCTATATCATCATATTATATATTAAAGAATAAGCACAATCATATTCAATTAATTCTAATACCTATTTGAAAATATAACTTAATTGTGAGTTTATTGAGATATGTGTGGTATGATATATTGAGTTTTAAGTAAAAAACTGATGTAACAATCTCTTATTAAATTATGTAAAATATAGATTTTACACTTCATCCTAACTAAATTCGGACTCATATAATATACAGTATAATATGCATATTTTAGTAACTATGATATCAACTTTAATGAGCATTTATATTGGCCGTATTTTAGTAACTATGTTATCATCTTAATGAGCATTCTTTCTCCAAAAAAAAAAAAAAAAAAAAATCTTAATGAGCATTTATATTGGCCATATTTATGTTGACCACAAAATTAGACTCTATGCCATAATATGGCCGAAGATGAATATGGATAAAACTCTACTGCGCATTTAATTCATGAACAGAAATTCTGTTTCTTGAGTAATGCCAAAGCTAGACTCGTAAGGAAATACTTAAATGAATTTCTCGACTTAATAAACCCCCAAAAATATTGTCTGAACAAAACCGAAACGGTAATTTTAGGTATGTAAGTCTTTGTCGGCACCAATTTGGTTTTTAGCTAATTTTTTTATTTTTTTTGTTAAAAGTAAACTATATATTAAATAAAAATGAAGTTTTAAAAATCTGTACATTCATTAGACGAGAAAACTTATAAGCTTGTGTCAAACCGACGCCAAAACAGCGTGCTAGCTATAAATTCATTTTCAGAAGCTGTCACTGAAAAGGAAGCCGTACGTGGCCGAAATTGCATGCAACAACCACACAGTGACGAAATGTTTGGCAACAAATTAAAACCAACCCCAGTAAACTCACCAGTCACCACCAACAATTATCATATTCTGTACCACATACACGACAAAATAAATTTATAAATATAAATAGTAAAAAAGAAATATTCCATTCACGTGTGGATTATAGTCCATTGAGTTTGGTCTAAGACGCTAATGTCATGGTCATGATTTTGTATTTATATATAATGACACCAATCCTTGTATCTGAGAAAAAAAAAAACACATAACGGATGAGAAAAAAATTTCAACTCCGTTTGGTACCTCTTCACATGTGAGCCTCTTTAATTTGTCATCTTCTTCTTATTATTCTTTGAGGGCTAGCTCTCTCTGTGTGAATATATATATATATATATATATATATATATAACTTACTCTCAAAGAAGAAAAAAAACCTCGTCTAGTTTAGAACCACCATGGATTTGCGAGAGTTGAGACTAGTTCTAACATTTGCAGTGGCTTTGGCCTTTGCTGGATCCATTGGTGGCGTTTATTCATACAATCGCCCACCTATGCGCAAGGACCTCATTGTTCGTCACTTGGAAGATCTTGATGATTCTTCTCCACAACAGGTATTCATTAATTTTATGCCTTCATAGATGTATATATGTTTGGCAATTCTTGTTTTCAGTGTATGAATCTGTTGCGGAAGATCATGAAAACTAAATTTTGTCGGTCTTTTTTTATCAATATAATTAATTATCCTCTTGTTGTGTATTTATTGCGGGGATTTCTATGTTGCATGAAATACAGCCAATGAGGAATGTTTTGTTTATATCGAAGAACAAAAAAAAAAAAAAAAGGAGAGAGAGAGAGAGAGAGAGAGAGAAGTTTGATGTTGAATCCTAAAACCTTTAGGAAAAGCTAGACCCGGGTTCATTGTTTCTCAAAAAAAAAAAAAACCTTTAGGAAAGGCATACTAGTTTCAAACTTTCAATGGTAACTTATAATTTGTTGGCTTTGATGGGAATTGGGATGAGGGAGTTTGTCTACGAGTTAGGTTTTGTCAGCCGCAACATTTGACTAAGTCTTCTGTAAATAGTGCACCCATATACTGTTTACGGTCCCACAAATTACACTTTTCAACAATTTTTTCATTAAAAATGGGTCACACAGTACTATTTACACATTTAAAAATTATTTCGCTACAATATTTTCAGTTTTAGTTTCAGCAAAAATAGACTCTCTTAGAAAATGTTAAAAGTATCTATTAAAATCTTAAAATCTTGCCACTTAGTGAGAAAGTCCAAACTAAGCCCAATATGGCCGTAAGTGGGCCTGGGCAGCAGTTTTTGTTTTGTTTTTTAATTCGTTTCTTTATCTTCATCCTAGTCTTAGCTTCCCAGGTTTTAAGTACACAGATTAGCTAGTCTTCGGCAATGGAAAAAACAACTAGAGCAAATGCACCCAACTCGATAGTAAATATCCAGCTAGCTCATTCGCCGAACACTTCCAATCTTAAGAAAACAAGAACAAGAGAGAAATTTGGTTCCACAATGGAAAGTCATATATACTCATACCTTATTATATACCTGGGAATATCCTTTTCTGACAAAGACTTCCTAATATTAATATTGAGCTTATTTTTGCTGAAACTGAAAACTGAAACTGAAAATACTGTAACAAAATAATTTTTAAATATGTGAATAGTATCGTGGGACCCATTTTTAATGAAAAAATTGCTGAAAAATAGAATTTGTGGGTCCGTAAACAGTGCACGAATGTACTGTTCACAGTTGATTTAGTCAAAATATGCAGCTAAAGTAAAAAAAAAAAAAAAAATTTCAGAAAACGCAGCTTGGATTCAGCGTTTCCGCTGAATCCAAACGGCCTCTAAGAGTTAGGCAGCTATTTATTATTAATTTTCTGCGTGAGTTATTAAGTTAGTTCTTATCGAAGAAAAAAAAAAAAAATCTATTGTGATATTTTGATTACTACATGGATCGGATGGACTTCAACTTCCATGACCCAAAATAATTGGGCTTGGTCTGTGTTGAATTTAGTTAGTCAACATGTAGCCCATTTTTTGGTAACTGGACTTGGGATGTACTTTTAATTTCTTTTTTGTTTGTTTTAATGGTTTTGAAAAAGTTTTTATTAAGGGAAATGTTAACTAATACTTTTAGGGTATTGATTAATAATTCATTTAAAAAAAAGTTTTTATTGGAAAAGAAAAAATAATCAATTAATGTTTTGATAATTTTTTTTCATTTCTCATAAAAATTGTGTCAAAATTTTCCTAAATTAGATTGTTAATCAATAACCTAAAGACACTTGTTAGCATTACCCAAGTAATAATAGTAATACACCTATCCAACAGGCAACAGTTATTATAAAATCAGATATCTTACTTTCTAATTTTATTACGTTATGATTAAAGGAAGTATCATTTTAAATAGAATTCACTGAGTTTTGGTTTATGATATTTTCATGTGTGTATAGTTTTATTTGATTGAGTGCAACAAATATTATCCAATATTATGGTTTAAATTTTCGAAGCAAAATATAGGATTTGATTCTATAAAAATGATTTCTTAAACTCTAATAACATCTCTTGTGGTCAACCTTGATTAGTTGATTGAATTTTTTTTTTCAACCTTGAGGCATAAGTATTACTTGAAACACCTATACAATTCATTTCATGCAAACACCCTATTGGAATGGTTAATTTAGAGATATTAAGTACTAATATATGGTCCAAATGTCTATGTCCAACATATATTGGGCTTGAAATGGTTTATACCTTTCAATAATACTGATGTGTTTTTCTCCAACAAAATAAATAAATAAATAAATAATACTGATGTGTTGCTGTAGGTGCATATATCTTTAGTTGGCGAAGACAAAATGAGGATTTCATGGATTACTGATAGCTCAACCCCAGCAACAGTAGAATATACAACAACTTCTAGGGCACAAGGAACTTCTGTAACTGGGACTACATCTTCATATGATTACTCAATGTACAAGTCTGGTGAAATTCATGAAGTAGTAATTGGTCCATTAAACCCTAATACAGTTTACTACTACCGTTGCGGCTCGAATTCGGCCCCTGAGCTCAGTTTCAAAACTCCACCAGCACAATTCCCAATTAATTTTGCTGTTGTAGGTATGTAAATGCTGACTATACACATGTTACTGCTAATAGAATATGGCATTTATGCATATCAATATGTCTAAAAGCATACCACAACAAATTTCACAATTTTTTGAAGTCACAAATTGTAAATGATAAATAATAAAGTAATGTCAATGATGAGCCCATTTGAGAATTAAAAATAACTTATCAACTCAACATGCTTGAAATTTGTTGTTAAAACTATTTTTGTCTATAGCATTTCTTGATATGCATATTGTTAACCATTATGTTACAAATAGTGAGTAATTTGAATACCATGTGTCTATTTGACATTATTGCAGGATGTATAATTTTAAGTGTAGAACTTCAATAAAGAGTATTTATGATATAGAATTTTGACTAAAAATCTCTTTAACATTTTGAGTATTTGAAACGAATTACAGTGTTCTTTTTTCTTTTCTTTTTTATTCTTTTTCTTAAAAAATAAAAATAAATTTCAGTTTTAGCCTTAAATTTAGTTTTCAACTTTAAGGATCTCATTTAAATTCTTTAGCCTTAAATTAACACCCATATGTTTTCGATATTTCATATTCATATATCGTACCATTTTACTTATGTACAATGTATAATGTAGGTGATCTTGGACAGACAGATTGGACCAACTCAACCCTCCAACACATAGCACAATCAAACTATGACATGCTGCTATTGCCAGGAGATTTATCATATGCCGATTTCATCCAGCCTCTTTGGGACTCATTTGGGAGGCTTGTGGAGCCATTGGCTAGCCAGAGGCCTTGGATGGTGACCCAAGGCAACCACGAGATTGAGAAGATCCCACTAATTCACAAAGAACCCTTCACAGCCTATAATGCAAGATGGCGCATGCCATTTGAAGAGAGTGGCTCAGACTCAAACCTATACTATTCTTTCGATGTAGCTGGGGTACATGTTATCATGTTGGGTTCGTACACAGACTTTGGTCCTAATTCTTCACAGTATAGTTGGTTACAGGCGGACTTGGGGAAGATTGATAGGAATAAAACTCCTTGGACCGTAGTGCTTATTCATGCACCATGGTACAATACCAATACTGCTCATCAAGGTGAGAAAGAGTCGATTGACATGAAGGCATCCATGGAAAAGTTACTTTATCAAGCTCGTGTGGATGTTGTTTTTGCTGGACATGTACATGCCTATGAACGCTTTGTAAGTTCTAGTTTTGCCCTACTTCATTGTCATTTCTTAAATTTAGTTTTGTTGCTTGATTGACTATGCTCTAATCTCTATTTACAACTCAGGAAAATGATATGAATTTAAGAAATCTACATAAAATGTTCAATTTTTATATTAAGCGATCCGTTTGGATAAAACTTATTTTGCTAAAACTGAAAACTAAAAACATTATAGCAAAATAATTTTTAAATGTGTGAATAGTGTAGTGAGACCATTTTTAATGAAAAAGTTGCTAAAAAGTAAAGTCTGTGGGACCCATGAACAGTGTACGGGTGCACTGTTCACTGCTAAAAAGTCAAAACATGTGGCTGGGAAAAAAAAAAAAAAGGAAAGAAATACAAACGTGAATCCGCAAACGGATACTAAGTGACTTGTTTTTATTAGTTTTGAGTACCACATTTGATGTGCTAATGAGTGGAAGAATTCAGTGTCATTGATATGTTTCCATTTGTTATTGTTGCTTCTCTCTCAGACTCGCGTTTACAATGGGAATACTGACAATTGTGCTCCAGTGTATATCAACATTGGTGATGGTGGAAACCGTGAAGGCCTTGTTAGCAAGTAAGATACTAATTCATATATTCAAAATCATAAAAATGGATCATATTAAATGAAAGTGATTATTATAGCTATAGCAAGGATAAACTCTATTTTTTTTTTTGCATTATTTTCATATAATTAACTTCATGCAATCTTGATCTTACAGGTATCAAAATCCAAAGCCTGATATATCCCTTTTCAGGGAAGCAAGCTTTGGGCATGGGGAACTCAACGTTGTGAATTCAACCAATGCTCTCTGGACATGGCACAGAAATGATGATGATGAGGCTGTTACTAGTGACTCACTCTGGTTGACAAGCCTATCATTTGTACCTGCTTGTAAAGTGCAAAACTAAATCTAATAAAATAAAGAAAAATGATAAAGATACATTAATCTAATTGTTTACCAGGAAATAATTGTGGTACATGGAAACCTTTTTCAGTCTTTGTACATTATTTAATGTTAAAAGTATTATGTAAAATAAATTTCTCATTCTTTACTCAAAACTAGAGTGAGTTTTTTTTTTTTTTTTTTTTTCAGAGTAATAGGCTATACCTCTACGCAATGGGAATATTTCACTGTACCTTTTCTAAACTGTTTCCATCTCCTTGCAAGTTTATGAAATAAAACGTTTTATATAAATTTTAGGCAAAAATACATTATTGGTCCCTAAAGTTTACCTAGTAAGTACTTTTAGTTCCTAAAGTTTCACATGAGCGCTATTAATCTCTCAAGTTTAAAAAATGGCCTCAATTGGTCCTTTCATCAACTTCTGTTAAATTTTATTGCTTATGTGTCTATTAAAACAGTGATGTGTTTTTTTTTTATGATGTGGCAATGATTTTTATTATTAACTTATTACATGACATGGAAAACCCACCACCCATCCCAATTTCTCTCTTTCGATCCCAGTGGCCAGTGCCTCATGTCCACCATTCACCGGTGAAACAAATTCAACCTCCATGAAACAAACTAAACTTTTGCAAAGAGCAACAAATCCATATTAGACGAAGATCAACCCAAGATCTAAGCTTGGATTACGCAACCCATTACAAAACATTTCTTATGAAAATCAATAGCCCCGGCTACGGCAAATTAAATCTGGCTATAAATCTTGAAGTGGGTCTCTTTGGAAACAAGCTCAGCCATAATAATAAAAAATTGGGTCTGTTAGAGAATAGGTTTAAGCTCACAAAACCTCAAAAACACAAGGGGCAATTTAAAATATGGACTAAATTGGAATCTAGGGTATTCATTTGATTGCTTTCCATGGCCGTTGAGTTTGTTTGAGGTCGTCGCTGATGTTGGTGATGAGGGGGAGAGGTTGGGAGCAGAACCAAGAGGAGGGAGTGAAGTACTGACTGGAGCCATCTGTGGCGTCTGAGACAAACGCAGACTTGAGGCCGGAAAAGAAAAACTTGAGATGACAGAGAGCATGGTGGAATTGCTAACATGTAATTTATTAATAATAAAAATTGTTGCCATATCATTAAAAAATTGACACATCATCACTCCACTAATGGAAGTTGAAGGAGGAACTAACAATGCTCACTTGAAACTTCAAGGACCAAAAGTGCTCAGCAGGTAAACTTTAGGGACTAACATTGTATTTTCGCCTAAATTTTAATAGGTAAAACTTAGATTAAATTCAACACATCGCTACTTGACCCGCTTATCAAGCCTTTATAATTACTATAAAATTTTATACTCTATTTCTTTATTGACTCATTAAATTTGCAATGAATGTTTGTATTCTAATTAAATTTGTTATATTATAGATGAAGATATACTAATGACATTACCTGTCAATTTAACAAGCAATTCTTAAATATAAATATTTCAATGTTTGATATATTACTAACATAAACACTTTTTTTTTTTAGAGAACTAACATATATACTTAAATTAGGCTAGAATAGAATTTCTATCTTGTATTAAAAAAAAAAAAAAGAAGAAGTAAGATTTAAGCAAAAATTTGAATTTAAAAGCATTGATAGGTGGCTTAACTTTATTTGATGTTTAAGGTATGACATGTATACATGTTTCCTCTTCTTCTTCTGTGTAATTAATAAACTAGTGGACTATTACATGTAATTAATAAACTTAAAGGATTTAGATACTAATCTCAACTTTTATCTTTGATTCCCCCCCCCCCCCCCTCTTTATTTGTAATTGAAAATATATAGAAAAGAAGAGGTTAAACAGTATGGCAAATTTTGTTTTATATGAAAAAATATGGATCATTCTTAGTTGACTCAAATTATCAAAGATCGTCTAAAGGGTCATAGGATGATAAGAATGACAATTCGTTTTAATCCAATAAATTTATGATCCAAGCCTAATTGAGCTAACCATATGCCAAATCTCGCTAAAACAAATCACACTTGCATAAAAAATAATATATATATATATATTATAAAAAAAAAAAAAAGAGAGCCAAGATCGAGTGAGATTTTAAAGTAATCATTTTTCATTGAAACAAATCAAAACGGTTATAAAAAATAATAATAATAATAATCTTGACGTGATTTTTGCCCTTTTTATTTTTATTTTTATTTATTTCTTGACTTATAGGTAAAAAGACACTACAAAACACGCGGATCTTAGACTGCGTTTTCAAAAACAAGGCTACAAATGGGATAAAGCTGCGTTTTTTAAAAACACGGCTTAAGTTATTCATATGAAGCTACGTTTTATACGTGCGGCTATAACCCATGTCTATAGCCACGTTTTTAATGTGTATAGCCGCGTTTTTTGGGGGTGGAGTTATTGCTGCGTTTAAAAAACGTGACTATAGGACCTTTCTCTTTTCTCTTTTTTATTTTTTTATTATTATTTTTTTTTAATCTTATCTAGCTCTAGCTTGCCTATAGCCGCATTTTATAGACGTGGCTTTAAATTTAGTCTGAAGTCATGTGTTTAAAATGCGACTTTAGTTTGGATGGGGCTGCGTTTCTTAAACGCAACTTCAGATTTTGCCTATAGCCGCAGGTTAAAAACACAGCTTTAGGCTTTGTATAAATAGTATAGTACAAAATTTCCAACCCTCTCCCATCGCACATCATCAGTCTCCACTCTCAAGCCCTCACCCTCCATCTGATCTCAACTCTTACCAAATTCAAAAATTAAACATTTAAACGTTTTTGATTAGCCCTTTTGTTCACCAAACGTGCACGAACCTCTAGCTCCCATCACAGATCAAATCTTCCTCTCTCACTCTCTGATCTCAGATAAGAACTTAGCTGGTTTTTTTGTCGACAATCGGAACCTGAGAATCCCTAATCCCTATTCTCTTCTATGTTGCCTTCACCTCTCTACTCTCAACCGTCCAACACTCCACCCCACCTGACTCAGTCAGGACTTCACATCTGATCTTGCTGTCAAGCACTACATTCATCGATGATGAGGAAGACCGTGACCCCCTTGCAACGATGCAAACAGGTTCTCAACTCTCTCTCTCTCTCTCTCTCTCTCTCTCTCTCTCTCTCTCTCTCTCTCTCTCTCTCTCTCTCTCTCTCTGTTTTAGGCTTTTAGCTTTCAAATTTGGCGGAGATTGAACTCCAGAGATTTCTTATTCAACTATCAGAGACTTTACTTTATTATTTATGTTACACCACTTATCAATAATATTAATATTATTTACATTACACCACTCATCGATAGATTCCATACATAAAATGTTGTGTTAATTAGATATCATTCATTAGGTAATCGATAAATTTATGTTATATGTAAAATTTTGAAATGTAGAGAATTTATAGAGTTACTGTGAAGGTAGCAATGAATTTACTCATTTACTTCTCCAATAAATTCAATAAAAAATCATTTAAAAAAAAAAGACTAGACTAGACCGAGCAATAACTATATATATATTTAATTAATTACCTAAGCTTGTTTGTGAGTGAGAGAGTTGGAGCTAGAATTCGAGTTCTCTCTCTCAAATAATCATCATCAGTGAATATGCCACGCCACCATTAGCCTCTACCGCAGCTAGTGCTTTAGGGTTTTCTTCCAAATTCCAATAAGCAGAGCAACTATAAACAACTAAATTTCAAGTTTGACAAAAATCAAACAAATAAAATAGTTTCACAAATGTGAATTTGTATTGAAGAATATGTGGTACGATTCTCTAAAATTACAAAAGCGTGATTCATAATTCGATCTCCTTGAAAGATTTATTTATTCGAATTGTAGTAGTGTAATTTTGATTTGAACGCCAAATATCTTGAAATTTGGTTGAAGAATGGATCAAAGGTCTTTGAAATAGGATTACAACAAATCTCTAGCTATAAGCTTGTTAGAAATTCTTTGTTTTTTTTGTTCTTTGTGCTTTTAGTCTTCAAAGGTTTATGGTGGAAATTCTTTAGGGTTTTGGAGGCTTAAATCCGTAGACTTTTTCTCCAAAACACATGACACCATTTGATTGGCCGAAATGTCTTAATTTCCAATGACACATGTCAGCACTCAATTGGATAGCTCATTGCCAACACATATTGAAGTGTGATTGGCTCTTGCGTAGTTTACTAACTATACTAGTAACTTGATGGGCATTTGTTAATCTTGTTTGGCTGTATTTATGTTAACCATGCACATATTTCAAAAAACTATCTTAGTTTGCTTAGGCAATTTTTTTTTGTATAATGTGAAATATTTGAAATAAAGCTGATACAGAAAGAAAAAAAAAAAGTTTATTTTCAAAACGTGAGAAAAAATATTTACAATAAGCCTTTTTGTTTACCAAAATGAGTTAAAAGAATATCTCTTGACATCTCTTATCTAGCTTGACAGAAAACATCATAAAAACATAAAGACGAACACATTGTTTTGGTCTCTATATTTTGGTATCACAATCAATTTGGTTCCTATATTTTGGTAACAGTCAATTTGGTCCTTATTATTTTTAACTTACAAATTTGGTCTCTGCTGTTAATTCACTAACGGAAAATGATAACGTGGCTAACAGATTGCACAATTGGCACACTTGACACTTATGTGGCAAATAAAATAAAACAAAACATATTTAATAGATATTTAGAATGCCAGGTCAGCACTTAAATTGAAGAATAAAATCAATTTCTCAATTTTAAAGGGGAAAAAAAATTGTTAAAAGAATGCTTTGTTTTTCTTGTATTTTCTAAGCAACCAAACAAAAACACATAAAAATCAAAATTACCAAAATAATTTACATAAACCCAGATTTGAATGCAACATATAATTTATCCAGATTTGTCCTCTGCCTTGAAAATTTGACAGCTGCGGTCGTAAAGACTTAAACTCTAAACTCTCTTCCCACAAACCAAATGCCATGGCTCTATCTCTCTCTCCTTATGAGTTATGACTTCTAATTCTAGTCTCTCTCTAGCCATTTCATCCATGAAGGTCCGTTTGGAAGTGGGTTTGGTGAGTATTTGTTCTATGTGATTTCATGATGTCCAAATCTGTTCTGCGTTTTTGGCTTGGACTCAGTGGCCGAAGCAATCTGAACAGCCATGGCAGAGGAACCCCTCGTTCGTAGTCGCCACTCGTCACCATCACCACTCCAGGCGGTGGTTCTCGTTTCTCACGGCCAAACCCCACTCTCTTTAAACCCAATCTATAACCCCTTTCTCTCTCTTCGATTTAAAGAAGGCAAAGCCTCCTTGCTCTGTCACGACCCTCGGACGTCCAAAAATCTCCACCGAGTCTTTCCGCTGTCAAACCTTTGCCACTGATTCGATGCTAGAGAGAGATCAAAGAGTCAAAACCGAGCCATATCAAAAAATGGGTTTCATTTTGGATTTGTTGGCTTTTCATGGGTTACGGGTATATGATAGATTTGTAATGAATTGGCTTTTTGTTATGTAAAGATTCTTTGGAATGATAATGAAATATGGGTTTTTCTTTCATGGATGATCATCTGGGCTAATAATTCAAAACAATCTCGTAAATTTTAGCAACTGATTTAATTTTTTTGATCACTTTGATTTCGCATTTCTGCTTTGATTTTTTTAGTTAGATCCACCTTTGTTTAGTTCAACTGCTCCTGTTTGGTTCGTGAGAAAACATGGTGAAAATAATGGAGCATAAAATTTTGAATTCTCCACGTTATTATTATTATTATTATTATTATTTTCTTTTTGGTGTTTGTGTTTGTGTTTGATTGCTAAGGAAAGCAAGAAAAACTATAAGAATGCTCTAACATTTTTTTTTTTCTTTCTTTAAAATTGAGAAATCGATTTTATTTTTCAATTTAAGTGCTGACCTAGCTTTTTAAATATATATTAAATATTATTTTTGTTTTATTTTATTTGCCACATAAGCATCAAGTGTGTCAACTGTGTAATCCGTTAGCCACGTAAGCATTTTCCGTTAGTGAATTAATGGTAGAGATCAAATTGATTGCAAGTTGAAAATAATAAAGACCAAATTGATTGCTATCAAAATGTAAAGACCAAATTAATTGTGACATCAAAATATAAGGACCAAAATAGTGTTTTCGCCAAAAATAAACTGTACTTTTAATAGCCTTTTTCATTGATCATAAATAATTTTTTATTAATCTATTTTTTCAAATACTAAAAATTCGTTTTCGAAGCTGTCACAGAAAAAGGAAGCCATGTCCACAATTGCATGCAACAACCACACACTGCGACAAGATGTTTAGCAAAAAAACCTATTCCTAGCAAACTCACCGCCAACAACTATCATACAATTTTTTACCGCATACATGACAATATAAATATAAATAGTAAATAGGCTCTTCAAATTCTCATCAAAAGACGAGTTTTTAATTTTTTTTTTTTAAATAGTAAAATTGTTTTTCCATTTTTAAAATCTTAGGAGCATCTAAGGTACGTACATTCCTTTTATGATTCTCTTTGCTAATTATGTCACCATGGATGGTTATGGTTTTGCATAATCTATATATATAGAGAGATGCTACGTCTACAACATTTTTACAACAAATCATGGGTGATTAGTTATTATTGGTTCAAATTTAAAACTAACACTAAGATTACTTTTTTGCCTCAACAAAAACAACCAGTAACAACTTGCCACTTACGATTTGTTGTAAAAATGTTGTAGAAATATTGTAGACATAGCATTTCTCATATATATATATATAAAACCAAAACTTTTGAAGCTTCCACAATTTTCCACGTCAGCACAATATTAAAAAAATAATAATAATAAAACTTTTTTTAAAACCCAACCCGATGCTCTGCGTTCTCCCACTATCTTAGATACCCACTCCAGAAAGACCAAATACCCTTTCTTCTTTGCCGTTCTCTCTGCCTCTCTCAGTCGATGCTCTGCGTTCTCCCACTATTTTATTCTTCTTTTTATTTTAGGTTTTATACCCACTCCAAAGAGACCAAATACCCTTTCTTCTTTGCCGTTCTCTCTGCCTCTCTCAGTTGATGCTCTGCTGCCTCTCTCAGTTGATGCTCTGCGTTCTCCCACTCTTTTATTTTTCCTTTTATTTTAGGTTTTATACCCACTCCAGAGAGACCAAATACCCTTTCTTCTTTGCCGTTCTCTCTACCTCTCTCAGTTCTCAAAATCCCTAAATCATAGCCCATGGGCACTCTCTCACTCCTTTAGTGGCAAAAAGTGCCAGCCTCCAGCCACCGTCATATATCGCCAAAGCTAAGTGCAGGTATTTTTAAACAAGAAAATTGGTGTTGTATATGATTTAATTTTCGTTATCTTAGATTTAGGTACTTGGATTTGGTTTGATTTTCTTTAATTTAAGTATTTGGATAATTGGTTTTGATTAAGGTTGAACCCGTGCAAAATCAAAGATATCTGCTTCTTCTTCAACTCTCTCTCAGCCTCCATCTTTTCCCTGAAAAACACAAAACACGAACTGACCTCAGACCTCTAGGTTATTGGTGTTAAATACACAAGAAAATGAGGGGAAAGTTAAGAAGATTCTGTCGTGCGAGCCTTTTAAAAGGCGATTCTGACTTTGTTGCTGTCATGGTGGGTAACCCCTGAATCTGTCTTTATTAATCTTAATTTTCTTTTTCTTTTTTTTTTTTCTTTTCTTTTTTTTTTGGTTTTGCTTTGGGTTAGTAAATGAATTATGAATGAATATTGGCCTCAGTGTTGTTTCAATATGTCTCTCTTATTTTTTAGGTTTGATTTGTTCAAGTTTAGTTGAAGCTGCTAACTCTGTTAGTTGACCAAATTTGTTGATTTAATGATTTTAGCATCATCTTCTTAAATCGTTTTCTAGGGAGGGTTTATTACTTTTATTTTATTAGTTATTGAAGAATACCTTTGTTCATGTTAGACACACATTCACGCAATGTTTGAACCAATCTTAGATGCCCTAAAGTCTTTCTAGAGAGAAAATTGAATAACACCATTTACTTATCATTGGAGAGGATGTTGTTCCTGTGATACAACCTCATAATTATGAATAGCTACTTTTCATCTATAAGGGCAGGAAGAGAAGATGTGGAAATTTGTGGTGCTTACATGCCACAAAACCTGCATAAGTTTGCATACTCCTAATTTGGCTTTCAATATTGGTCATTGTCCCTAGCAGGCGATACAGCAAGACTTCATTTGCATCTCTCACACCCACATGAACCACATTGTGAGTGTCCTTTCTGTGTTTTACTTACTTTCTCTTTGTTTATATTACTCTTAGTATTGGAATTTTTTTGTATTCTTCATTGTGTGTGTAATAAATTACAGTGGTTAAATGTTAAATACTTAGTAACTATTTATATACATTTGTATTTTGTTTAAAGTTGTACTACAAGTTGAAGATTTTGGTTGGTGACTATGTTATTTGCTCCCCAAAGCATTTGTAAAAATGTCTAAACCAAACTTTCCATCACTTAGGAAGTACAAGGAAAAAAATCTAATAGAAAACTTTCCATCCTTTCTGAAAGTTATTTTGAATCTTAACTTCAATGAGAAGGCTTCACTGAATTTTTTCAGATAAGCTTTCACTTTAAGGAAAATATTTCCTATTAATATAGCAGTCCTACACTCCTATTGTTGAGTGCTCTGCTTATGGGGATATTTAGATTTGCTTAGGAATTTTGATTCATGGGAACTGTTTTTGTTAAGGTGGTACTGTCTTTGTTAGAAAAAGAGGAAAAGGAAGTTTATAAGAAGCCTAAATCTGAGATAAAGAAAGGGTATTTCTTTCTCCATTTTTACTTCCCAGAAATGCCAAAAATAACTGTTTCACTTGAACTTGGGACCTATATGGCTTGAATTGTTTAAGAACTTTGTATGTCTAAAGCAATTTGGTAATAATTTTCATTTTTTAATCCTACTTAGTTTCTGAAGATATTTTTTTCATCTATTCTTTGTTCGCCAATATCTATTTCTTTCAAATGGTAAATGTTTCAGTGACTCTACTTCTTTACACTATCAATGTTAAATTTGTTCTCTATATACAGGTGTTGAAGATATCATTGTGGCTGCTACTTCTAAAGATAACACCCTAAGGCTGTGGAAGGTAAAAGGCTATTTTTCTTCAAAATATATCGAATTCTTGTGGTAAAGAATTCCATCCATGTTTGAACCATACTTTCTAGAATAATAATAGTAACAATAAAGAAATGAATAGATATTTTGGAAATCCTATAACATTTTTAGCAGTTATAAATAAATTGTTAGGTTCTTTTGCCATCTTCCATTTTAATCCATTTAGATTTTTGTCATTTTGGGCGTGTTATTGATGGTTGAAATACGGGCCAATTTGTTTAGTCTATTAGCTGCTCATCCATTAAAACCCTTGGTATCCGTACCTCAGGAGGTACAAAAACAATGCAAGAGAGCTTGGTGAGCTTCAACTTTTAGAGTTGCTTCCTTTCTAATCGAGTCTAAAATCTTACCAATTGACTCTTCACAATTGATGCTAGGTTCGTTAATTCTGCTTCCAACAATCTCCCTCTATGTTCTTGATTTTTGGTTCTTTATTTTGTGATTTTTAATTATTTTTTTATTTCATTCCTTTTTCAATAAATATTAGGTTCTGTTTTTCAAAACATGGAAACAATAGCCTAAACTACTGGATGGGACTTTTGTGAATTTTGTCACTAAGGCACAAAATATATGAGAGCAAAATCTACATTAGGTTTGTAGCATATTAGTATTGACACAAATCCTTATTATGTTATATATTAAAGCAAGACCATTTAGCACATGAATATGGGAGTAAGATATATTGTATATGTACTATAGTTTTTGCCTTTGTCTGCAAAGTTTTACTAGGCAGGAACGTTATGATGGGGAGCTTTCGCTGTATAGCCAGAGAAGAACGAAGCAATCAAAGAGAAACTCTTTGGGATGCAGTGTAGATTCAACAACAATATGCTTGCACCTGTTTTCTCATATTTAGTATGATAATTTAAACAAAAGTCTTATGAAAATAGTTATTTATATTGATAAAATATAGTTAGTGAAGCTATCCTTGACCAATTTAATAAGATTTTGTTGAGTTGATTTGCAAAACTCTTCAAATATTATAAATTTTTGTTATAAGTGCATGTCGTATAATTTTACTTTTTGTTATTGTTTCTTTTAGACGTGATATGTAATATTTTGATTTGAAATTTTACCTTTTTTGTTGTGCAGGCAATAACCAATGTTTAAACATCATATTATTTTTCAAAATTTTGTCGGTAGACTAAGAAATATGAGACAAGATCACTAAATATACACACACACACACCCCTTGGCTCACCAACTCAAATCCTTTACATTCTAATGAATTATGTGTATTCCTTTGAATATTAGTGTTGTAATTAACCATTGTAATTAACCATTTGTGTGACTTATTCCTTAAAATCCATAGCGAAAATGTCCATTTATCTTAACTAAATTTCTCTCAACCCTCCAAAAACATTAATAGTGACATTCATTTTCTCACTAGATTGACCACTCCTTAATTGGAAAATTTTAGTATTTCTAAGAACTTTCCCGTGCATCGCACGGGTTAGCGACTAGTATATAATAAAACCAATCCTTGTATCAGAGGAGACAAAACATAACGGGAGAGAAAAGTTTTCACAAGTGGGCCATTTTCCTCTTCGAGAGCTCTTTGTGAATATAACATACTCTCTTCTGTAATTATATAATCTTATTCATCAAAAACGATCAACTAGGTTTTTACGCATAGGTGGGCGTTTATTCATACACTCGCCCACCTATGCGTAAAAACCTAGTTGATCATCACTTGGACGAAGAACCAATTCCAATTGATTCATACACTCGCCCACCTATGTGTAAAAACCAAGTTGATCGTCACTTGGACGAAGAACCAACTCCAATTGATGATTATGCTCCACAACAGGTATCAATTAGTTATATATATATATATATATATATATATATATATTTGGAAACTCTTGTTTTCAGTATGAATCTGTTTTCGAAAATCGTGGAAACAAAATTTTGTGCTTCTTGTTTTATCAATAAAACTATACTCTAATTGTGTAATTACGGGGAATTTTCTTTTGCATGGAATACAGCCAATGATGAATGTTTTTTTTTAGGGTATGGAATCTCCTTTTGTTTTGTTAAGTTTTTATCCAAGATTAATAAAAAAAAATAAAAAATAAAAAATAAAAAATAAAAAAAGAAGAAGGAAAGTTTCATGTTGAATCCTAAACATTAGGAAATGCATACTAGTTTCAATAGCAGCTTAATTTGTTGACTTTCATGGGAGGAGGAAGTTTGTCTACGAGTTAGGTTTGGGGCCAAAAAAAACTAGTTATTAAATTTAAACTTCATGTAGTGTGAAATTCTCGTTTCATATAAGATTTGATGCACTCTAATATGATCTCTTGTCATCACCTTAGAGCCAGATTTTTTTTTTTTTTTTTTCAACCTTAAGGCTTAAGTATTAGTACTTGAAACACCTTAAATCATTCTCTTACCAAAAATTGATTGTGTAATAATAGCCCAAAGTGTCTATGATCAACATATATTGGGCTTATAATGGTTTATATATACCTTCCAATAATAATGTGTGACTGCATGCAGGTGCATTTATCTTCAGTTGGCCAAGACAAAATGAGGATTACATGGATTACTAAAGCCTCAACCAAGCCAATAGTATATTTTTCAGAAACTGCTGGTGTATACCAGAGTTCCGTACTTGGGACTTCATCTTCGTACAAATACATGGCGTACAAGTCTGATGAAATTCATGAAGCAGTAATTTCTCCATTGAAACCTGATACACTTTACTTCTACCGTTGCGGCGAAAATTCCACCAAAGAGTACTTTTTAAAAACTCCCCCAGCTGAATTCCCAATTAAATTTGCTGTTTCAGGTATGTAAAAGCTAACTAAAGACATGTTACTACCAAGAGAATGTGACATTCATATATATATATATATATATATATATATTAATAAACATTAGGTTAAGTTAAATATTAGCATTGATACACCATGTTAAATATGCTAGTATAGATGCGGAAGCGAAAGTATAAAATATAAAACACAATAACACACGAGGGTTACGTGGTTCAGCCTAACGGCCTACATCCACGGAGGAAACCCTAAAGGGTTACATTAATAATATATTAGAGTGTAGTACAAATCCTGTGTTACAATGAATCATAACATGTGTATATATAGTAGACTAAACCCTAGACTAATAGACTTCTAGTACAAGTAGGAGACTTGGCTTGCACACAAAGTAGAATTAGGTTTGGGCCTATGCTAATGGGCTAATATATCTTTAACACCCTCTCTCAAACTCAAGATGGAAGCTTGATGAAATCTTGAGATTTGATAAGGTTGAGAAGATCCCTTGAATGAAGTTTGGCTCTGTGACAGTAGTTTGAGGAAGGCAATGGTCTTGCAGTGTTGATGCGACTTCTAACGATGGCTTGACTATACCAGAGAGTTTTGACGGCAGTAGTAGGAAGCCAAAGAAGATGAACGCAGCGAAGAAAAACACCGAGGAAGACAAAGATTGCTCTTAAATATACCGTAAGGACAGAAAACCATGGCCACAGGAAAGTGGCTCTGATACCAAGTTAAATATTAGCATTGATACACCATGTTAAATATGCTAGTATAGATGCGGAAGCGAAAGTATAAAATATAAAACACAATAACACACGAGGGTTACGTGGTTCAGCCTAACGGCCTACATCTACGGAGGAAACCCTAAAGGGTTACATTAATAATATATTAGAGTGTAGTACAAATCCTGTATTACAATGAATCATAACATGTGTATATATAGTAGACTAAACCCTAGACTAATAGACTTCTAGTATAAGTAGGAGACTTGGCTTGCACACAAAGTAGAATTAGGCTTGGGCCTATGCTAATGGGCTAATATATCTTTAACAGGTTATAATTAATGAGTAATTTATTTTGAGGACCATGTGTCTTTTCGGCATTATTGTAGGAAGTAGAATCTTAAGAGTAGAGTTTTAATTTAAAAAATTTTACTATATTAAGTTTTAACTAATTAAAACAGCTTTTAGCATTTTGAGTATTTGACAAATTGCATTAAACAAAGTTTTAAAATTGTGGAATTATAAAGGATAAATAGTGGATTGTAGAGTTTTTTTTTTTTAAGATTCAAATTTCAGTTTTTAGTTTTCAACTTTAAGGAACAATTTCTCTAAAAGAACTTTAACCTCCTTAAAACCATGTTAGACCCCTCCAAGATCAAAACCCTTATGGGATATTTATGGTTTATTATGATGTGCTCTTGATGTGATGCACATTATTATTATGTGACATTAAGGTTTTTGGTTTATTTTATTTTTCTAACATTACCATAATCTAAAATTACAAAATATATCACATTACCTTCCTAAACAATGTAACGTTGTATTCTTATAATTATGAGATTACACTAATGTAATATTATAATAATGTAATGTTACGTGTAATGGAACATCACAGGGAAATAAATGACCCCTCAGAGAGTTGAGACACTCATATGTTTTCCATATTTCATATTCATACCATTTTACTTAATTTTCAATGCATACATAATGCAGGTGATCTTGGACAGACAAAATGGACCAACTCAACCCTCCAACACATATCACAATCGAACTATGATATGCTGCTATTGCCAGGGGACTTAGCATATGCCGATTTCTTACAGTCTCTTTGGGACTCATTTGGGATGCTTGTGGAGCCACTGGCTAGCAAGAGGCCTTGGATGGTGACCCAAGGCAACCACGAAGTTGAGAAGTTCCCATTGTTTCACAAAGAACCCTTCACAGCCTATAATGCAAGATGGCGCATGCCGTTCGAAGAGAGTGGCTCAACCACAAACCTATACTATTCTTTCGATGTAGCTGGGGTACATGTTATCATGTTGGGTTCATACACAAACTTTGATTTTGAATCTCCACAGTATAAATGGTTAGAGGTAGACTTGCAGAAAGTTGATAGGAAGATAACTCCATGGACTGTAGTGCTTATTCATGCACCATGGTACAATTCCAATACTGCTCATCAAGGAGAGAAAGAGTCGGATGACATGAAGAAATCCATGGAAGCGTTAATTTTTCTAGCTGGCGTAGATATTGTTTTTGCTGGACATGTACATGCCTATGAGCGCTTTGTAAGTCCTACTTTACCCTACTTCATTGCCATCTGTTAAATTTAGTTTTGTTTGCTTGACTGACTATGCTATATGTACAACTCAGGAAAATTATTGGGTATTCTTAAAAAAAAAAAAAAATCTGCATCTAATAAAAACAAATCACTTAATAAGATTATGAAAAATCCACCGTGAATGTAAAAGGCAAAAAATACAATATATATTACCATACTTTAGAAGTATCTAATAATTACTTGTTTGTTTCAATAGAAAACTTTATATGAAGATAATTTTTTGCATTTTTCTGTATTTTGTAGTATTAGAAAAAATTGGATAAAAGGAAAACCAATTCTTAACTTTCCTTATTTAACTTAGCATGAGATAGAGTTGTTTTCGGTAAAAAAAATTCTAGAATACAATTCTATCATCTTAAATGAAGCTAAATACGGAAAATAGCTCTATCTAACACACTAAACTAAATAAGAAAAGTTAAAAAATAGTTTTTCAACTTATTTTTAGGACACTATCAAACGCAGGAAAATAGTTTTCCAACTTATTTTAAGATCACTTTCCTTAATTATTTAAGGTCGAAACAAATAGTAGTAGTAGAATTTTGTGTGTGTGACTAGCTAATATGTTTCCATTTGTCATTGTTGCTTCTCTCTCAGACTCGCGTTTACGATGGGAACCAGAACAATTGTGCTCCAGTTTATATCAACATTGAGGATGGTGGAAATCGTGACGGCCTTGACACCACGTAAGATAATTTATATCTTCTACATCATGGCTAACCTTGTGATCAACTTAATACCGTAAAATAATGCTTATATAGTACTTGTAGCAATAGGTAGTGAATGGTTTAGATTGAAGCTAACTAACATCTTTTTTATCGCTTGGTTTTAAATTAAGCAATAAAAAGACTTTATTCCAGTATATATTTTATTTTTATTAATGCATGTGCTACAATAAGTGAGCAGTGAGATTATAAACTTAGTTTTTCTTATAAAAGAGATTAAGAAATACTACTAAATTATACGATATTCGGTCCAAAAGACATCCAATAGGAATCATTTTTTCCATTTATTTGTCTCTACTCAATTAAAGCACTATTGCATTCGCTTTGGTTAGATAACATTGTTAATATGAATCATAAAATATGGATTCATTTAAAATGAAAATGATTTTGTATACCCATAGCAAGGACAAACACTATTGTTTCATTTAATTTAACTTCATGCATTCTTCATCTTACAGGTATCAAGATCCAAAGCCCAGTATATCCGTTTTTAGGGAGGCAAGCTTTGGGCATGGGGAACTCAACGTGGTTAACGCAACCAATGCGCTTTGGACATGGCACAGAAATCAAGATGATAAGCCAATTGTTAGTGACTCGGTTTGGTTGAGAAGCCATTCATCTAACCCCGTTTGCAATTTTTTTGGGAGTAAACGGCAGAATTAACCTCGTTTGCACTTGAAGTGTAAAACTAAAGCGTGAAAAAGTTGGGTTTCATTTACTTCAATAAAATAGAGTAAAAGAAATGCGCTTGAGATAGTAATAAGCTAATAGGCATTATAATGTAATAGTTATTCTTATAGTTTAACCATTCAGTAGGTATTGTAATGTAATAGTTATTTTTATGGTTTTATTATTATTTATTTATTTTTATTCTTTTGAGAAGAATAAATATTTTTTATTTTGGTTATGTTTTTTTTTTATAAGAAATAGTCATTTCTTATGAATAGTTATTTATTAGTAAGTGTAATAATATCTAATTTAATATATTTTTGTTCATCAAAAATTAATATATTTTCAAATAAACAAACTTTCCATTTACACGTAACCATTATAAAAATAAAAAATCATAAAAATAACTCATCTCTCTCTCAAATTTAAAAAAAATATATTATTTTTAAAGAAATATAATTGTTTAAGTAAAATATTTCCTAAAATAAATCTTAATTAAGCTTTATTTGAATATTACAACTCACAACCAAACTTATGAATAGACTTAATTATTCTATTGCAACATATTTTATTCGCAACAACAATGATTGTCCTATCATAATCCCAATTCAATATACCAAACAAGCCCTAATTGTTTACCAAGAAATAATCACTGTACTTGGAAACCTATTTCAGCTTCTTTAAATTATTTAGTGTTAAAAGTGCAATAAACAATAAATTTCTCATTCTTCTGTATTAAACTAGATTTTTTTTTTTTTTTTTTTTATTATTATGGGGATTACACTCCCCTTCCTTGAGGTTTGGAGGAATAATTTTCCACCCCAAACCTTATGAGGGAAAAAACACTCCCCTCTCTTGAGATTTGAAAAAAATAACACTTCCCCCTAGTTCTGTTTATATTAGTATCAGAGTATTCAATTTTTTTTATATAATTCCCTTTACCAAAGTTTAACCATGATTAGTAAAAGCATAACTAAAATTTTTAAAATAATAATGCAAAGTTTATCAAGCTCCAAAATATTTGCAATGACAAATCTCTCCACAGCCCGTTGAAAAACTAAAAAAATAAGAAAAAGTCATACTAAATATTTTTAAATACTCTTTAATTAAAATTTTAAATCTATTGATTTTGCTTTTGAAAGGGGGCATAACCTCCCCTTAAGCAAAAAATAGGTTAGTACACAACATTTTTAATATCAATTTAAAAGAATTTGATCAAATGGATGTAAACGGGAGAAAAATGATAATTTTCCCCTTCAAGTTTGGAGTGGAGTGTTATTTTTCAAAATCTCAAATGAGAGGAATGTACTAACCCTAGTTTATTAAAGAGGAGTAAGCCAGCAATTATAACAAAATATTTGGGTGTTAAAACGTAAATTATACTTTTATTTATGTTACTCCACTCATCAATTTTTACTGAATTAATATTTAAAAATTTTAACTACTGGGTCATAAGTTCTCATTAATATATTAAATTTCATGTTAATTAGATATTATTCATTATCTATTCAATAAATTTATGTTATATATAAATTTTTAAACTAAAAGAAAAAAAAAGGGACAAGACTAGACCGACGAAACTAAACATCTTTTCTTTTTCTTTTCTTTTTTTATAGAAACACATTTTTTATTGCTTGGTTTTGAATTAAATAATAAAAATACTTTATTATTTATGTTACACTACTCATCAATTTTTATTATATTAATATAAGTTATCATTAATACATTAAATTTTGTGTTTTTTTGTGATTTAAATTTTGTGTTAATAAGATATTATTTATTATTTAATCAATAAATTTATGTTATATGTAAAATTAATTTATAGATATGATATGGTGAAGGTAGAAATGAATCAACTCATTTACTTCTCCCATAAATTTTTATATATAAAAAAAATAAATAAATAAAAAATCATTTGAAAAAAGAAAAATAGATAGAGTTGGTGAGAGAGAGAGAGAGAGAGAGTTGGAGCTGGAATCCAAGCTCACTCTCCCAGATCATCACCACCGTATATGCCACGTCACCATCGGCCTCCGCCGCAGCCGGTGTTTGATTACCGGAGCTAGGGTTTTCTTCCAATCAGCAGAGCAACATTGGCCTTCAACTTTCGTACTCCTCGTGTACTTCTCTCTCTCTGCACTCTGCTATTTTGTTTGTTTCTTTTTTCTGATTTGGTTTTGTTTGTTCAGAGAGAAAATTACTTTATTAGGACTTGAATTCTAATGCAAATTATTACACATAAAGATGTTGAATTTCTCGAAGATTAAAATTGCATTAAGCATTTTGCCTTATAACGTAGAAATTAAATTTTTAGTCCCAATAAGTCAGTAAGTAAAAGTGTGTATAACACTGTGATTCCTAGCATTTAGTGTTAGAATCCTCTCTGTTTGGTTTTGTTTGTTCAGAGAGAAAATTACTTTACTAGGACTTGAATTCTAATGCAAATTATTACGCATAAAGAAGTTGATTTTCTCGAAGATTACAATTTTATTAAGCATTTTGCCTTATAACGTAAAAATCAAATTTAGTCCCAATAAGTCAATACATGATAGTGTGTATAACACTGTGACTCCTAGCATTTTAGTGTTAGAATCCTCTCTGTTTGAATTTTGAATCAGAGACGGACTATTTCAATCAAGGTGAGGATTTATGATTAATTTTAAAGTTAGCCCAACTCAAATCATGACCAGAGTTACGCACTTACACTATCTCTAATGTCGGTTCCTTTCGCTTATTTCTGCAAATTGTGAATTGAGAGAAACAAAACCCCCCACGAATGTAACCGGCTGGTGAGCTCATTGGTTTGGGGCGTGATGTAAACCCGGAGGTCCCATATTCAATCTACCACACTATGGGGTTTCCGGGCTGTCTCATGAGCAGGGAGTATAATAGTTTGGCCAAAGGCTGGGACACCACTTTCTTATATAAAACAAAAGGAGAGAGAGAAAGAAACGAAGATTTGGGAAATTGTTGTCAAACTAGGTCTTCTCCTTATTATTCTTCTCAAGTTCATTTGCCTATGTTTCTTTTTAATACATTCAATACATATAAAATGGATGCTTAACAGAAGCAAATGGGAAATATATTCACCGCCTGACCTCCATGTGTGAGGGTCTCTTAATAAGTAAGTGAATTTCTTTGAAATGCAGAAATAGAGGCACAACTGTAGTACATGGGAAGTATACAAAGGAAGAGTCGAAAAGGAAAAATACAAAGAAATTAACTTCTAAAACTCATACCGTCCAGAAAATCCAAGAAATAAAGGGAAGAAAATTGAGTTGCAATCAAGGTTCAGTCCACTCATAGAAGGTATAGGAACTTGAGTAGGCCATCAGTAACTCCCTCACCTCAAAAGTGTGTGAGTTCCTTTTTTTTTTTAAATGCACTACTTAGGTACAATGGAGCTACCATCCAAATCTGAGTCCCTATTAGATTAGAACATGCAGCACCAATCTGCAATTACTATACCGTCTTCTGAAATTATCAGTTGTCAAAACCTTTCCCATGCTATAGTTCATGTGAAGAAAGCGATGCACCTCTTTGGTGTATTGCTAATGTTGGACCTCAGTTGTATTTCTAAAAATCTTGTAATCTTTTTAGAGTTTCATCTTCTTCTTTTTAATCGATAGAGGCTCCGTTTTCTTTTTATTTAAAGGCATTTCAATTTGCTTTTGTTTATATGATTCTGCTGATAATCTTAGGTTCCTTTTTTTAAAAATATATATATGGGAAAATATTACATATTTATTTGCATTTCTAGTCAAAACAAAAATGTATAAGTTTAAATCTTTGCTTTGTGTGATCTAAGAGAGAGAGAGGGGGGTTAGTTATGCCTGATAAAAAAAATTTCTTTTGATGTCTAAGGTTTCAATTTCAAGAATAAAAAATTTTAGGATGAAAAGTAACCTTTTGTTCCCTGTGCAACCAAAGGGCTTAAAAATTTTAATTTATTTTTTCCAGAGTGTCATAATCTCAAACATATTACAACTTTTTTCAAAATACAGGTTAAACATTAGCATTACACAAGGAGGTGCATGGAGGAGTATTTGGAAAGTAAGACTGTAAGAGCTCCACCTAGAGTTTCTTTTTTCACATGAACTATAGCATGGGAAAAGTTTTGACAGCTGATAATTTGAGAAACGAGGTATAGTAATTGCGGATTGGTGCTGCATTTTCTAATCTAATGGGGATTTAGTTTTCTTAATATTTGGGGTGTTGGGTAATGCCAAAATCAATGATTGCTCTTGGAAAGGTAGTTTTAGCAAATGTAATTCTGGAGAGATTTGGATGGTAGCTCCATTGTCCATAAGTAGTGCATTTGGGAAAAGGAACTTATGCACTTTTGATGGGAGGAAGGGGAGTTACCAAAGGCTGACATAAGTTGAGTTCCTATTTCTAAAGACCTTATATGACTGGACCTTGATTACTACTCAATTTTCTTCCCTTTGTTTCTTGGAATTTCTAGACGGTATGAATTTTAGAAGTTAATTTCTTTGTATTTTTCCTTTTTGACTATGTCTTTGTATACTTCCTGTGTATTTTTCCGCATTTCAATGAAATTTGCTCACGTATTAAAAAGCCATCACACAAGGAGTGAATTTATTTCCCTTTTGCTTCTGTTAAGTGTCCAGCTTATATGTATTGAATGGATTTTATTTTACCGAAGTAGACTCTGGTTTCTTTTCCTTATAGGCTTACTCAATTATGATGGGATTTTGGAGGCAAGCATTTTGCACATACATAGGTAAATACACTTGAAGATTACTCCTGTCACCATGCTGAAAGCAACTTTGGAGGCTTATATTTGTGTTTGTGGGTCCAATGGAGAATGCCCCTGTGGGAGTATGAGTTTCAGTCTTCATGCTGCAAAATGGGTGGAGATCATTTTTTTTTTTGGGTCAAAACTCCACTCTTTCGAACTTAGTAGATAGTATTCCAAAATAGCCACCTTGTGTACTTCTATACGGAATATAAGAGCAACAGAAATTGTCAATTTGGCAGAATGGGGAAGACAAAGGGTTCATGATAAGTTGTTTTAGGTGTATTGATTCTAAAGTAAGCAGGAGCTTTTGAAGGGTATCCTGAAGAGACTATAAGTGTTCCTTTGTTTTAGGGAAACACCAGTAACTTCACCAAACCTTCTGGGTCATCTTTTGACAGCAAAACTTGGTAGTCTCATAGGATTTTTCTTTTCTATCTGTTTATCACATTGAGGCATTCGATAGGTCTAGTGAACTACTGATTGAGGGAGATCATGGTAGGCTTGCAGCTTTTCACATTGAATCCAAACTGTTTGAGGTTGTGATGGATGAAAGGGTAATGTTTTCACATTAAGGATCTATGAGGGGGAAATACTATCTATGTTCTGCATTCATGGGACATGATAGTGCAAGGTAGCTCTTGGCCATATTGGTTGAGCTCTTCACGCAAATTGGTCCAAGGACTATATAAGGACTAACAGAGAGGCAGACAAAGTCTTCAGGGCCCAAAGATGCACCAATACCTTTGGAAAATAATTGAATTTAACTGAGTGCAGAGGTGGTGGTTGAAAAAGGACGGTCATCATCCTGGAAGGCAATATAGGGAGTTGAAGAATTTAATCTACTCAATGAATTATGAGGAAAATCAAGGTTTGAATCCCCCCTCCCCTATAGTTGTGACCATCAAATTTAAAAATAAATAAA
The DNA here is from genome assembly GCF_932294415.1 of Quercus robur. Lineage (NCBI taxonomy): Eukaryota > Viridiplantae > Streptophyta > Magnoliopsida > Fagales > Fagaceae > Quercus > Quercus robur. The sequence goes on from NC_065540.1 coordinate 9,636,441, forward strand.
TAAAATTGTCCGAATGATAAGTTGAAACAGTGAAGGGTAAGAATTCTAATGAGTTGGAAGGTGGATGTTGTCTGTTTGCAAGGAACTAACAGGGAAACTGTCCTAAGTATCAGGGGAAATCAGTTTGTTGATTGGCTCCATTGGGGCTTCAGGAGGCATATGGATGTTGTGGGACACAAGGATAGTTGTTAAGATTGATGAATTCGTTGGTGAGTATTCTATCTCTTGTTGATTCAAAAATGTAGTTAATGGCTTTTCTTGGGTATTCTTTGAAATTGAGTCAATGGCCCAAATGTAGACAAAGACAATCTGATTGTAGGAATTAGTTGGGGGGCCCTTGGTATATAGGAGGTGATTTCAACGTTACCAGATTCCAAAGTGCAAGAGATTCCTCAACTATGTGGGAGTTCTCAAATTTTATTTTTAGCTTGGTCTGGTGGATTTTCCACTAGAAGGGGGTCATTCACTTAGTTAAGCAAACGAGCTATCAACTTCATGGAGGAGGAGGGATTTTTATTGTTTGAAGAGAGAAATAATAAAGTAGCATTGGAAAAGATCATACTTATGGAAGAAACCTGTTAGAGGCAAAAGTCTTGGACAGTTTGGCTACAAGATAATTGTCTACAAGAAGGGGATCGCAGGACAAGTTTCTATCACCAAATGGCTAACTCATACAAAGGAAATTATCATATTGGACAGCCGAAATTTGAAGAAAAATATTAAGTAGACTATAATAGCCGCCTTCCCTACTTCTTTTTAGAATATGAGAGATTCTCACTAAGAAAGATAGCCCTCACTAAGGGATATGGAATCCTTCTTTGAGCTTTATTTTTATTTTATTAATATAATGTACTATTTCCTTGGGTTAATTATGGGATGCAAATATCAAAAATTCAGTGTGAAAGTTGAATGAGATGCTAAGAGCTTTTATAGCTCAACTGACACATTCTGGTGTTTTCAATGGAGACATCTAGCATTCAAATCCCCCCTATTTCATTATAACTATTGAATTATCAAATTGAAAAAGATTATTTTTAACCAACCGAGTTTGAGTTGGATTGGTACCTCGCCAAGTCTTAAGGCTTGGGGGTGGAGTTTGAGTGCTGCAGGGTGCAGCTTAGATTACAATATAATATAAACTTTCTGACCATTTCTTAAAGCTTGGTTACTTTGGCGTAATATCTTGTGAAAAGCAAGATTCATTGTGCTTTCACACCCATTTTTCTTCCATTGATTCCCCTGAAGTTCTTTTTGGTCATGATTCCCCAAGACTTTAATGTAATTTGAGTTTGGATTGCTCTTGCTAGACAAGTGTTGCCCATAGCAAATACTTTTCTGCTGCAGCTTTTTTGTTCTTTTATATTTTCCCCCTGAATATTCTTTATTATTAGCCAAAAGAATGGTGCCATGAGATAATCAAATGTAAATGAAAGCTAATCGATATCACAATTTAGCGTAATTTGTGCAGCATTATTTTTTTGTTCAGCTGTATTAGGACTTTTCTCCCTCCTCTTTGTCTTTGGTTGGGACATTAGGATCTTTTTAATCTCAGTAATTTCAGAATTCCCCCTTTCATATTTTACTGATTCCATTACCATATCTGGTTTTATCCATATGGTCTCAAGGATGATTTGCAACTGGATATACTGGACAATGTGAAAAATATGATAGCTGTGGAAGAAGTTGGATTTGATGTCCCCCAAAAATGAGTCAACAAGATTTCAACCACAGATCATCTCCTTGACATTCCTCGCAACCCATCCACAGGCCAAAAATGAGATTCTCTTTTTTGCAAAGTGAAATTTTGTAGACAAACATCGTTATGTTCTTGCCTATCAATGTGGCGTACATTGATAGTTTGTAATAATTATCCATGGGCCATTAAAGACATCTTTGCCACAATTTATGCCTCCTAAAACCCGAGCCTTATGCTTTGTAATCATAATGATGTTCTTAAAAGTCAAATATGGTGATCTTCTTGTTTTATGAAACTGTAGTTTTGATGTGGACTGGAGTACCTCAAATGAGTGTAGTGAAGAAATCTTGGTTTCTTTAATCTTTATGGAACGTGTGGATGAGGTACACAGCGGTGGGGTGGTCCCTTGTGGATTGTCTTAGAAGTTAGAAGTATATTGAAAGTTTTAGCCTTGGAATAAAAAGGAGATAAAGCATCATTTTGTTTTGTATTTTTCCCTAATTTAAACTTAATGATAATTCGTTATCACAATGAAATGAAAGTATGGTCTTATGTGGAAACTGTTGTGCCCAAGAATATCATGCTGCCACAGAGACTAGATTGTTACTGTAGAGTGTAGACTATAGAGTTAGAGTTAGGATGCACAGTATGGATACGATATGGTAACACGAACAATTTTTGAAAAATTATAACATGATATGACAAATAGGACACTGTTACTATACGGGTACAAGAGTACTACACAGGTATAACATTTCAAATAAAGTGCTTGTAAAAAAGATTAACCAAATTAGATTACAAATTCAACGGAATACAATTTTGAGATAGCAAATTACTATTTTTCACTTTAGATATGTCAAGCTTACCCAATAAAGAATGGATTAGGTTGCTGGCTGTTAACCAAAGATTTTCAACAAGCATGATGGAATAACAACTTTTCCGTGGGTAAAGCTCACAAGGATATGACTCCACTCTATAGTCCATCCACAGTGCAAAATAGATGATTGGAAATTTGGAATTTGGAAGCACTAAGGATGTATCAGTTCAACAATGGCATTGATGATTATGATCTCTATGTCTTACCCGTGCACAAAGTAAAGCCACTCAACACTCGTATTAAGGTGACCATGGCCGCAACTATGTCATTAATTTCATTCAAATAGTCAACTGCTGTAGACATTAAAATCTGATTTCTCTTTTATTTTAGGTAACCTTTTAGCATTAGTGGTAATACTTCAACACCAAATCTCTTTTTTGAGAAACATCCTTGGGGCCCAGCTCAGATTACAGGATGGGAGCAGTTGAGACTAGAGATAAGTATTCAATCTGGATCTTTGAAAAATGAAAGAACAAAATCAAAGCTTTGGACAAAACTTAGTAAAATTATATAGGTTTTTTTTCTTTTTTTAAGAAATTACACTTTACTATACTAAAAAAATATACCCTCTTCTTTTTTTTTTTTTTTTTTGAGAGTCAACTAAAAAACTATACCTCATGTTATATTTTGTACCTTAAACTTTTCGAATGCACATTTTACACCCTAAACTATGACCCTTATTACAATTTGCATTCCAACGTTAAGGTTACTATTAACTTGGACGGAAATTAGATATTTAGGATCTAAAGTGTAATCAAGATTATGGTTTAGAATGGTAAAATGTAATTACTCCTCTGTTTTTAAAAGATTGAGAAGATGTACAATTAGGTCTTTCATGTGGTGTCATATTTTTTCATTCACATTAACAACAAACTTAATATCAAGATGCAAAGTGTGTAACAAAAATTATACTTCATAGTGCAAAATGTAATCAGAGATATAATTTAAGGTGATAAAGTGTAATTATTCCCTCCCTCCCCACCTTTTTTTTTTTTTAGGACAAAACTTTTAGGTACCATATCTTGGTTTGTCAATAATTGAATCCAACTACGTTGTTAATACAAAGACATGATAAGAAAACACTCTTTAAAATGTAATTAAACGAGGATGAAAAAAGAAAAAGCCATTAATATCTAGTTGTGATCATTCCCTCCATGACCCTCCCAAGCAAAGCATTGATCCTAAAGAAAATCTCAAGAAGTTATGACTCAAGCCGTATGAACACAAAGACAACGCGTTCAAGTTGGGTTCCATGAGTACTTTCTCCTTTTTTTTTCTTTTTTTTTTTTTCCAACTTGTGGTCCCTTAAAGTCAACATTACTAATGGTAACTGATGAGTGATCAAAGGCCTAAGATCAAAAACCCCCTCTTAGTTCACGTGTAGGATTCAAATATTCAATGCACTTGCTAACCCATAATAATTGTAAAAAAAATTCATCATTAGCCATGCAGGGATTGGTATTATGTGAAATCATTAAAATGACTTCAGAACAAAAAAAAAAGGGGGGGTGGTAGAGACTTAAAGGCTCTCACAATAATATTGATGACCTCATGCCCATGGCCTGGTTTTAAAAACATAACCTAACTCATTACCTGTGGGTCACGTAAACTACAAACCCTGCCAATCAGATCACTACATGAAATGGATAAAATCATAGAACTTAAAAAGTTAGGGATTTTTTTTCTGTGCTTTTGTTCGATTTTATAGAGAATAGAAATCTTTTAAAACTTCACGTGTATGTTGCATCATGCTGTCCAATCATAATACACGGGTCAACCACTTAGCTCCCCCCACGGGTGAGGTAATCATCTCTCCCTCTCTCTCCTCTCTCTCTCACACACATTTTCTTTGGGTAAAAAATTGAAGGGTCATTACCACACTGCATAATTGTAAAATTGTAATTATAGGCAATGTGGAAGATGATGATGATGATGATGATAAATATTCATGAATGCCTCTGTTATCCGTGGCCATGCAAATCTTTTGAGCACTGCCAAACACATTTATGAAAATAAACCACCCCTTTACCCACCATTAAATCATAACCCCAAAATCATTTCATTTCATTTTTTTTTCTTTTTGTTTTTTAATAACTTTTTTGAAATTAAAGGACGGTTTAAATTGCTGCACAAAAAAGAGAAATGCTTTTTATTTAAGAGGGGTTTGAAGGATTACAAGGGGAAGGAACCATTATTATTTGGGTGCCATCATTGGCTGTGTTCAGAGAAGATTTATAACCCTGGATATTCATTAACAGTTTTGAGCCAAAAATTTATTTACTTCCCTGTTGCACGTTTTGACAGACCCCTTTTGCCCCCCTATACTTTGACTGTATCGTAGTTTGAATGACGGATGGGCTGACCTGGAAAAATGTTGCTAATTGATGTGTGACAGAACTGAATGAGATGATCAAGCTAAGAGTATAGGTTGTGGCGTAGAGCCTTCTATGAGCCAGAAATAATGAAATGTGGTTTAGACTTTAAATTCAATGCAAGTACTCATAATAGTTGTTTAAAACTTTAAATCAAGATGTACTTGGACAACGATATTTGTAGATACTTCAATTTAATATAGAAATTCTTGTCAACTTCGACAGTGTGGTAATGTGACAAAAGTCACACAACCATAGCAAGTAATGTAGAATGACCCCTTTTAAATGTAACTAACAATCTTTTTGGCCTCTCAAAAAAAAAAAAAAACAATCTTTTTGGAAACCATAATTCATTCCGTATGGTTTTGTTCTATTACAAATTAGTGTATGAGAAAAGTTATAGAATGCCCTAAAAACATTTGTTAATGAATCATTTTAAGAAAGTTTTAATGAAAAAAATATATATATATTTTAACAGTTTTTTTAATTTTTCATAAAAGTGATATAAAAAATTTCTTTAAATTGTTTATTAATTATTGCCCTAAAGACACTCGTTAACATGACCTTTAATTTATTAACTCATTATTAGGGTTGTCTTATATGCTTAATCTAGACCTAAACTGCTCACATCAGGTGGCAGAAGAAGCCAAAAGCCACAAACTACAGGTCGAGTCGTTTCCAGTTTGGGTGGACAATGGTTGGATTCATTCGAAATTGATGAAGGAGCGGTCGTGAGGCAAGTCACGGGATTTAGTCAAGATCTCGTCGGATCTAAGACTAAGAGAGAGAGAGAGAGGACGACAGTTGAGGGAGAATTGTGATTTTTGATGATCTTAATGATTTTGGGTCAATCAATTCGATTTCTATCGAGTTTCAAACCCTTAACCCACCACTCAATCCACTCACAATGGTTGCTAAAGCCAGAGACCCGTTGTTGACCGCCTCTTTGCTTAGATCGAGTCAGTTTTATTTCAGGTGGTGCCAAATTAGATAGTTCCATCATGTGGTCGGTTGGTCTGGATAGTCCTACTTGTAATTATTATATTTGACTCCCCAAAGGTCTGGAATTGAATGGAACTAAACTATTTTATTTTATATGTTTTAAAATAAATGAAAAAAAAAAAGTAACCTTATTTGGGGTACCACTAACATTAAAAAGAATAAGATTAATAATGGTTTTTAACAATATTTCTTCTTATATCATTTCTTTTATAAAAAGTAATGTTGTTATTTGTCGATGGTATCATGGTAATATTTGAAACTTATATATATAATTGGAATCATAGTTTTAAAAATCAGACCGAACCAATCGGTTTAACTGGGAATCGAGCACTAATTTGGTCCTGTAAAAAGCCTTATAACTTGCCAAAACTGGTCAAAAATCAGGAAACAGATCTAAATCTAATTCTTAGACCGTACTAGTTTTTAAAACCATGATTGGAATATAACTCTTGGTGTCCAATTTTCGTAATTTTAAAAAATATCCTTATTGTTTAGTTTAGGTTTATTTTCTCAAAAATACAAATTAAGGTGAAAAAAAGTATTGTAACAAATGATTAAACGACAAACTAGAAAAACAAAACCCACGTTCAGATAACTTATTACTCTTGTTTAGGTTATTTTTCCTAATTTGAATTTAAATGTTTCTTACCCACAAGCCATTAGAGTTCATAAATAATAATAAAATAGAGGACAAATTACAACTTACCCACCTGTGGTTTTGCCGAAATTTAAGTTTCCTACCTATGGTTTGAAATTTGACATTTTAGCCTCTTGAGGTTAGCTTAGTTAGATTCTATAACTCATCTCTGTTAAAAACACGACTAAATATAGAATTTTGCTTCATTTTTATATCTCTCTCCTCCAAAAACACAAAGAACATAAAAGTACAATATCAAATAAGATAAAAAAGGATCCAACGAAACACTTATATCATGGGATTTCAAATCACAGGTTGGTAATTTAAATTTCGATCAAATCTCAAGTGGGTAAAGTGTCAAATTTTAAACCACAAGTAAGCAACTTAAATTTCAGCCAAACCACAGGTAGGTTAGTTGTAATTTGCTCTTTAATAAAATAAAAAAGAGAAGGGGGAGAAGAAAAAACCACCACTCTTTCTTGCCTTAGGAACTATTTTTAGCAACCTTTTATGAGGAAAAAAAAAAAAGTAACTATATTTTTTTTACAGCTTTTTATATTTCTTATGAAAATGTTGTTATTAAAACTTTCATAAAATGGCCGGTAGGCTATTGACAAAAGTAAATATGGATTTTCAAATGTATGTTAGCAAGGAGTAAGATGAAACACCTATTGTGACTTATTAATAAATATACAATTTCATATTAATTTATAAAATTAAAAAAAATTGCAATTAAACTCCCAAAAAATTTATAATAAATTACAATTAAGTTTTCCCCCCTCTTGAATGTGATTAATTATCTATGAAGAGAATGGCTATTGGTTACATAATAGGCAAAGGGAAAAAGAGATAAGTTGATTGGAGTTTTTTTTTTTTTTTTTTTTTTTTTTTTTTAAAGAAATTATTCCTAAATAAACCATATAAATAAATAAAAAATATCGCATCGTTTTAATTTATTATATTATTGAGATAACAGTAATCATATTCATTATCATGTCAACTTATAAATAGTTTATTATGTCAAGAGTTTTGTATTTCAGTTATTTGACACTTCCTATTTTTGTGATATTTCCAATAGAGACATCAATGAGTCATATCTCTCCTAAACCCCCCACCATTGAATTATAAAAAATAAAAATAAAAATAAAAATAAAATCCATAAAAATTAGTGTGGGGGGATGAACTTGATTCTGGGTCAAGGCCCAAAGGCCTAGAAGTTCACGCTTTAAGAGATGGGCCAAACCCAAAAATGTGGATGGGAGCAAGAACACCTAAGGAATAAAGGGCAATTCCCCAGAACAGGTCCCATGGAGATCCGAGTTAGCTACCATTACCAAAACTCTTATCCGAGGTAACAAGCGGGGCTTGTCCTTTGACGGATACGTAGGGGACCACAGGCAACCAATTCCCTTTTTGATCTGAGATGCCACTACTATCAAATTTGCTTCAGAAAACACCTTGAAAGGATAAGAATCACAAAGGCAGTCACCTTCGAATTAATGAGAGGTTATCTATCTAATCTGTTCTACATTAAATGCATATAGATTAACCTGAACAATGTAGACACCCCCAAAAATCCTATTTCATTATATGAAAGGGGAGCAGAACAGAGGAGTGATGTGACAAGTATCCCGAAAATCTAGCTGAAAGCAAGCCAACTAGGGAGATAAGGGAAGGAAAAATGTCTATAAAAAGGGGGAGAGGGTGCAACAGAGAGGGAGTTCATAAATATTGAAGAAAAAAAGTTTAAGGAAGAACAAGGGAGTGAAACTTGTAATAGTTGAGTAGATTTAAGAACTTTGAGTTTTCAGCCCAACGCTTTATATCTCGAGAAAACAATCTACGTATCTATAAATTGTCTTATTGTTTCTCATCAACTTTTAATTAGTTGTTTTAATCTCCCATTGTGGAAGTTTACCCTATAGTTTGTATAAATTAATTGTGCAAATCATCTACTCAATCACTAGAACCCCATATAGTGCTTTTTTTTTCTCCTACAATTAGTAATAATTTTATTATTTTTTTTTCATAAATTATCAAGAATTTTAAATGGGTTCCTCAATCATAGGAGTGGATTTCCATTTTCTTCGTTCCTTATTTTTCTTTTCTTTTTTTTTTTTTTTTTTTTTTTTTTTTTTTTTTTTTTTTTTTTTTTGAGTGAAGTTTCAATTATTTGCAAACATCACAACATATGATTTGATTGGGAGTTCCTTTTTTATTTTACTATATATAGTTTTAAGACATTTTCCATCAAATGGTAGTGGTAGACAACACAAGGACAGCCTCTCCTACTTTCCTTTTTATTTGTTTACTAATTTATCTTTTAGGTGGACACGAAAATCAGCCAATCACACCAATAAGTTGGGAGTCATTTTACCATGCAACCTCCAGTTCTTCATTTAAAAAAAAAATACTATTGTAAATATCATGTTTATCTATTATAATAATCCAAAGCAACTATCCTAAAAATCTAACGAAGTATCTTTCTGTATTAGCTATTATAGACACAATAGTATTTAAATTTATAACTTTCATTCCATTATTATCATACAATTAATATAAAATAAAATAAAAAAATGTTTGGTAATCAACTTTTAAATTTCTCCTACCTTAAATAAAAGTAAGGGAAAATGCTTTAAAAGAAACAAACTGACACTGTGAAGTATATATGCAGCAAATGGCCTTTTTATCTCTAATTCCTCTTGGTTTTTTTGGGTAAGTTTTTAAATTTCTTGTATCTATGTAGCACCTATTAATTGAATTTTGTTCTTCAATAAATTAAAATTGAAGAAAAGAACCGTTAAGGTTAATAAGGTAAGTTAAGGCAGTGCCAGCCCATGGATTGAGAACCCCCCATAATTACATTGATGTAAGTATATAGCCCCCCAAATGAAGAGTGATATATATGATATAAACGAGCCCCACGAGGGGGCACCAAAAACTTGTTGACAATTTCACCCATTCAAGAGAGACCCATCCAAAACACAACCTGTCAACCATGATGTTTCACGTTAAGCTACTCATAACCCATGAGGGCTGGCCCCAACTCTCACCCAAACCCTCCAATCCATTATTTCAAGCCTAGAAACCCCTATATTTGGCAAAAAATTATGCTTTACTTATGATACTAGTTTTACAAATATAATTATGGGAATAATAACGTAAAACAAAACACCATCAATGGTGCAAAGAGTACAAATTATAGGAGGTAAAAATGGTGTTTTAGTTGGCATGCAACAACATCCTCTAGGAAAACCTTTCACAAGGTACTCGTACTAAAACAACATTGCCATCATGTAATCCTTCTTTTTTCCTTCATTTGTGGAAAACCCTTTTCTAAAATTTCGCATTTGGGTTACACAATACACTCCCCTAGGCACATAAACTAAAACCCATCATGAATAATTCTTGAAACAACATATTGTCCCCAAGATAATAATAAGATTTTCCCAATTTTTTATTTATTTATATAATTACCCCCCTACAAATAGATGTAATCCTTTTGGTATGACTCTATAGTTGGGAATAATTATTAGACAACAATGACATACGCAAATGTGTCTTAAACACAAAATGATTATTACCAACAGTTCCCAACACCAGGAAGTTTTTATAAAAAAAAAAATTGGAAGAGAAAAAATAGACTAAAAATAGAAGAAGAGGAAGACATAGATAAATAAAACAAAAGAGTAATTGATGATGAAGGAAGGGGTGTGGTGGATAGTGATGATGGTTCGAAGCCAATCCAAACCATCATTGCGAATCTTGGGACGGCCTAGCCCACCATCATTTTAGAAGCCCTAGCCAGAAGTCACATAATTGTCCCTCTCATACCCATAATGCTACCAATTTATGCCCCAAAATGTCCTTTTACTCTCTGCACAAACCCAAAAAACCCATCATAATTCCCATGACGCCAATTTCCATCATCATATTCATATTCATAGAGAAACCAAAAAAACAAAAACAAAAACAAAAAAAATACATTAAAATCTTTTAGGTTCCTAAGCCTAACTCGCCGCCTTACATGCTTACACATGCATGATTGTTGTGTCAGAAAGAGAGAGGCATGTCTCCACACCCTCTCTCACTCACTCACTCAAACTCACCCCCCCATTATCAATTTCTCTCTTTTAAGTTTTATTTTTCTGCTCTATAAATTGACACCCTTGTTTCTTCACTTTGTCACTCACTACTACAACTCTTCGTTTTTTTAGTGCTGCTACTTCTACTTCCTCGGCCAAGGCTCTCTCTCTAACCAACCACTAAAAGGTGATCTTTTTTGAAAACATAAAGAGAGAGAAACCAAGAAAGAGGTCCCCACCTCTCACTCTATCTCTCTCTTTCCCTCTATCAAACTTCTTTTATCTTCTATTCTTTCACTAGAGGGGTACTAGTTTTAGTGGCAATTCTCAACTAGTTCAACTAGTTCTATGTCTATATGCTATATGCTATATGCTATATGCCATACTCTGTCTCACTTTTTCCTTCTTCTATTTTGTATGATAGTTGCAAGAGAGGGTTCACATTGTTGTGTTTTCTTTGTTTATCTTAAAAAACCTTATTTTGTGGGAGAGAATGTTCTTGTCTTTTGAATGTTTTCCACCTTGGATTCTCAACATTTGCTTCTCTTCCTACTTTTTCTAATGTCTTCTTGTCTTTATCTAGCTGTTGCCGTCTTCTTCTTTTCTTTTCTTTTTTAATTTTTATTTGTATTTGTATGTATAATTTAACTTTCGGCCCACTGCTTTATTGTTTAAAAGATGCATCTTCTTTGGTGTATGTATGCATGTTTAGAATTGTACTTAATAGACACAAATATAAACACAAAACAAGTTTAAATCTTCATTTTGGAATGTTATATGAGCTTTATCCTTTTCTTTCTTGTATGGACAACCGAAAGAAATCTAATGAGTGCAGATTCAGGCAACTCATATTCCATCAATATATCCTCTTTTTGTTCTAAGACAACCAATTTGCTCTATATATTTGTCAGGGTGGTCCAAATATTGAGTTGCTCATGCCCTCCACCTGCTCTGCTTTTCTGTGATATAATTTCCATTCTTGCTCTCATTTTATTTATTTATTTAATTATAACTAGCAAAGCATAGGGTACAGCAAGAAATTTCCAAGCAAGACTAATTGCTACAGATTTTGATTTGTCTTTGGACCTTTAGTGTGAGATCGCACTGGCTCCACTTCCACCTTGTATTTGAATAATTTGGGTAACTTTTCTTTAAATATTTATATAGGTTCATACACCACTAGTCCATGACAAAACTAGGTGCACTTAACAATTTTCCTTTATCATTTTATATGGCTATCAATATATATATTTGTACACTTTCTGTATAAATATTAGATATTTTGTTATAATAAAATATAGTATAATAAGATTGTCTCATGTGTTGTATTAAGAAACATTATCAGAAGATACTCTTTCTCATGGTTCTGATTCTTTCTCTTTTTTTGGTTTCAGGGGCATTACAATTTACAAGCAGTTAGGAACACATTTATCATAACAATGGATAGGCTGAACTCAAAGCTGTACTTGCAGAACTGTTACATAATGAAAGAGAATGAGAAGCTAAGGAAGAAAGCACAGCTTCTTAACCAAGAGAATCAAGCACTGCTCTCGGAGCTCAAACAGAAGCTGACCAAGGGACCAAACCCAAAAAACAATGCTCCAAACAGTAACATTTCTGACGTCAATCTCAACTCCAGCTCAAATGCAAATCCTTCCAGTTCCAGCAACTGATCTAGCAGGATATATGTGTATCATTGACCCCACTTAGATGCCCTTTCCTCTTTTTGTGTAAAACCATAGTCAGCCAGTGTTAGTTCCAGTTTCAGTTATATAGGACAGTTGTAGTATCTTTCTACCAGGGTCACTTTTGCTTCTATTTCTATCTTTTATCATATCTTCTTTTCTTTTTTGGGGGGGGTTAAGATATAGATTTCTGAACTACAAGGATGTATCAGACTATCTGCTAGACAGGAATATAATATTTATCATAATTTTAGCTCTTTTTATCTCTCTCTCTTACATTTAAGATCAAATTAATATCTACATTATTAGCTAGCTGTAATGAGCCAGTTGCTGTTTTCATTATTCATTATATCAGAATGCAGCCATTCAGAAGAAAATAATAAATAGAAAAGAAGAAAGATAATAGAATGCACTGTCACCCTGGCCTGTTCTCTGTAGATGACTCTTTGGTTTTAACCACATCAAGTGGCATCCATTTATTTCCCAAGATTCAGCATAAAGGATAAGATGACCCTCAAAACTGGTTCATTTTAGAAATATGTATGATAATTTATTTATAATGTTTTTCATCTTTTTTTATCAAAGGATGGTGACAATTTCAAATGATGCCAAACGGCTACCATGTCGTATCGTATGTCAGACAAATGTATAGGTCCTGCCTATGGAGCATTTTTATTATTATTACTATTTTTTTTTAAGATAATCTACAATGTGTTTGTGTCCAAAGTCTAAACACATGGCTAATATCAGACAAATTAAGGATGATCACGGATCGATCAGTGAGGCGGGAGACTGTAAAACGTGTTTCACCAATTCAAATCTAGATGTCGCCTAGTAAAATATAAAAAAAGGCATACCTTACCTTACCATGTTTTTTTATTTCTCTTTTTTCTTTTTCTTTTTTTAAGAATACCAAGTTGGATTCTTCTCCTACTCGTATCAAATAGAATATGTTGAGCCGAATCATTTTCACGTAAACTTGTGTGAGCTATCAAAAGGGTAGCCACAAGAAATAGAACACTTTTATTTCAAGAATAATCCTTTAAATCCTTAAGAGTCTCCTTGATTGCATAAGGAAAAACTCTTTGGAATCCATAAATAAATACATACATACATATATATATATACATACATATATATATATATATGAGAAACATTCTAAATCTTAATTATTCAATAGTCTGAATGTCCATGAGTTACAACTACTAATTATATACTAAAGAAATTTAAGGGCAGCTAAAAATCCTTAATTAACCACCAACGGATGTGGTACAACTGGTAGGTGACTGCTGAGGCTTTCACCACATCCTAGGTTCGAGTTCTCACGAGGATTGTAATTGCAATTTCTGGAAGTCCCAGAAACCAATAGAGTCTGGGGTGTGTGTGGGTTCGGAGTTTCCGAGCTCCAATTCAAGCTGGTGGTACCCATGGGCTTACCCAACTATACTGTGGGGCGTGGGACAATAACTGCCACACGCGAGTCCCCTTTTTTTTTTTCTCAAAAAAAAAAATTCTTAATTAATGCTAGGTCAAAAATTAGGATAAAAATAGGAAAATTTGAGAACATTACATAAAATAATATTACAAACTCTAGGAAACACCCAAAAATTGACAAGACCTTATTCTAACTCTTAATTGAAAAAAAAAAAAGTGTTTCCTCAAAAAAAAAATCTTGATTGAAAATTATAATAAAATGAAAAAATTATCATAAATAGCAAATTTGAATAGATCTAGCCTAAATAAAAGAATTTAATCAAAAAGCGGCATATGTAATGGTCATAAGACGGTGAGTTTTGATTCTCACGATGATTTCCTTTAAATCACCAAATTTTGGGCAAAGATTTGCTGCAAACTTCCTACAATATATTGATGTGTAATATTCGAGAACAACAGCTATTCTGCAAAATTCAACACTTTACTTGCCCTGGAGAGGTGGTGTTCTCAAATATTGATATATCACTATTTTGAGGATTTGCTGCAAACTCCTTGCCCCAAATTTTGTAAAATTCTATCATTGGCCATGATGATTTCTACTAGCTAGTGCATTTTACTTTTCAAACTTCTTACAGTTTGATACTTTTATAACCAATGAAAGTTTGGACTCTTAGTTCTACATCAACCAAATACTAGAAAAAGCAGAGTAACCAACAAATAAGTTTGCTGTCATACTTGTTAGCTGTTCAGAATCCAATTATCACGCAAATCTACCGTGATCATCATTGTCTATACCTAATCCACCAGGAAATTCTGTGAAAAACTGAATCCTAATGAGGATGTTGGCAGAGCTTCTAAAAGTCCTTGCAAGCAAAATTTTCTTTACTCCCTCAGTTTATTCTTGACCTTAAATTGCACACTCTGAAACAAGTGCTGGTTTGGCAAGATTGCCAAGTGCCATAACTTTGTACACTCTTGACCATATCACTACATAAGATACGAAGTCAAGCTTTGTAGTGTGTCTTTTTTTAAGAGGAAAAAAGTTTTCACCCAAAAAATTTTAAGATTAGAAAAGGGCTTTTCATTCAGATTCTGTCTCAGAATAGAATTGATGGGAGGATCTAATCAAAGAGAACGTCATAAAAGATTCAGCAGAAAAAAAAGTCAATGAAGGTTTATTAAGTTTGATAAAGTGGTAACCCACACCACAATGCCACAAATATGAAACTCTTGGACAAGACATAGCCCCATGGCATTTGCCAGGTTGACCATCAAACAAACAAAACAAACCCATCACAATAATATGAAGAATGTCTAATCAAAACTCAAGTGCATCTAACAAAGCCAGGCCTCAATCTCCATGGCCCTCCCTGCACATTATAGACCTCTGGACTCCAGTCACAACACCATGTCACCAACTCAGCAAGTCAATTTGGGAAGCTCAATTAAGGGCCAAGCTATGATGACTGAATCTAGGCTTTTAGAATTACCCGGAAGGAATGGGGTCAGCTAACAGTTAGACTCGGTTCCAATTTCTAAAAATATATACTAAAAAGCTAAGGCCCGTCTAGTAGAGTTGTTTAATAACATGTTTTCAGTTTTTAAATAATATTACACGTATTTTCACACACTTTTTCACCAACATGTATTTCAAAAAAATACAAATAACGTTATTAGAACAACATTACCAAACGGTCCCTAAATAATTTGTCAAGAGCAACCATCAGTCAAGTATTTCTAATAAAAACATTCAAAATTTAAAATTTTCATTTCTATCATTGAATTATCAAAATAAAAAATTAAGCAATATCTTTCATAATATTTTTTCACAATTATTCAAATGACTTGATTTTTTTGGTGTATAACAAAAATAATGCTACTTTAATAATAATGGTCCAGTTAATATATGCCCTTAAGACATACGTTAATCATTTATTTTAATAAATTTTTTATAAAAAATTTAAAAAGACTGTTTAAAAAGTTATTCACTTTTTCACTTTTCTATAAAAAATAAAAATTAAAAATAAAAATGGTTTATTAACTTATGCCCTAAGGGCATACGTTAATAAAATCCTAATTACAAAATCATATCAATAATTATGAAAAAAAATTATAAGAAATGCTTCTTACTATGAGAAAATTTAGGACTATAACATTTTGTGTCATAACTTTGTCACAACTCATTAACATTGGATCCACACAAAAATGACAAGCAACTAGTATCACCTACAATAATTGTAAAAAGTAAAAACAAAAAAAGGGTTATAGTAAAACTTAGGTTCTATAATAACTATCCTACTATTGGCTATTGCTCAAAGCCGGAATGAATGTCATGAACACATGACATGACAAGAGGTGGCATTTGGATTTTTGAAACGATCCAAAAACATTTTAAATAATACGACCTTTGTGTGTGTATATAATATTTTGAAACGGGTAAAATGGCTTTTGTGTGGCTACAACAGGTTGAATATAATATTTGCCAAGTTTTCCCTTGTTTCACTAAGATACCCTGCAGATTCTGGGTCATCATAACAATATCTAAAACCTTGAAGCGTTCAGAAGGTAAAATGAGAACAGTCAGAAACTCAGAAATCAGAATACACCCAAACCGCCCCCCCTCCCAATTTCCAAAATGTTCATCTCTTGGTTCTTCTTGTGATGGCCCAGTGAGTCAGTATTTAATATTTACAAAGGCAAATGTGTCCTTTCATTTTAGTTATGATTAATATTATTAGCTAGGGGTATTTTCGTCTAAAAAAGTATTTTGGGCACTTTGACCCATCAGATGAAATATCTTGTGTTTGATCTGTTAGGATACATGCCTCATCCAATGGGACCTACCAACCAAGGACCCGTCGGGATAAAGTCCCCATTCAATCCCTTTAAAGCCCGACGATTCAGCACTCCACTCTCCTTGAAGACCAGTCGGGTAGCCCACATATATGCTCGGACGATTCACACTTCACCATTTGCATACTGACAGATGGATGATCATACCGATGAATGGATGATCATATAGACAATTGAGTACATGAGGTCGCACAAGCTTTTATGTGTTCTCGACACATATGTCCCTACATGGAAATTACTTGCACACTACACCTAAAGACCCCTACTACATGTTCATATCCAGGGGCGGAGCCACCTTATGCATTGGTGTTCATATGATTATATCTTCCCTGAATGGGAAGAGAAGCTCTAAGATCTTGGAGCCTTAACTCCAAAATCTTCTCTACAAAAAAAGCTCCTACATTCAAGAGATTTTGGTTAGCTCTACACCACTATATAAGCACCAAAACTCTTCTTCTTTAAGGTATGTGAAAATTCCTAACTTTCACACTATTGAGTTCTTGGAGATTTTCCTATCATTGACTTAACCTTCGCATGGGTCTTTGGCCAGCACCCACCCAATGCTCTCTATTGGTTTTTCGTTCTCTTATTCTTCGAGTACCCTAATTGGCGCATGTGTGGATAATCTATTCACTGACGATTTTGTGCATCATCATGATTGGATATAGGCCAATGCAGCGTGGCTTAATTGGCATTCACCTTGAGTTGGCCTGAGGTCGCAAATTTGACGGTGATATAGAGACCTAACCATTCATGAATATTGGTTTCCAATCCCTTTGGTACATAATATATATATATATATATATATATATATTTTAAAAAAAAAATTAGAAGGACATACTATTCTTTTCTTTTTCCTTTTTTTTTTTTAATTTCAAAGATAATCTATATATGCTAAATGGCATAAAATATATATTTAAATAACAAAACTCTATTTTCCTAGAAAAAAAAATAACAAAATTGTATAAGAAATTAGTTCATCAAATAGAAAGCTAGCGGGTGAGTCCAAGAAAAATAAGAAAGAAGAATTATTTTGTAGTGTTGGAGAATCAAATATGCCCGATACAGTTACAACTACTAATTTGAAGTATTCGTGCTTCATTCCTAAATGAAGATTATTACCGCTCACTAGAGAAGAAGTTTCAAAAATAGACAAGAAGTTTCAAGAACTACTTCTCTAGGTATTGTATCAGTAAGACTTTTTTATTATATATATATATATATATATTTTAAGTAAGTTTTAGCCCAAAGAAATGGGAAGAGAAGATTAAAATAATAACCTCCACTCATGAGACATGGTTCCTAACCGATTGTATTATTTAAAAGTGCTCAAAACCTAGAAAACCGACCCACCCAACAAATTGGGTTCGACCCAATAGATCATGGGCAAACTCAGTCACTTGGGCAATCAAGTAACAAATCTAAGATGGACGAAACTTTGGGTATTCGGGCAGATATCAAGTGTGAAAATCTTACACACCATCCTCTTAATTTTTTACCCCTAATCCTTCGAGGATTATGCCTAATTCTGAATCCATTTCTATGACCTGGTCCATTGACCTTGTCTCTCCTCTCTCTACCCCATCCACCTCTCTGCCTCTCTCTCATCTCCATCATTCAACCACCACGACAAAGCAAGCCAGGGTGTTACTGAGATACTTCTGGAAGCCTTCCATGAATAGCCGGGATATTGAAGAATATCCAAAGAGGCATTTAGGGAATCGGTCTTATTCTATCTCTGTTTGTACCGTTTGAAGAAAGGAAGGGGAAAAAAATTAAGACCAGTAAAAACATATTTTCCCAAAAACAGTAGCACCCTTGCAGTATTCTCTAGTGTCTACGCTTTCATACACACACCTAACGGACCAAAATTCTTATCCAAACCATATATAATGATACCCTTCAAGAAGCAAATAAGATGGTACCTGTGCATGGAACAATGGAATGCTGTGTCGTGAGCAGTGAATGCTAATCTCCAAAAGTGTAATCTGAATCTTGGTGGTTCTGCGTGCACAACATTTTCTACCATAACTCCACCGAAGTCTTTGAATGAGCATATTCAAAATTTATAATCTTTATATGTCTTTGTATTAATACCCAGGATAGGCCCATTTTACACATTATTAAAAGTTTCACAAATGTTTTTTGCTTGTACTATAAGCCCACAGCATAGAAGATAAAAGGAGTACAAAATTGAAAACTATGGCTAACGTGTAGTGGAGATGAGAATGTGCCCAAACTTGGTCTCAATCAATCAACCACCTAGTACAACCCATTGCCATGTTCGCACATAGCACATAGGACATTGTGCAACACACGGAGTAAGACGACGGTTTAGTATGTACAAACTGAGATGAACAAAACCAAATTCACATAACACAAGCCACCCTTGGCGTGCTGGTTTGCTGAAATGCCAATGGGACAATGGTTATATGCATGTGGTGTAGCCCAGAGACAAAATCTCATGGTAGGTAAAGGTTTCTTACTATTTGGGAAGAGATTATGGCCCAATAATAGCCAAGAGTAGCTGAAATGAATGACGTAACAAGTAATATACCGAAGGGGTTGCATAAACTTGTTTTTTCAGTTTCATTTGCTTTCTTTCTATTTTCCCCAATTTTCAACTTCAAGTTTTATTTTTTATAAAACTATCTATTCTCTAAAATTTCACATAATTAGCTCCAACAACAATATCCATGCCAACATTTGCAACTATCTGATCTATCATTATACAAATCTGGGCGTGTCATTGGAAAAAGAAGCCAGAGGAAGCCCACCATTCCTGCAACAAATGCTACACTTACCATTCCTGAAACAATTGATAAAAAGAAAAAAACAGAGGTAAGCTTTGATAAAAGAAGGTTCAAGAAAATAATAAAATGTGATATCAAGGACTTAAAAATTGAAGTTCAAAGGATTTTACTATGTTCGCATGTAAATCTGTAATATATTATTATATTGAGCAAATGCATGTTTAATATTTAATAGATCCAAAGCACTGAAATTAGAATCCCCAGCAGTTTAGATTATAGTCAAAGACAGAACAGAGTGGTGAAATTTCTAAGATGATGAAGCTTGGCCAACATTGAAAAACTTATTTTAAAGTTTCCCCACATAGATTTGGAGAGAGCCAACCAACTAGCAACCATGCCCTAGTCCAAAAATGTTGCGGTCAGCTATGGATCCTCAAAAAACTAGTTATAGTCTGCCATATGTATTCTTTTACGCCATTTTATTGTCTGATTATTCTATCTGAAAGCATACTCTATGTTACTTCCTAAATTAATATGTACCTTTTACTACAGTACTACTTCTATGAATTTTATTGTCTTCCTGTACCTTTTTTCATTCCCCTAAATTTAATGAACATATTCATTAATTGCTCATCTCTGAAACCAAATCATCTCAACCAACTCTCCCTCATCTTTTCATCAATAGGGGCCACCCCTATCTTTAAATGAATTTATTTATTTCGAATTTTATCTTTTCTTGTATTTCCATTTATTCATCTTAACATTCTCATTTCAACTACACTCATTTTATGTACATGTTGCTTCTTAACAGCCCAACCTTTAGTACCATACATTTGGACAGAACATTAAGGTGTCCCACACCCCCCCCCCCCCCCCCCGCCCCCCCCTCTCCCACCCCTCCTCTTTTTAAGATAGTCAGAGCATTGCCAAGAGGCTTGCAACTTAGTTGGATATTTTATCAACAGATTTAAAGAACAGCATCAAGAAAAGGTCAGAACTACTTGTAGTGACAAATAAATCCAAGATTTTTTTTTTCAATAGCATAGGAGCAACTAATGGCATACCATTCCTCCGTGAAAACAGCGCAGGCAATCCCATAAAATTGCAGAAGACATGAGCAACTACTGGAGCAAGAAGATGTCCTGAAATGAGTAAAAGTTCACAACAATGAGGTAGAATATTATTTTTTTATAATTGTTAAGACAAGTGGGTGAGGGGGACTTGAACCCTAGTTCTCCTTATGAGGGAGACCATGTAATGCCACTAAGCTACAAGGTTCTTAGCAAGTGAGGTAGAATATTATAAAATGAATAAAGAGACCAAAGGAGCCTCCCAATACCTAAGAATGAACTGTTAAAGAATCCATGTAAAATAACTAAATATTAAAGGGGAAAAAAAGAGGGAAAATTTAAAAGCATCTAGAATTATCTTAATTAAGTTGTTTGGATGACTATATATAAGGATCAAGAGCCAAACCCAAATACCAACAACAACTATGTTATTCAAGCATGGGTCATTGATCTTTGAACAGAATAATATCTGTGCTTAGGCACATTTTCTAAATAAAATAACACATCACTTATCAAGATTAAATAAATAATAAAACATTCATCTTTTTCTGGTAAATGATAAATTTAGATAACTCAAAAGAAGATGACAAAAATACTTAAAACAACTGCATAACATTCGTTCTTCAGTAATCACAATAAACTGTAGAGTTTAAACTCTACAGTCTACTGTGATTATAATCATAAGCCTGAGACCCTTCCATTTTCATTTTGAAAAGGTATAATTAATTCTAAAACTTGAGTAACAACTACTACCCTATTGCCTAAATCAACAAAACTCTGAGAATTTCCAATGCAATGAAAACATGATACAGTATGCTATCTAGCCTAGCACAATCCTAATTGCAAATTGCTATGGACTACTTATAGATAAAATAGAGGTGAGCACCATTATATGCATGTCTATGTCCACTCTAATTATTATCAAGAAAATTCAATTAGGCCCACGGTAGTTTATCTTATTGACCAACTGGCAGCACAGCTCCAAAAAATATAGTAAACTACATATAGTACAATCTTAGATTCTCTTGGAAGCCAGCAGATCGAGTATTTATTTTTTATTTTAAAAAATACTTCTGGCCCTTGCGTTAGTTATAAGATGCCAACATGTCAAAAATCACTTACCAGTTCGAATGTAGAGGAAAGATGCATATGAACCAAATATAACAGTGTAGCCAAGCTGGAGACCTGAAAACCACACATATAACAAGGGAATTGACATCTGATGGATAGAAAAGTTTTTAGAAATTGCATGTATCCCATGGAAACAGTAAGTCACGGGCTTACCTACAACCATGAAAGTTTTTATCAAGCTAAAGTTTTGCTTGCTGTAGAACTCCATTAAATGGTTTAGGTGTGCTGCCAAGAATGTAAAAAACAGTGAGACTGGGAATAAACAATGATCAGGATGAATATTTTAAATGCTCAGGTAAACTCAGGATGAGGATTCTCTGGATTTTTTATTTAATGACTTCAAAGTGTAAGAGGATTCTCCTTCTTTTCCACAATAGCAACTCACTTTTGTCATATTTTAACATGAGGGCAAATTAATCATGATTTCTTATAATTAACTCCAAAGCAATGACGGATAGATTATGTGCAAATCCATTTTCACATTAAACCTGAATGTCAGTTTCATAGAAATTGATTGCATAACTACCTTAATCCTAAAGACCATCTAATTCCTAAAACACATCAATGATGGTATACATAAGTGACCACCATCACGCCATGCTCTATGTACATCACAAAAGATGATTCATAATTATCCAAATCATAGATTTAACATATGCTGAAAATGACTTTTTATCAAATTACCTAAACTAAAGAAAATAGGGCACAGACGTATGGCAGTGTACGGTTTAAATCCTCCACAGAGAAGTAGAGGTATCATACATGCCCTGAAGACCAGCTCCTCAGTAAGTGGTGCCTGTTCAGAAAAGCAACATTAGAAATCGAGGTATAATTGAAAATACTTAGGGTTCCATCTTTCAATCAACCGAATTACAAGTAATCAGTAAAGATTCAATATTGAAAGGGGAAATCACAAATCAACTAATCCTTCATCGTGATAAATTTCGCAATATAAGCAAACAAAGCAATGATGAGGAAACTCTATTTTTGATAATTCAATAGTTGGGGGAAAACAGGTGTAAGATTCATTACGCATTTTAAATTAGGCCTAATATCGTCAATGGTTGAAGTCTTATGAGTATCTCTCTCTCACACACACGCGCACAAACGTTCCTATATTATACAAACTAGCAGTTTTCAAAGTTATCGTCCGGATTATGCTAAATTATTATGTATCTACTATCTATCATTTTCCAATACACCTACAAGAAACAAATTGCAACAATGGGATATTCTAATAAAAAAGATAGTACACATCATTACAATGGTTAATCATGAAAAAAAATCGATACCATCTGGCATAAATCCTTAAAATTAAATTCAAAGGGCACACCAAACAGTAAAGATACTCACCACAACAAAATTACGCCAAGCCGAAACATTGGAAGCAACCGAAATTATCAAATCAATAAACCCTTGTAATGAACCTTGGATGTACTCATACGAAAGTTCTTCACCTCGACTCACACGCTCTCTCCACTTATCCACCAAGAGCAGAGCCTTGAGGACCAAAGATCCCGCGTACATTAAACAAGTCAAGGAAACAGGAAACACCACAGCTTGCCACTGTTTCATACACAAAATCGCAATTTTCAGCAACCATTCACTCTTTTTCCAATCTGCAGACCATAAAAAAAATAAAAAAAATAAAAAAAAAAAAAATGCAAATCGAAAAGTTACCATTCGCAACATAAATTTAGCAAACATTCAATCAAATAAACGATACGATCAACTCACTATATGATCAACTCGGATTCCGTAAACATCGAATAGAATTGACGCCTCCTTACTTCTTATCTGAAATTATTCAACATTATATCATACACAATCAAAATTCAAATTAGTTTCTAAATTTGTGCCAAGTGTCATTTCAATTTTGCTTAATTTTGGTGTCAGGTGACTCATTCATAATGGTCGCTCTCGGCACAAAAGCCGAGGCGACCACTTCATTATCACTACTGGTGAAAGTAGAGAGTGCTTACTGGGAGGATGAGAGTGCAGATGAGGAGAGAGAGAACGGAGGAAATGGCGGCGCAAATGAAGCGTCGGATCATGAAGCTGTTGAAGGAGGGAGGAGGTGGGAGGCGGAGGATCAAAGTGGGAGCGTGAAGAATCGCAACGTACAATAAAGCCATGGCGGTGCAGGCCGTCACCGCCGCCGATTTCGAAATGGCTTCTTCCTCCATTGCTATGAGCTTTACCTTTTGTTTCACAAACCCTAAAACAGAGAGAGAGAGAGAGAGAGAGAGAGAGAGAGAGAGAAATTTCGTTGAGGCTGGTTTTTGTGGTTTACTTGGAAGGTCGGATTGGAGGTTTGTTATACTTATCTTGTGCTCAGTGTAACTGTTATGGAATCCCTCTCTACCATTTCTACTGGTACTCGGTACTCACTACTATTTCTTGTCTTGACCACTAGGCCTGTCCAAGAGCCAAAAATAAAGGTAAAAATAACTAGAAAAAACGGAAAGGTTTCAAACTGTCAAACAAGGTAAATCCGCAGTCAAAATGCTATCTTATTCCACTTTATTAATTTAAAAAGTTATTTTATTAATTATACAATATCATTTTACAATATTCTAACATTTTAACTTTTATTTTACAATTTAATACAGTAAAATAATATTTCTACACAATAAAATAATATATCCCAAAACTCAAATAAAAACAAAAACCCAAAACCCAAATCATCTCTGTAACCACTTGCTACCACCACCACCACCACCACGAAAAACATACCCAAACTGTTATTTTCTTAAAACCCCAGCCACAAACTTTGGCAACCATGGCAACCCACAAAATCAAAATCAAAATCAAACCAAACCACGGCAACCCCCAACTCCACCACCATGAACCCACAAAAAAAATCCATCCCAAAATCAAAATAAACCAATAGCAAAATGCCATACCCAATTCCTTTAAGCACTTGTCACAATGAACAAAAAAAAAAAAAAACCAACCTAGAACTCAGAGAAGATGATCCACCATGATCCCCGGAGAAGACGAGAAGCTTGGCATTGGTAGCAATGGCGAGAGAGAGAGAGAGGGGATGAGAGAGAAGAGAGAGGCTTGGTCAGGTCGCTTGCAGTGGGGCCTGTGGCAGTGGGTCCAACCATGGTGGCTTGGTGATGGCATTCATGTCCACCATGGTTTTGGGTCTGAAGAGGAGAGAACAAACAAGAGAGAAGAAGACAAGAGAGAGAGGGAAATGAAAAAAATGAGAAAGGAAGAGAGAGAAGAATCAGAGATAATATAATAGTAATTTTTGATTATACAATCTTGCTACAGTACCATCCTAGAAATAGGATGGTACTATAGTAGTATTGTAAAAATTTTTAGAATTGACACATTTTGCAAGTCAGGTTAGAGCAACATTTTAAGGCTGTGATGGTAAAATATATCAACATATACAATATACCATTTGAGTTGTGGATGCTCTTAGGAACAAATGAAATGGTACAAAATTTGTTGCAACTAGCCACGTGTTCTTAACTTCTTACATGGTAAAGATACGCCATATCTAAGGTGCGTTTGCATAGCGACAGTGTTGCGTTTGCGTGCATTGCGGGTTTTTTTTTTATTTTTTTTAATTTTTTTTATGGTCCCATGGCACTGCTCATGATCAATTAAGTGATAAAAATGTGTGAATAGTAATTTGTAGCAATAAAAAATATTTTGTTATAATATTTTTAGCAATAAGTTTTCAGCAAAATAAGCGATATCCAAACGCACACCTATACTATTCACAACTTGCGCCCTGTAATGAGCTGTGTAACTTGATGTGGTTTTAGCATTTCTCTTTTTTATCACAACTTTTTTTGGTTTTTAAGTAAACTATATTTACTACCAGGCATTCTTGACGCGATGGTCACTCTATAAGTATAATTTTTTATGGGCTCACTTCACACACGTATACACTTAGAGTACGTTTGGTACATTGAATGAGCATTACGACAAGAATTGTAATCTTTATTACTTATAATAAAGTGTGTTGTAATGTAATAACTAAACCTATTCATTAGTTTGGTTGTGAGTTATAACCTTAGAATGAAACTTAATATTTATTTTAGGAAATATCTTACTCATACAATTATATCTCCTTAAAAATTGTTATTTGTAAATTTGAGAGAGATATGTGTTAATTTTTATAATTTTTTATTTTTATAATTGTTAGATGTATATGGAAAGTTAGTTTATTTGGAAATATATTAAGTTTTAAAATTATTGCACTTACTAAGGAATAGCTAATACAAGCTTTTAAAGAGGAATAATTATTCCTCATTTTGAAGAATAGCTATTCATAAGGAATGACTATTCCTTGTAATAAAAACATAACCAAACTAAAGAATAACTAAACTATAGGAATAACTATTACATTACAGCGCCTATTACAATCTACCAAACATGCCCTTAGATTAGACTATAATAGAATTCCTATCTTTTATTTAAAAAAAAAAAAAACTATATTTGAACTTAAATATAATTAAATAAAAAAAAAACATTTTTTGAATGAATATTGTAGGGGCGGTTTTTGGGGCTCAGGCCCAACAGGCGGGTGGTTCTGGCCCAAAAGTCCCTCAACAATGAATTTGTAGAGAGTAGGTTACAGAACTAGGTTTTTGACAGAGGAAACGTAGTTATGAACAAGCCATGCAACCAGTTGGACGTAGGGATATTCCTCCAAGCTTTTGGAATAACAGTCCGTAGGGCTGTATCTTCTGCTTTTTATCTCTAACTCCTTTCTCTTTTTTTCTATCTTTTTCTTCTTTCTGCTTCCGATCCTCTGGCCATGGGGATCTCCTTCTCTTATATAGCATTCTTCCTAAGATCACGACCCTACACTTGTTAATCATCTAGGCCTCTACTTGAGTGCCTGTTCCATAGGACATCCTCCCTCTTTTCTGTGAGTTGCACTGGCCAAGATAATTCTGTGCCCCTGTCCTTTCCACATTAATGCGGCTGGAAAAGTAGCTCCTTGGCATTTAATGCGGCAATCGTGGTTGCCCCCCTCCCTGAACGTCACGCACTGTTCCTTCGTATTGGATGACTTTTCGCCATGTATAGGGTATGAATTGGACACACACTTGGCGAGTCCGAGGAGGTAATCCTCCTCGGACGCCCCTAAGCAGGCCCAGCCCAACATGGTTGGGCCGGGATATCCTATGCCCATGCCTTTTCTTCTTGTCGTGGTTGGGCTTAGTACATGTATTATGGCCCAACGTCGACTGACGGAATTTACCCCCACAAATATTATAGGCGAAACTACACATTTGCTTCCTAAAGTTTACCTACTTAGTGTTTTGGGTTCTTGAAGTTTGAAATGAATACTATTAACCCCTAAGGTTTTAAAGATGAGATCTATTGGTCTCTCCATTAACTTTTGTTAGTTTTTTTTTTTTTTTTTTTGCTTACGTATGTAATGGAAAAATTCAATGGAATTTTTTAAATGACGTGACTTATCAAATAGTATTTGCTGATTTAAAAAATAAAAAATAAATAAAAACACATTAGTATTTGATCAATAAAAAGTGGGTCGTTCATAAAAAATTTAGATATGGCTTGACAATAAATTCATTTATGTTTGTTTGTCTATCAATAGGCCAAACTTGAGTTTTAGTTTAAGGCTTGTTTAACACATGAGTCTAGCCCATGAAAAACAAATTGTTTTGTGAACAAACACATGAGCAATAAAACTTGATTTACAATTTAAAAAAAAAAACATTTTGAGCCTAGGCTAAATTATGGACTTAGTAATAAGTTTGATATATGCTTTAAAAATAAACTCATATCTTGCTGATGAATATCAAGCTTGATAATGTACTTTTATTGGATATTGAGATCGAGTTAAACTTAACGAATAAATCAAGTTAAGCTCAAGTTTTGGGATTTTTTTATGAGCTCAAGCTCGAATATTGGTTGTAGGTTTGGTTCTAGCTTAAGCTAAACTTAAACATTTTACTTTTATTATCACGACAAAGTTGAACATTTAATACTCAACAAAACTCTAACTATTATATATATATAAAGATATATATTAGGGGAGAAACATGATAATTTCATTAATTTTTATTCTATAAAATTATTAAAAATTGGTTGTCAAAGTTCCAAGTATAGATATCATTTATTTATGTACTTTAGGAAAATAATTTAAGCTTGCTTTAAATTAAACTATACATTTTTAAAAAAAATTTACCCGATGTATATGTTTGATTATTCTCAATAAAACTAATTATATTTTTTATGAAAAAATTGGGATTGTTTTCATTTTGAATCATAACCATCACTTGAAATAATAACACACACACATATATATATATATATATATATATAAAAGAGTCATCTACCAAAAATAAATTAAAAAATTTATATATGAAAGTATAAATTTAGCTCTCAAAATTTGGGATTATTTACATTTTAAATATTTATTATAAAATTTTGACCATTACGTTTAATTTCATTTTTATATTGATTTTTTCATTTATTTTTATTAGTAACTTGAATATTAAATATCATTGAAGTGATATTACTAACTAAATAGACATAAAGTCAATGTAAAATAATAATAAAATCAAACGTAAAATATCATCATAAAAATGTTTAAAGTGTAAAAATCAAGACAAATACAATTTCAAAATTTAAGTGCATTTTGGTGCTTAAATTTTACCAAAATTTTATTTTTTGTTTCTAAGCTTTAATAAGTTCATTTTTTGTCCCTAAATTATATAAAATTAAGTTTTTTAATTATTTCTAAACCATTAAAAATATTTTACTTTCATTTATAAACTTTAAAATATATTTTTTATCCTAGAATTATTTTTTTCATCCTTATTTTTGTCTCTAAATTAAAAAAACAAAAAACTCTTTACAAATTTAATAATGAAAACAGAAATTTTCAAAATTTATAGATAAAAAAGAAACTTTTAATTTAGGACCAAAATAATATTTTGGTGCAAAATTTAAATGTAATTTACATTTTTTCACCGTAATTTACATTTGGACACCACGTGCTTCCCACTCGATGTATCAAGAGACGCGTTTCTTCTCATGAAAGGCAAAGTAATTCGTTTTTCCTTTTGAAGGGCAAGAAGGTAATACCATATCCAAAGAAACGTCACCTCTCAAACATCGCACCGTTAAAAGTTAAAACCCACCTGAATTGATAGACTTTCAGCACAAAATGTCAAAATTGCCCTCATGCACTAAAATAAAAACAACAAACTGAACTGTTGTAGCAAATTGAATTCTCTCCGTTTCCCTAAAAAAAATGAAGGAGTTTGCCGTACCGCCGGTGGTTTTCCCGACCGGACAAAATCCGGTGGCCGGAACCAGCGTTCAGCAAAGGAGAGTCCCAACGGCACCGTTTCAGCCACAGAGACCCACGAGCTCCAGCATCCCCTTCATGTCATTCGATATGGGATCCGCAGCGGCCTCCACTTCCTCAGCCTCGATCTACGGCGGTCCTATCGGCGGAGGAGGTGGCTCTATGCCCGGAAGTGCTAGCTTCGAGGACGAGGAACCCTTGCTCGACGAGCTCGGGATCCACCCGGAGCAAATCTGGAATAAAACCAAGTCGATTCTCAACCCGTTCCGGGTCAACCCGGTCGTACACAAGGACTCGGATCTATCCGGCCCGATCCTCCTCTACATGGCGCTCTGCCTTTTCCAATTACTCGCCGGTAAGCTCCAATTCGGCGTTATACTCGGCTGGATCGTCGTCTCCTCTATCTTCCTCTACGTGGTGTACAACATGCTCGCCGGAAGGAACGGTAACCTGGACCTGCACACGTGCACGAGCGTGATTGGCTACTGTCTCTTGCCGGTGGTGATCTTTTCGGCCGTGTCGCTCTTCCTGCCTCAAATCGGTGGGGTCAGGTTCTCGATCGCCGGGATCTTCGTGTTCTGGGCGACTAGGGTTTCCACGGCACTCATGGTTGCGCTCGCTGATGGCGGCGACGAGCATCGCAGCTTAATAGCGTATGCGTGTTTCTTGATTTACACTCTGTTCTCGTTGCTTGTTATATTCTAGTGGGATTTGGTTTTGGAATTCGCTGTTTGGTATTGAAATTTCTGTTTAATAGAGTAAAAAAAAAAAAAAAAAAACCTTTTGTTAGATGTAATTTTTGGCTTATAATTGATATTGATCGTAATGCTATAATTTTGTGCTATAATGTGCTATAATGAGCGTTTGATATGGAGGAAATGGATATGTTATTTGTAAATGAATTGTCTGAAGTTTTAGGTGAATGCTTTGCTACATTGGTGTGTTTATTGTTGAACTTTCAAAGCCGATAGATTTTTGTTTTGGCGTTGGAGTTTCATGTGTAATGTGATTACTTGTTATAATGTATTTGAGTTATAACATTGATCACCAAAACAAGAGAAAGTGAGGCTGAACTAGATTGAGAAATCTGTGCCCATGTGCTGGTTTATTATTTGACCCTGTTTGGAGAGAATCTGCTATTTTGTGTCATAAATTGTTATCTTCTGTTCTCGAAACAGCTTATATAAGATTATTGTGATAATTTGCCTAATATTGGCCTGTTCATTAGGATATTTTCTTTTGGGCAAAACTTAGATGCAGTACCTTATGACTAGTACCTTAGGTTCCCCTTTTAATATTAAGACACTTGGCTACTTAACTGGACACACTAAAAGGCGTTAAAATTTTGCACGGACTGAGCAGTAGCCTTTTCTGTTTCACTTTCGTTGGACTCAAGAAGTGAAACTCTCTCAACCTCCCTCTTCTATCTTTGCCAGAAATCAAGCACCCATACCCTTTTGAAGAGAAATCAAACAATTTTGATAGACTTGCTTTGATAGGAGTGATGTTGGGCTTGGAATTCGAATTAGAGGTGGAACTCCAAGGCTTTGGAAATTGGAAGGTGGGAGACAACAGATCGGCAGTTTCCCATACTCAAATCTAGCCCCTCCAATTCATAACAACAGATTCTCTCCATTGTACAAAAGTTTTGGGTGGTTACGCAAATACACAGGTTTTGGGTTTGAAGATTAATTAGAGTTTTAGGTTCAATCTTTTTTAGTTTAGATGAGAGAATTAGTCAAGAATTACTGAATTAGCATTGTACTTGACAAATTCACGGTGGTAAATGGAGGTTATGCAAACCCACTTCAGTAATTTATCCAATTTAGGGCCTTTGTCGATATTTTTCCTGCAACTTCAACGGGTTGGATAGAGGGTGTCAAGATTTGCTGTCTGTGGTTTTTGTTGACATGTTCCAAATTATGGTTGCAATGTTTTGTCAATGTGTTATCAGTTGGAAGAATGAACCATCAGATCTCTTTCTAAAGGTATATTTTCAAGACTAATGGCCACTTAATCTCTTTCCTAAGATATATTTTCATAAGCCAAGCAATTGGGCGTATGAAAATTGTGCTACTTTGGTGGATATGACGAGTTCCACAGTTTGTTACAATTGAAGGTGATGACTGATGGTATGGGTGCTTGATTTCTAGCAAAGAGAGGAGTGGATTGAGAGAGTTTTGTTTCTTGAGTTCAATCGAAGTGAGAGAGAATGAGCTGTTGGATTGGGTTTCCTTAGTTCTTGCGAAATTTTAACGCCGTTTGTTGGGTCTAGCTAAGTGCCATGTGTCTTAATATTAAAAGGGGAACTTAAGGTACTATACTTAAGGTATTGTACCTAAGTTTTGAGTTTTGCCCTTTCTTTCAGACCATAGTTGCTCTTTAGATTTTTACCATTTGTCTTACACTAACAAATACCATAACATTTTTTGTCATTTCCTGTAATTTTTGTTGTAAAATTCAATATTGCTTTCACATCGATAGTTTAAACAGAGCTCAAGTGACTCCATTGGGCAATGAAGCAGTTTGGGAAATGGACTTGATAGCTTCCCTACTAATCTAGTGGAATGAGACAAGGAATTTCCTTATCAAGTGAGCGTTTAGTTGAAATCTAGCTAATGGGTGATTTGAGAAATGAAGCTTTGTAGAGGAGGGGATATATAATATTTAAACTGATAAATTGATTTGTCGCAAAATGCCTCTACTTCCCAATTACACTTTTACCTGTTTGTGGTAATTGAGTAATTCTCTAAATAACTCTTCAATTAAAAAAAGAAAAAAGAAAAAAGGATTTTTACTTGGCCCCAATTCCCATTATTTTCTTGTTAAGTTTATAAGTTGTGATTGGAAAAACATAATGTATTTATTAATACACCAATTATGCTACTTGTATTCTGCACCAACTAATAATAGGTCCCATCAATAATTATGAAAAATGTGTTTAACTTATTGTTAACTTGGATAGAGTAATGCCATATATTATTTCGGTTAATTCATTAGAGAAATTCTTGTTTGCTGCTGAAATTTGAAACTTTTTGTTGCTGAGAAAGTATAGGAGAATAAAAGAAAATTTAGATTTAGTTTTTTCTTGATATTATTAAATGAAATATGTAGTCACAGTCCATTAATTGAATGCCATTATGCTGTTTGGTTTTGTTGTGATGAGTTCAAATATAAGATTCTAAAGTTGTAGTTGTTGTTGTTGGGGTTTTTTTTTTTTTTTTTTTTTTTGTAGTTCATCTTTCTTGGCCGAAAAATATAATTTTACTGTTCTTATTATGTCTAATGACACCTTTACATGCTTGTCCAAAGAACGAAAAAAGATGATGATCTAGGCTTGGTGATTATTTTCTAATAGTGTAGGAATATACAAAGTATTTGGGGGAAAAAAAGGGGGGGGGTGAATCAATGGTTTTGTGATTAGATGTGAACAGGAAGAAACCATGAATCTGATATATTCGGGGCCCGGGTTGGGATGAGGAATCAGAGAGCCCTAGTCTTCTCTCCATACTTGATAGTCCCAGCAATGAACATTGGGATTGCTAGAAAATTAAGTTTAGCAGTCGTCCAGGCTTGAACAAAAACATAAGCAGCACCCAAGACCTGAACAACTAGTGCATGTAAGTGCTTTAGCCACAACTTATTGTCTTCTGAGAAGTAGGCAGTAATCGTATTAGGTCTACCAAGGTGCAGTAGAAGAAATGGAGCCTAAAAAAATGTTATTTTATTGTATGCATCTATTAAACCATTTTTAGATACTTCATGGTTGTTGGAAAGTATTTCAAGCGAAGCTATTGAACTAAGTCTGTTGACAGCAAGTTACAGAATATGGTGTCTATGTAAAAGTAGTCACGGATACAAGATTGGGTTTGATGAAGATAAAGTCATATGCATGCAATGTGATCCATAATTTACAACATTGGCTTTCCCTGTTCAAGTACAAAGGGCCATTGATTTTTAGAAGGCAATCATTCAATGTTTTAATGAGCTTGTTTAGTAATAGAAAGGTTTTCTTTTGTTGAATGGAGTTTCAATTTCCCAGAGCTTGAACACATTCAACATTATGGTTTTACTAGAGTTTATGAGTTTCTCTTAAATTTTCCCTGGTGATAAGTTAACCTTGCTTTTGAAAAATGAATGGAGAACATTATTGATCCTTTTTGGGAAGAATTTATTGAACAAGAATTAGGAAAGATGAGCAAGAGGCGTGCAAGAGTGATGTTGGTTAAACTTTGTGGAGGAGGCAATTTGACGTTTACCAATGTATGCATGGAGTCCTCATTTCCTATTTAGTATTTTCTTCACGTATTCCCCCATGGAAAAAGAGGACTAGAATAAAAATTCACTCATCAAGATTTATTATGAGCAAGAAAAGATTTATATGTGGCAAATTGATTCATTTTTTTTGCAAAGGAGAATACAAGGATGGAAAGGATTGGTTGGACATCTGAGAGATTGAGGTGGGGATGGTTTGAACTTGAGGACGAATCTTCTCCAACCCAGAGAGAACTAGTGTAGAATAAATTAAAAAGTTAAGCCCAAAAAAAAAGACGTGCTTTATTATTTTGTCTTTTATTTCTAGATGTCATGTTTTATTTAGTATTATGTAGTATTTTAAAAGGTCATGTGACTAGCATGTAGCTTTTAATGTAGTTGGATGGCTAAGATTTATTTGTTATATACTTATAGCTATATGTAAGATGAAGCGTTATGATTCTAGGGTTCTAAAGGCTAATATAAATAGCCTATTTTGAGTCATTGTAGGCAGTCTTTTACTCATCTACTTTATGAAATTTCACAATTGAATATTTCTTGAGCTCTTTGAGCCTAAAAAAATTTATTTGTTGCTTGAATTTCTTACTCTTCTACACCTTATCCGTGTTCTCTACATTGCATCACCTACTCTGAGTTGAGAAATCCTTGACCACCCATGCTAGTCCTAAAAACCAACCTAACCCAACTTGGGTTGGGTTGGGCTGGGTTCCTAGGTTTGGGCACTTTTGTCAAACCTAATAAAAATGGCTTTATTTCAACTATTTAAGTCTTTTATTTTATAAATGATTGCAATTTACACAATTGAACCTTATATTCCAACTCCATCAAACTAAGTCTTAAATTCTATGAAGAGTTTTGTGGCTTAGTTGACACTAAGTGTTTCCAATGGAGACATCTAGGTTTCAAATCCTCACTCCCCCAGCTATCGAATTATTTTTACAAAAAATCTTAAAATTCCAAAATATTTTTGTTTATAAGGTAAAATACCAAAATAAATTAACTAATAAATTTAAGCTAAGTATTAAAATTCAAAATAAATTAAACTTATATTTTTAAATAAAAATAAATTTTAAATTATTAACAGTGTTAACTAGTTCAGATTAATCAAGTTGAAATTTTTGTGAATCTAAACCCAATCTAACTGAGTTTCAAATGGAACTCAACCTATCAACCTATTAAAAACCAATCCATGGTGTCACTTATCAAAAAAAAAAAAAATCAATCCATGGTGTCGGATTGGGTTCATGGGGTCGCTTCCTCCCCCTGTGAGAGCAGGGAGGAGAGTATGGTCATGGGTTCAAGACTTATCAATTCATAGCCAATCTCAAAGTTTTAGACCTAAGAGCTGAGACTTTGATGTTGTTGCAGTCAACAAAAATGGCAAAAGATTATGAAGTAAGTTGTTTGTTATGCCAACCCCTCCAACCTGTTCATGCTTTATCCAGATTTGGAAATGCAAAACTGAATATTTTATTATTAGTTATTGTTGGGGAATGTATTCGTTACTTTAACAAGCTTATTCATAATTTAAAGCATGTTTCTGTACAAAGTTATTTTCAATATGAAGTATAACTCAAGGGACATGAAAATTGTTTAGCATCCTTTTCTAAATCTATGGCCGTATTCCTTTAAAAGTGTATTGGGAATTCATCGCTGATGATGGATATTATTGTCTCTTTGATTGCAAAGGATGCCTATTGGGAATTCATCAATGCAACTTGCAATGCTGCTGTGGTAATTTTTTGGTGTATTGGGAATTTCTAAACATTGATGGATATTAGGATATCGTGATCTACTTGGTTGCCAAGAAGGCCTGTGGATAAAATTAATTATAAGCTAGCTATGGTATGGAAATCTAGCCCCAATGGGTTTGTGAGAATCCTTCTTATTATCTCTCCATTTATGCCCCCCCTCCTCTCTTTTTTCTCTATTTTGTATATTAGTGAAAGTCAGCTGTTTGGGAGTTTTTCTGTGTAGGAGACTTCTAATGTGTTCACGTGGATTGTGCTTGGTTATTTCCAAGGGCACTGAGATTTCAGGACAGATTTTTGAATCTTGCCTTTCAGTCTGCAATGTTCTAGCAGCTCTTGACTGGTTCAGCGTGGTTGATGCATTTCTATACATTTAATAAAACTTATTACTTATCAAAAGAAAAAACTCTTGATTGGTTCAATTATTAAAACATCAGCACTGCAGACGAGATTCTCTTGACGAACCATAGATAATGTGGTGTCCAGTTTTTCCTAGTATTTAGGTGTAGCAGGCAGGGTTATGTCCCAGGAGCACATTTCTCCCTAGTATGTTTTTTTTTTTGTAATAGAGTCATTTTCACAAGGTCCCATTAACAATGAATTCATAATTTAGCAGTTCCTTTTGAATTTGGAAATCAAGTACGTAATTGAGTACAATGTGACTTTTTTGTTGTTGTGGAAATAGCGCAACTCTTTCATGTGTTGGCTCTCTTCTTGACTTATTTCTTTCTCCTTGAACAAATTTTAGTGGAATTTAGCTTTGATGTTAGTTGAAAACTTTTGTTTAGGGGAAAACAATCCTTGAATCAGGATATTATAGGTCAGGGCTGTCGGTTATTGGAATTGCAACTGAAAGAAATATTGTGATCTACCTTTCTAATTGGAGTAGTCGTCCTGCTTTTGGCATGGTTGGTTGTGACTTAAGCTGCTGTTGCTTGATTATATATATAGATATAAGAAAATGTACAAAATAGTCAGTTTCTGTTGAGGTAGTTAGGTCTACTTCATTTGACTTTATTTGATGGATTGGGTAGATGTGAATGAGAAGCCTCAATTAAGACTAAATTATGAGCTTTCCTTTTATTTTAAGATGCTTCTCACTGCTCTGTTATCGACTGGTAGTTGTTTTATACTGTTTTCGAAGCTGTTTTCACTGACATCCGTGGATATTGGAGACATATTTAACTACCAAGTTAGGAAATTGAGTAGTTTGACTTAAATTTTAAATTCTGTAGTCTATGTATTGTGTTTACTTCAAAATACCTTATGACTATATTGTTTCTATAAAGACTATTAGTGTTGAAAAAGTACAGTTGAAAATGAAAGAGAACACGGATAGGTCTGTGTCAGCATTATGGTAGATCAAATTTAGAGGAGCTGCTACAGATACTCTTTTGAAACCAACCACATTTGTTGGAGGCTGTTTAACTTACCACCACCAAAAAAATTTCAAGGTATATATATATAACTTCAGTGATTTAATGAAATCACACAAGCCAGCCATCATGGGTTCTGTAGTTGAAGATCCTGTAGAACATGATATGTCCAGTGTAGGTTTAGCAGACATGGAGGATGAAGATCTTTTTGAGATCAATTTGGAAGCCGTAAATAGTATCCCTCCACCACATTACTGGGATAGCTATTTCACGGCGACTGGAAATGTGCTGCTAGCGAATTGTCTCCTGCCCATATCTGACGTTTCCAGTGCTGTTCCGATTGTATCCAAAGATGTTTCTAGCGCTGTCCCTGTGGTATCCAAATCAAGCGAGCCGTTGTCGTTGGCGGGAGAAGCTAATTTTGTTGTGATTGCAGAGCCGATGCCCCTAGGTGAGCTTCTACCTTTCTTGGGTGGTTTTGGGGTATCTCGGACACACAGGCAAATGAAAGCATAATGTATATGATAGACCAATTACAATACAGGGGTGGTACATTTTTCGGGGTGTCCAGTGACACCTATTAGCAGGAAGTAGGATTAGCCTGTTGCTGTTACACAATACTATAAACGAAAAATTTGAATTTGGCTTGTTTTATTTTGTTGCCTTTGCTACCTTTTTTTTTTTTTCTTTAAAATAAATTAATAAGTTAATGAAATTTAGACTTCAAACGTGTTTGGGCAGCAGAAATCTTTACTATCAACTGTGTTGTTGGTCCCTCCCTACCAACTGCAGTAATAATAAATATTTCCACGTGATTGTACTGATTGTAGATTTTTTTTTAATAAGAGTACAATGTGTCTTATTAACTCAAGCTCATTTTCTCGTCAATGGCTCTTTGGCTAATCAACGAAAGTTATACTTTTAATATCATTGCTGTATTGTACTGGGAAATCCGAATGGATCTTTGACCAATCAACAAAAGTTATATCATTGTTGTATTGCACTGGGAAATACGACCAGTATTTCTTGTACTTGTACGTGATCCTGTACAGATAACCATGTAAAACGTTTTAATCCAACAATTATCAACCAATAATACCACAATGTACTGGGTGTTTTGACTGATAAATAGAAAGCAGCCCCAGTGCAAAGAAAGCTGTGTGAGTATTTGAAGCAACCACCGCCTTTTGCTTCTATTGTTGAGAGTAAGCCCTTCCACCTCTTGTTTATAGTTTAAACTCTTCGTACACTCAACTGGATTTGACTCACATTTTTCTATTCTGCCCTTCTTTTTTCTAGTACCTTTGCGTGGGCATGACTATGTATTGAGTGGGGGCAAGTATATTTGCTCAGAAATATTATGGGGAAAATCTGGAATAGTAATTTAGGTTTACCTGAAACCTAAATTATAGTAACTAGTT
The DNA here is from genome assembly GCF_932294415.1 of Quercus robur. Taxonomy (NCBI): domain Eukaryota; kingdom Viridiplantae; phylum Streptophyta; class Magnoliopsida; order Fagales; family Fagaceae; genus Quercus; species Quercus robur. The sequence goes on from NC_065540.1 coordinate 9,674,177, forward strand.
GGATGAGCCACCAAGCTTAGTGAGATGATGGCACTACAAAAAAAAGGGACTATCTCGGCGTGTTTTTCTTGCAAACGCCGTTATAAGTAATCTATTGAAGTGGTATTGCAGTTGTTTTTGTAAATGCCGCTAGAAATCTTAGATCTATAGCGTCGTTTTCAAAGCGTCACAACAGAAAATTTATATCGGCACTTGATGGGTTTATAGCGGCGCTTTAATTTTTATGTTCATTTTCTTTTTATACAAGGCCTATTACAGCTGTTTAACTGCCAGAATAGGTAGTTCCCATTAAAATCTATTACGGCGATTCAAAAGCGTCGCAATAGGTCCAATAGTCAAAATTGATTTATTTTTTTTAACAAACCTATTACTGTGCTTTTAAACCGCCGCAATAAGTAGTTGCAAAATAAAAACCTGTTAAGAAGCTTCACCATGTCTTCAATGGTGATATGATGGCCTTGTAAGTGTTGTTGCTTTGGTAAAGGAGTGAGGAAATGGATTCTTGAAGTACATATATAGGTTGCAACAAGTTGCTAAAACTAGATTATGAGGTTAAGAAATTTTATGTCCACTTTTGCTTGTAATAGGAATCCCAATACCAAAGAGGAAATTTACACCTTTAATTGAGAAGTTACATTTGTGTTGAATCTCTCCGAATACTCATTTGAATTTGTTAAGCTGTAGCTGTTTTGTAGTTGTCCTTGTTCACGCACATGATATTGGATATGTCATGGACTCATGACATGTTTTGGTATTGGTGGACACCTTAGTAATACACACATGGAAAAAAAAACTTACATACCACATAGTGTGTATACTTGAGTTTTTGTAAATAAAAATGTGATAGCTTTGGACACTTGGATAGCACACAAAGATGAGGTGTTGTGTTTTTTAGGGCCTGTTTGGATTGAAGGGAGAAGGAGGGAGAGTGGAGGGGAGTAGAGTTGGCTGAAAATAGACTAATTTTGGGTTAAATCTACTCTACTCTGCTCTACTGCTCCTCTCTCCCCCTCAACTCAAACGGACCATTAGTATACGTTGGAAAGCGTGTAAAGACAACATGCATTTAAAGAGCACGAAAGAGAAACACCAAATTGATAGCATCAACTTAGTTCGACTAAGATCCATAGCAGATGTTCTATAAAAAATGTCATTTTGACACACCAAAAGCCTACTTTATTATTTTACCATATCATTTTACAACATCCTATTTATCAGATGTTTTATCATTTAATTTTATACATTAAAATAATATATTAACTCCTCCCACCAAACACTAAGAAAGAGAGAGAAGAGAGAAAGTAAAAAAGGATGAGAGAGAAATAAATAAAAAACTATTTTTTTAGCATTCTTGTCCGTACCGTTCCAAAATGGAAAGATACCGTTCACATGTAGCAAAAATTATGAGATTTGGAACATCTCATAAAGAGGGTTTTTTGGTGTTTGGTGTGCCAAATATTTAGCATTTGGCACATTTAGCATATCTGCCGCTGTGGATGCTCTAGGATAAGACCTACACTAGTAAACAGACCGTGCATGATTTCTTTCCAATGATCTTGCAACCTGGAAATGGCAGATGTGAGATCTTGATTAGGTATTAGGGGTAGCAAGCAAACAAAGAACTTGGGTTAGATTGTTGCAAAAAGACTAGTCTAAGATTGTACGATGGAAAGATTCACTAACTTTTTTTTGATGATCGGAAAGATTCACTAACAAATAAGGACATACACTTTAAAAAAAAAGTAACATGTAATCATACTACATATGCTTGTCACAACCATTGCTCAGTGAGGTAATAGAATGGGTCCATTTTTACTTGCTGTGTAAATCCTATCACTCTCTTATTAATTATTATATGTCATGTGACTTTTGCCTATGTCACAAGATAGAAAATCGATGAGCATGAATTATTTGGCCCAAAGGGTATGCTAGGAAAGTAGTCAAGCGAATTAAAGTTGAGTAGCATGAAAGCAAACGGAAGAGGATTTGGTACCATATCCTTATTTTTTGCTTACTTACATGAGATTCGTGTCAAATTTGGGAGTTTGAACATAAATGTAAGTACAAGATTGTGTGTTAAGGGTTGAGCATGGCTTTAAGTTGGTTAAACTTACGTGGGATTAGAGAATACACTACATTGTAGTGTGATCAAACAGATCTAGGGCACAACAAGGTTTAAAAACAAAGTTTAACTCCGAAATGATTTAAAGCTACTTTTTCTAACCTATTATGTGGCGAATTATGTAAGATTATTCATGTATATTATTTAAACAATTTACATGACTTATTAAAAAAACTGTATAACTAAATTTAATATCTTCAATTGCCACATAATAAATTTGAGGATTTGAAAAAGATAGCTCCAAATTGGTTTGGAACTAAACTTTTTCCTTTATTTAAATAATACACATGGACATTTTATAAATCACCATGTAGCATGTTAGGGAAGATAGTTTCAAATTGGTGTAGGCCAAACTTTGTCTGATGGTGTTTAATTAGTAGGTGAATAATTTTGGTTAAGTGGAGGTATGAGGTGTCTTCCAGAATGTTCAAGACTATGGGCACATTAAACCAACATGGTGCTTAAATCGTTTTAAAACTGGGCTCTCTTCTCTCATTTAAAGAGTTTTCTAACTAACTAATTTTGGACATGATAGAAATGGGCCTTAGACTAATCATGCTTTCTCTACATTATTGTTCGGCCCACTCTCTTTTTAAACATTATCCTAACATGTCTTTTAAACTATGGCACAAAATAAAATAAATGTGATCCTTCCTATCCAAATAAAAATTAATTATTTCTAAAAAAATAAAAATTAATAAAAATAATTAGATTGTATTTATTTCATTTCTAAATATTTTTCATATAATAAATGCTCACTAAAAATATCAATTTGGATATGAAAAACTTAAGGAAAAAAAATGAAAGAAGAATAAAAAATTAGTTGAATATCAAATAAGATCCCTTGAAAAATCTATTACTAGGAAAATAAAAAAATATATATATGAAATCTCACCAATCAAAGAGAAAATCATAAAAAATACTTCGTAGATAATGATATAGTATAATGGAAAAATAACAATGAAAATAATCATAATTATGATAAAAAATAATCATAATTATGATCAAACATGTAATATAATACCTCTCAATTAAACAAAATAATAATTTCATTTCAAATGTATGTATCTCTTATAGAATTTAACTGACAAAACTTGTTACAATTGTATATGCAAAATTTTTTTGTCAAATTTTCAATTATATAAAAGATTATTTTCATTTCAAATGCATACAACTCTTATAGAATTTAATTGAAAAAAAAAAAAAAAAAACTTGTTACGATAGTTTATGCAAAATTACTTTTTTTTTTCAATATTAAATTTGATAAAATCCTACTTTTAAAATAGGAACAAAGCCACAAATTATTATTGTGGGCACATTTTTTGCTTCAGGGAAACTTATGTACTCCCTGGCATTTTTGCTGTCCCACATCGAAGAAATCTCCCTCCCCCTTAGGCCTTATAAGTATGAGCCGAAGAAGTAAGGGTACCACTAGTTCTCTTCCTTTTATTGTGGGCGCATTTTTTGCTTCAGGGAAACTCATGTACTCCCTGGCATTTTTGCTGTCCCACATCGAAGAAGTAAGGGTACCACTAGTTCTTTAAAGAACTAGTAGTACCATTACTTCTTCGGCTCATGCTTATAAGGCCTAAGGGGGAGGGAGATTTCTTTGATGTGGGACAACAAAAATGCCAGGAGTACATGAGTTTCCCTGTAGCAAAAAATGCACCCACAATTATTTTTTGGAAACACAATAATTTGAAAATTATTATAATTATAATGCACATAAAGATAATTTATAATTTTGGAAATAAAATAATTTCTAAAGTTATTATATGTATTGAGGAATAGTTATTACATCACTTTTAATGAAGAATGATTATTCCTGATAAATAACTATTCAATGTCTGTAATAAAAATCTAACCAAATGATCAATAGCTATTCCACATGAATAAGCAATTTATTACATGACCTATTACAGTGCACCAAACATACCATTAGTAATTTTTCATCACATAATTTAAGAAATTATATGGATTTCAAAAAAAAAAAATTATAATATATTTTAAATATACATTAAAAATATAGTTAAAAAAAAAAAAAAAACCTGTCCACTAATATTGCTGTAAAACATTCACATTAGTCTTTGTAAAATGGAATAAGCCTCACATTTTGCCCAACCAACCCTTAAAACCTCCCACATTAGTCTATATGTATTGTTGTGGAAAAATATATTTGTAATGTAGTAATTGTGTAAATTTATACCGTCTCTGTAGCTTTGAAAATGAATATTTTAATAATATTTTACTAGTTTTGTTTGACTATTAAAAGAGGAAGAAAGAGATGAATTGAGATAATAATAAAAAAATTGATAAAAAATATATTATTTTATTGAAATGTAGCAAAAAGAAAAAGAAAAAAAGAAGAAAATAATTTAACTATTTTGAAAAATGAATATATAAAATAAAAGAGTAAATTTTTACATGATTCGAATATGCGCATAGGCTTCAAATGCCATCGAACCAATTCTGCAACTCCTTCGTTCCTGACCAGAAGATTGTCTCCCCGTGACTATGGGAATACCTTAACTGACCAAGTGAGGAGTTCATCCAAAACAAATGAGTTGACCACTCTCCGATCCCTTATCCCTGCATTTATGGACAGTAATTAGTAAGTACCAAAGTTGAGTTGAGTTGGACAGTCGGTTTTTGTCAAGAATCTTGTCCTATCTCACGGCTTTTAGTCAATCTATCATATCTCGAGTGACTTTCCTGCCAACCCCATTTATTTTCTATTAAAGCATTACTGATTACATCATGTTATTTTGACTTTAAATTTACTAACATGATGATTATTCATATAGAAAGAAGCCCAACAAATTAACATAATAATAATATATATCCTTTTATGAATTTTCCAGAATTTTAAATAGTGCTCTGTGTTCTTTTGCAATGTATATGTACCGGCCTGCATATGTTTTGCGCATGTGCATGTGCATGTTTATGTGTCTGTGTTTGGGGTATAAATTTTATTGTCGGCATATATATATAGATTGGTTTTGTTGTGGTGAATCAAATCTCTGCTGGGATGTCATCTCACAAAAATAAAAACGTACGAAACTAACAAATTGTTTCAATGGTTTAATTGCATGCCTTTGTCCTCATTTTCCTTCTGTGCTCATCAGCTCCCTATACCTACAATCAAAGCCCAAGGACATGCAAAACAGCTATTGGCAGATACTGGCTTTTCTATCACATCCAAGCACGGAGGGTTAATAGCAGGTCATGAGTGATGAGCATGTAAAGTAAAAATGTGAAAGTGCACACCTTCTTTTAGTGCTTGTACTGGTAGACGACTACCATTAAATCCCTGCCGGCAGCAGAAACGAAAAATAATAATCTTGCAACGTCCAAATTAAAGTGCATTCATATATCCACAGATAAGTTGGATACTCTTTTGTCTTCTTAATGCCTGTCTACCAATTGATGCTTTTGGATTATCAAAAAAAAAACCAATTGATGCTTTTGAATGTCCCGTCTAGATCTTTCATTTCTATCCCTTTTTTTTTTCTTCTTAAAAAAGAAAATTTCTTTCACAAACAAGGATAAATATTTCGAGATTCTCATCTTTTGAGCAATGGCATCATCACGTACATGTACATACTACCAGGGACCGAGCAATGGCGTCATCAGGTACATGCGTGTGTGGGTGTGGGGGACGGGGGTTAAAAAAAAAAATAGAACATAACAAAGTTTAAATTTGAAGTTGAAATTTCCAAAGGGTTACTACATTGAATTTTGATTGAAATGTCTAAATTAATCATTTGATTGCCATTTTGTTAACAATATTGAATGGAAAATTCATTAAGCGATATGCAAGTGATTCAATTTAATAATATATTCATTTAAAAGTAAAATTTATTAAAAATTAGTGAGGTGTAAGTCAGTATCGAGAATCCTGTTATTCTTACGTCATGTATGTTGATGACATTGTTTTGTTTTCCAAAACTTGAAGGGGGGATGCTATTTCTATCAATGATTGCCTTGACAAGTATTGTAATTGGTCTGGTCAGCTCATCAATAGGAATAAATCTAGCATCTTCTTCTCTAGGTCCACCCTTAATCAGTCATGCTAAATTATCAAGCAGGCCCTTAACGTGAAAGCCCTAAAAAAAGACTCCATTTACTTAGGTGCTCCTCTGTCCCTTACCAAAGCACCTTCGAAGGACTTTAAATTCCTTCAGACATATCGGAGACGAGATTGAAGGGTTGAAGAAGCTAGGGCCTCTAATAGGCGGCTAGATGTACCATGATTAAAGCTATGGCACAAGCCCTCCCTACTTGTACTATGGCAACTTTTGACATTCCTACTAAAATTTGTGACAACTTGGATACCTTATCTAGGAAATTTTGGTGGAATCCCAAAAATTCAAATGGTAGAGACCTAGCTTTGGAGGCCTGGGACAAATTGTGCATTCGTAGGAGTGCTGGAGGTCTTGGATTTAAAAAGGCAAAGGATATCAAAAAATCTCTCATTGCTAAGCTTGCATCGGTGGTAGCATCCAAGAGAGCTAGTTTGTATATAAGGCTATTTCAGAGTAAATACAAGGTGAGGTAAGATTGGCTTCGGAGAGAACTTACAACGAATGCATCCCCAATTTGGAGAGCCATAAAGAAAACGAAAACCTTGATCACTAAAGGAGCTTGTTATCTGGTAGGTGATAGAGCTTCCATTAACATTTGGTTGAACCATTGGATACCATGGTTAGCAGGCTTCTTGAACTTCACTGTTGGGTTGTCAAATTGTTACATGAGTTTTTGACCCTATATCTATACAAGCTATTCTCAGAATCCCTATCCTCGCTAAGCTTAAACCTAACAATTTATGTTGGATAAAGAATCCAAAGGGTGCCTTCTTTGTCAAACATGCTTATAGAATCTCTAAAGAGTATCTAACTGTCTCATCTAATACTAATGCGCCTTGGCAAATACTATGGAAGCTCAAAGGTCATGAAAGAATCAAAATGCTACTTTGGAAGATTGGCTCCAACCCATTATCTACTTAAGAAAACCTCCTCTAAATAATTGGCATTGATGATCCAAGTTGTGCTCTTTGTGGCTTAACAATAGTCTTTTGCCCATTTGTTCTTTAAATGCCCTGCTACAAGAGTCATCTTGTTTGTTGGCAAGTGGGGGATGAGATTTGACTTTTGCCCAATTAATTCAAATGAAGACATTAATAAAGATCCTTTTAATCACTTTTCAGGTACTCATCTACATAGGGAGGAGGCTTCCATGTGCTATTTGCATATGACCTTCACTTTGGACTCAATTTGGAGTTTGAGGAACAAATGTGTGCATAATGGTGGGGGATGTTATGGCCATCACTAACATCATACAGAATAGGGTCAAGGAATATGCCTTGGTTTTACCTAGTGAGGATCCACAGCAGTGGAGCTAAAAATTTAGTTTTTTAGCTCCACCAAAAGTTACTTTATCTATTTTACCTACACACATGCTGTAGCAGTGGATTTATTTTAGCTTTCAACACAATAAAATAATATATCCACTACAATAAACAACAATCATAACTACCCGCAACTGCTACCGTTGCCACTACCACCACCATCACCGCTGCCGCCACCGCCATTGCCACCGACTCTTCCGCCGCCGCCGCCGCCAACTCTTCCATCGTCAACTCTTCCACCGCCGATGCCACATGATAGAATAATATATTCTCTACAATAAACAATAATCATAGCCATTGTCACCACCACTGTCACTACCACCACCGCCACCATCAAAAAAATTATTTTTTTTCTCACCAATATTAGATAGTAATAACCTACCACTTAAAATTTATTGCAAAAATATTATGGTAACATTTCTTAATTTTAATTTCTCATTATTCTTAATTTTATTTTTCCCATTATCTTATTTTTTTTATCCAAATGCACGTTTCTTTCTTCTCCTTCTGCATTTTTTTTTTCCTCTTTGTTTTTCTCCTCCACACACGTAATCCTCTTATCTCATCCACCCTCAGCCACACCTTTTAACTTTCAACCATTTCTTATTTTTTTATTGTTTTATCTTTTTGTTACCTTTTCTTCTCATCTCCTTCTCCATTTTTCAATTGTTCTCTCTTTATTTCTCTATCCAAGACACAAGCTTCAATTCCGCTTAGCCCAACTAAAGCAACGCTAGTAGGTCCACCACCATGCCTCTATCAACCTCTGGTTCATGTTTTTTTTTTTTTTTTTTTTTTTTTTTTTTTTTTTTTTTTTTTTTTTTTTTTTTTTTTCTTTTTCCTGGTAGTGGTGGGTTTGATGAGTGTGGGTGTGGTTGAGTTTGTGATTAATGTGGTGGTTGTGGGGGTTGCCGTGGTGGTGGAGGTGGTGATTGATATTGATGGTGGTGGGTTTGATAAGTGTGGGTATGGTTGGATTTGTGACTGATGTGGTGAGGGTTGCCGTTGTCGGAACTGGGTCTACGGTGTGTGTCGGCGACGTGGGTCGGCAGCGTGGGTCAGGGGGCGGTAGCATGAGAGGTCTGAAAGTTGAGAGATTGTGAGAGTTCTGAGAAGAGAATAAAAAGAAAAAAAAAAAAAAAGGAAAAAATAATATTTTAATTTGGCTAAGGAATAAAAAATTATTATTATTTTTAGCTCTCAGCTACGGTGCACATCTATTTATAGATGTGCACTGTAGCAATGGAGCTAAAATTTTTAGATTTAGCTCCACTGCTGCAGTAAGATTTTTGTGTTTGTGGAGCTAAATTTTAGCAATATAGCAATATGCCTTCACTGCTGTGAGTGCTCTAAGGGCCTGTTTGGCAGCCCTATTCAAACACAAAACTACAAATTTTAAACAACATAACACACATTTTCACACATTTTTTATCCACACGTATATCAACAACACTCAAACAACATTACTCAAACTAACTCACTGTACAGGCCCTAAGATTTTTAATAGAGCTGTTGAACTTGAAGCATGACAACCCCCACCTATATGCATGGTCAAACTAAATGTGGATGCAACTGTCAATAACAACCTAATTGCCCTGGTAGTGGTGGCTAGAGACAGTTCTAGTGAAGTGCTCAAGGTCTAGGCCAATTAAGCTTCATGAGATGTGCTCTCTTTTGCAAGCCGAGACGACAACGTTGCTACTGGAGAGAACTGGATACAGGATATCGTAGAAGGTGATGCTAGAACTTGTGTTGACAATCTTAATGCAAAACTTACTGTTAGGCTCAAAAGCCATTTCTGTTTTAATAAAGCATGCCCATGAAAGTATTTTGGATTCTTGTATGGTTGACTGTATTGATGTTGGCTCTTTTCTTTGATTAGTGAAAGTTCTTGTTTATATATATTAAAATTTATTTGAATTTGTTAACAAAATAATAACAAAAAAATCAATTTAGAAAATTTCTCAGATTACACGTTATTATTTCAAATTAAAGAACAAAAAGTCAGTTTGATTTTACCAAAGTTATTCTCAAATATTTTTGTTTTTTAAGTTGAGTATGGAATTTGTTAGGGACATATTTATGTAATTGGCTAATCTTTTGATAAAACGCACTTCACTTGTAATTGGGTAGATCAAGGATAAGTTTAGTACTTCAAGAAACAAGTGTTCAAGTTAAGTATTGAAGCTATGCAAGTCTGACCAAAAAATAAGTGAAGGAAGTACTATTCATTAAAGCTCGACAACAATCTTGATAGAAAGACTTTTATCGAGATTTAATGTTGAAGTTCGACACAAGCTATATCTGTCGAGAATTACGAAATTAGATTTTCTAGATCTAATTACATGCATATCCTTAAGTATTTGTGTAGAGTTTTTTTTTTTTTTTTCTCATAATCCTAAACATATATAAAAAGTATTTTAAGGGCCATCATGAGGTGATGCAAAGTGATAATACATGTATATTGTGACCGGAGGCAGGAATTACTCTAATTCATCATGCTCTCTGTAGAAGCTACTGCGTCTTTACATCAAGGGTTTTGTGACCAAGGAAATTCTTGATTTTTATTGTTGATGAACTGAAGAACTTTGCAACCAACAATCTTCCTCAAATTGGTGTGTTAGTCATGTACTAGGATTTGTGCATTATTGGTTAGTCACGTATTGGGATTTGTGCATTGAAAGGAGAGATTGCCACTACAATACAAGTCCAATTGGGTATTGGGATAAGGGTTCAACTATAGGTTGGTATTTCGGAATAGGAAAAAAGGGTTTGGTAAGATTCATCATACTTGTAACCGCTTGTGATTGATAATAGTGGATTTTCAGGAGTGATGATCTTAAATTCTCCCAGTTGGGTTTTGCCTCAATAGTTTCCCCCATTCATAAATAAATCACTTGTGTCAAATTTATTTTCCATTGCATTTAGTTATTTAGTGATTTGTTTATGTTACCACGACATTGCATGTAATTTGACTAATTAATTAACTTGGGTAATTAATTAATTTGTAAGAGGTCAATTCATTTTAACCCAACAAAATTAGGTGCGGATATTACAACATGTAGGGACACGTTTGACAGCCCAAACCCAAAGTGTGTGGGATATTGGCCTAATGAGCTCAGTGCAATAAATTTGTAGAGAGTGAGTTAAAGAACTAGGCCTTAATGAATTGGATAATGGCTTGAATAGATTTAGAAGATGGTCAAGTAAGAACAAGGAATACAGAACTAAATGAATTCACTGTCTGAGGAGGTTATTCTTCACATAAATCAATTAAACAGAGTACAGGTACAATTTTGATTGCTATAGTATTCAGTTTCGGTTTTTTCGATCCCCTCCTCATGGGAGGTCTCTTACATTATATATCTCCCTCAAGACCATCTTGATCCTATATTTGTTGATCATTTAAGCCTTCACTTGAGTACATGTCCCATTGGACGTACTCTTTGGCTTTCTGTGAGTTGTGGTTGCTAAGGCAGTACAGTTTAGAGGTCTTCTCCATATGAATGCGGCTAGGAAAGTAGTCGCAGTGCATTCAATGCTGTGGTATCAGCTTTTTCTTAGATAATTTGGATTCTCCTCCTTCTTGTATGTTCATGATGCATGTTTCTATCATTGGAGTTTCATGGAAGGTCACTCTGATCATTGGAAGACATATTTGAGCTGTATTTATTGTATTTGAGGAGATATTCCTTCTCGGATAACCTTCCTATTTGCATCTTACTCATTAAATCTTGAGCCTGAATTGTTCTTCACTATTCGTTCCTCCTCGGATTACCCACGCTTTTGGACAACGCCCAAGGCCCAATATATAATTTGAACCCTTAATCCTACACAACATAATGTTGTTTATATACAAGAGTTTAGGATAGCCTTTGGCTTTAGAGTCAAAAGAAATTACAATGAAATTTAAATGGTATAGAATCATAGGAGATTTTTGCAATTACATTTCAATTTTCACTAGAGGATTAAGTTGAAATGTATTAAAAAAATTCCTATTCTTAAACCCCGGTTCTACATAATACCTCAAAGTTGCGTTGCAGTTGGGTTTGGAGGGCCTAACATTAGGGAGACCAGCTCTTTCATTTCTGTCTTTTCCTATAAGAAAGAAAAAAAAAAAAAAACTTTTAATTCCAAACACAAACTTAAATAGCTCAACAAATATCATTGAGCAATGGCATCAAGTTGCATGTTCTGCATATACAGGGCCCGTTTGGTAATGTTGTTCTAGTAACGTTGTTTGTATTTTTTGAAAATATGTGTGGGTAAAAAAGTGTATGAAAATACATGTAATATTGTTTAAATATTGAAAACTGTTGATTAAACAATAGTAACAAACGAGCCCATAATACCTTAAGCCCAAAGTTGTGTTACAGTAAACTCATTACTTGTAGTATGCCATATCAGAGTTGTGGCACAAAACCGTATAGTTCTAAATATTTTTCAATTTTAAAGGGTCCGTTTAGTAGAGAAGTTTGAGTAATGTTGTTTAGGTTCTTTTTTATATACTTGTGGGTAAAAAAATATGTGAAAATATGTGTAATATTATTTAAAATGTGAAAATATGTGTTAAAACTAAGCTACCAAACAGGACCTAAAACGTGAAAGTATTTAGTACTTACTTTCACACTATACCTCTGTTTTAGTGAGTGCTTCTTGTACTACTACTAAGTACTGACAATAATGTGCCTGGTGCATAAATGGAAATTAATCGTATACGCTCAAAGTGCTTTTGTATGTATGCACAGTACAACAGATACAGACATACAGTACATACTTTTTCTTGTTGTTGTTGTTGATGCCAGACCACTTTTCTGGGCGCTCCTTAATTTTTTACAGAGCTCTAGCATTCGCTTCTTTTGGGAGCCCATTCTACCTGTTAGGGAGCCACGTGTCACGTTATTATTAGGGAGGAGGGGGGGCCTGGCCTTCAAAATTTTTAATTTCATTTTTTTTTACTTTTTTTTTTTTTTTTTAATTTGGGTTTTCAAAAGTTTACTCTCCCACTCCCACTCTTCAAAAACTTGATCAAATCCAATAAGCCTACTAAAGAGAAGAAAAGAAAAACATTGGTCTATTGAACCATTGATTTTTTTTTTTCTTTCTTTTAACTATTCCTTTTGTTATGTTTGATTTACATAACAAAGAATCACTAAATTATAATTTAAAAAAAAAGTTTACTGTTGCATTTTTAGAAAAATTAGATAATTTTTGCATAATTATAAGAGTTTAAATTAGCGTCAAGTTCTCTTAAAATTTGATCAAAGCTAGCTCAATATAGTTTGAGATATAAAACGATAATTTTAAGGGGTGCCCATTTTTTAAATATTTAAAATTCACGCCTCTTATTTTTTGAGATGATCAATTACTAATTAAGTTATTGTACTTAGATTTTGTGAACATCTCATTTTCAACTTATAATAGAACTAATGTGCTTAATGTTTTTATGATATAGTTGGTTTTAAGTAGGATTTTATCCATTTAAATTTTGAAAAAAATTCTTTTCGCAAAATTAATAGTGAGATTCAATATAAATTTTCTATTAGAGATTCAATTAATTTTTCTATTCCTTTTTTTTTTTTTTTTCTTAAGCTTTTACATCCATTATGATATTGACTAATAAGCATTTATAATTAAAAAATATTTACAAAAAAAATTCTCTACAATATAAAATATAATATGACAATAACAAAATAAAATTTAAAGAATAAAATTTAAAGTATAAAAAAAATAGAACCTAATTTATCACTTAATAATGAAATAACCCAACAGCCTTAACTTGTCCAAATAAAGGCAAATTTAAGACATAAAAGTGGCTAAAGTTGACAATTTATCATGCAGGAGAATTACTTGCAAACATTGAAGTATCAAGTCATTATAAGAAATTAATCATCCATGCTGATTTGACACTTAGAACAAATCTTTTTAGTGAAACAACTTAGAATTTTAATTGGGTTAGATTTCTATTGACCTACAATTTTTGAGATCTTCTTAGAATGAGGGAGGAAGTGAACAATCCATCTATGTTTTTTCAATAAGTTATTAATCTAAATTGTTGAGTCTATCTTGACCTGTTTATAAATATCATGATGATTTGGCTTCAAAACAAAATCTCTTTTTGGGGTCTGCTATTGCCTCCTAAGTACTAGTACGACTATGACTCATTTCATGATAAGAATTTAGAACACTGTGAAAGCAAACGAATGCAGATGATTTGCATCAACCGATTGCAGTAGAATATATTCTTCATTTTATATTACACTTGAAAAAAAACGTGCAGAACTAATTCAACTTGTAAAATTGATTTGATTGGTATTTTGGATCCATTCTTAATAGTCCTGTTGCCACCATTGGTCCATGGCTTTACAAGTTTACTTCCACCAATTATAGGTGCGCCCTGAGTTTGTTTGTTTTCTTATTCGTGATCTCTTTAGTACATAATATATTCTCTCTCTCATGTTATTTGTATCTGAAAAGCTCATTATTTATTTAAAATCTAGGTTAATTGATATTTGTTTTAATAAAATCTGGTGTAGTTCTACCATACCAAAAGCATAACAATCTTGAAACCTTATGAATTTCTCTATTTAAAATATGGTTGGATTAAACTTTTAGGAAACATGTACTTATAATAAAAAAAAAAAAAAAATCAAACATGTTTTATACATCAAAGCAGGCAAATTTGAGTATCTAGTGGTGGAGGCTTAAGCAAGATACACGACTCTAGTCTAATCCAAATATCACGAAGGGAGATGTCAACAACAAGAGTAGGACTTCATTTTTTATTTTTTTGATGGGTAGGTAGGACTTCATTTGATAAGGAAGAAATGATGAGACTCATTAGAAGCTAATCTTGGTGAGTCCATGAAACAAAGGCCGGATTGGAAACTTGTTCATTATTGGGTGTTACTGTGACTGGTGGACAAGGGTTTGAACCATCAATAAAATCAAGGTGGTCTTGGTCACGGAAAAAAGGAATAAGTTGGGTTTTCCAATAGAGGAAATTAGTGATGGGGAGTTTGAGGTAGAGAAAATGATGGGCATTTTGTGAGGGAAGGTGGTGAAGGTTGAGTGAGAGATGAGTTATTGGGATGGAGAGAGGATGATGATGAAGAAGAAGAGGAATCATTGATGGACCAGGAAGTATAGACACTTTATTTTGGATGTTGTACCCATGTTATACCGATGTCGTACCAACAATTTTATGTTATAATTATTTTGATATTGCTCGTGTTATCATGTTGTACCCGTGTCTGTATCTGTACTTCCTAATTGATGAGAACATGATAAAGAAAAATCTCTCTGATACCAAGTTTGAATAGAAAATAATTTTTATGTAATCTATCAACCATAATAAGAGAAAATCTCTGAATATACTACAAAATGTATTCAACATTATAATAAATCAACATTTTAAAAATTCAAAATTTTAAATCCTAGCATTATTATATTGATTCATATTCACATATAATTATCAATACAATGTACTAAATATGTCTTTAATAAATTCAATATTGTGGGTCTCTCTCTCTCTCTCTATATGTGTGTATATGATATCTTTAACTCAAAAATACAGATGTGGTGACTAAATCATGTGCATATATTATGATTAACTGCATTAAGATTTAACAAAAAAAATAAGAAAATATTCTAATACTTAATTTCTCAAATTGAAAGTACAAAGACTGAAATGAACCACACATAAAAATATAAATGTGAGATTTGCAAATACCCTTATAATTTATTTATGTCATTTATATGGCTTAAATTTTTCAAAAAATTAAATTTATTTTATCAATATAAAAGTGATGGTCAATCTTTACTCAGTGGTCAACTCACATTTATAGATAGTGCTCATCAGTGGCACACTTATGCAAAGTATACATTAATTAAAGGAAAATTTACTGTATTTTTTGTTTGTTTGTTTTTCCACCTAAATAACAAAGTAATATTGCCTTAACTTTGAAAATATTGGACTTCTGATTTATAAGGTTTTGAAGCTTTGCATGTGTATTTCCTAGTTCTCTTGCTCCACTATTAATATAAACACATAACAATCGAACAAAGAAAATAAAAATCAATATTTTGAACACCTATATATTGCCATCCTCTCAATTAGCTCCTTTAAATGGGTCATAATTAATTAAACCGTTAAAATCGTTTGTTGTCAAATAAAAGACTTGAGTTCAAATATTATCTACAACAAAATTTATTGATACCTTAACATAATGATAAAAAATAATTATCATAGAAAGGGCGTCATAGTACATAAGTTTGAATCTTATTGGATTCATATCTAAAACCGAAAAGAAAAAAGAAAAAAAGAAAAAGACTCCTTTAATTATATCTTCAATTAAAATTGATTAAAAAATTATGTTAATTATATCTTCCATTAAAATTATTCAAACTTATATCTTTAATTAAAAAAATTGATTCCAAAAAAATGATTGGATTCATATTTTCAACAATTATGTTAATGGCTAACCATTGAGTACTTCGACAAACACCACCCAATACAATTATGTCTACTGATACGTTAAGCACACACGTCTCCTTCATCTGATCTTTTTGTTTTGAGCACTTTGGACTTCGATATTTTGGGTGGCAAGTTTGTATTAGACATGATCATTACCCATCAATTTGCTGATTTTTTTATAACACGGAACTGGAATGCTGGTGATGGATTAGGTTTCTGAATGAAAATTATCCAGTCAAATACTTCCACTAAGTACTGTTATAGCGAAGTTTTTGTTGTGCTGTAGAGTGTAGATGGAAATTAACTATTCATTTAGGGGGGGGGGGAAAGTAGTGTTTCATTT
This sequence comes from Quercus robur, assembly GCF_932294415.1. Lineage (NCBI taxonomy): Eukaryota > Viridiplantae > Streptophyta > Magnoliopsida > Fagales > Fagaceae > Quercus > Quercus robur. The sequence continues at coordinate 9,690,525 of NC_065540.1, forward strand.
ATAATATTTTCATAACAATTTTATAATAAATTTTAGATGTAGACCTACCACTAATATCACATTTTACTTATTAATAACAATTTAACACTTATAATTTATATTATAAAATTATTATGAAAATATTGTGAACGTAGCATTAAGATGAACCCCCTTCCTACTCATACTCTGAGAGCTTTGATATTGCACCTGACATATAATTGGTAAGAAAGGAAGATGGGAAATGATAGACTGATGTGATACCAATCCCATGCTTTTCTTTGAACCTGAACTATAAAACATTGAAGCCAAAACCCTAAACTGGACCAAGTGGAAAAAGCTGGAGAGATAATTGAACATTGGGTTGTGTGCCACGTGTCCTACGTATGATTCTCTTATTGAAAATAAGAACGCCCCTCCTCTTGATTTTTCACAGGCATTAGCATATGATAAGGTTGTTATACACAAATTTAGACCAGCTAAACAGTAACAAATTCATTAGCTTTTAATGGAAAGCAAATAATGAAAGCGAGCACAAGAGGAGGGAGTGATTGATATTTTGCAAGTTTATTTTAATTTTATATAATTACATGTGCATAATAGAGAGTAGAGATGTAACTCTTAAAAAGCCTTAGTAGAGCACTTTATTCTAATACATTTGCACTAACATTTTTATTTTTTATTTTTTGCTGGGGGGGCTTAACTTAGCGTCTTCTTGCGGCTGTTTCTCTCTGTGCATTGAAATAAACAGCAGCAACTGGTAAGCCAAGATCGTTTTCGGCTGCAAAACTTCGAGCGTTGAAGTGATCCCTTGAAGAAGGTGGGGTTACTGACTGTCTGCGTTTCTGTTTGTACAGAACAAACACAAACCTGTGGATCCCAATATTTGGCCTTGGAATCTCATAGCTCACAACCTCCCTTCCTGTAATATACAAAAAAAAAAAAAACCCAACAAAAGATGAAACTATAGATTAAAGCCTTATCTTTGTATTACTCTCTCCTTTCCAGTATGTGAAATTAATAGAATGAACATACCAAATGTGGCATCTGTTGTGCCAGGAATGTCTGTGACTATCCTGTAACATAATATATAAATGGTTAGTTCTGTTTGTACAATTTTAGCTTAGTATATATCATCCAAACATTTTGATTAGGGTAACTCCATTAATTATGGAGTTTTTAAAATCCTATCTATTCATTTTGAAATTAAATATTGATGATATGGTAAAATTCAATCCACTCGCTTCAAAATAAATGGATAAAATTTTAAGAACTTAATCCATGTTATATATACTACATATTGGTTACAACAGTTATGGAAAACATTGATATAGAAGGACAAGGATAGACAAATATGTGCTAGTGCTAAAAGGTTATTCTGCAATTTTCTATGACACAAATGAAGCATTCTAGCAAGCAGCAACTGCTATAGTGTTTCTGCAGTCTTAAGCGCCTTACAGCTGTTTGTATCTGAACATCTGGGGTCTGTGAAATAACCATATCCAAGTGTATGTAATCACTTTTATCTATATATTTATCTAACTTTACATTTATTTTTCATTTAGTTAGACATGGGCTAGCTGTTATATATATGTGTTACCAGTGTAGGTGTTCCCTTAAATAAGGATCACTAGGGCCAGGAACATCTGGATCAGTCATGACCTGCAATAAAGGGGAGGGAACACAAGGTGCAAAAAAATCAAGAGCACTTCAATAATAGAGAGAGAGAGAGAGAGAGGTATATAATAAAGCAACACAATAATGAAGATAGAGAAATGAGAATAAGGAAAAATAGGGGGATTCAAAGTACCAGCGTGAAAAAAGATCTCATGTCACCTCCTTGAACCTCAACCCTAGGTTTGGTGGTTACCGTGGAAGGATAGAACTCATGCCCATTGCAGACTTGCTTGTTGTTGTAAGTGATAGACATTTTTATGCTTGGTGTGAAAGAGTCAAGAACATCTCCTATGACTCTACCAACAATGAGAGGCTCAGATATTCTTGCCATTGAAAGAGTGAAAAAGGGAGAGAAGTGACTTGAGAGGTTGAATAACTCAGGTGTTTGCTATTGGGCATGGAAATAGAAACAGCATATTTATAGTAGTTTGAAGTACCCTGGCTACAAGTCACTTAGATCTTAATGTGCCTTGAGGTTAATTGAGCATAAAAGAATAGCATAATTGACATCTAGAAAAAGAGGTTACTAGACTGAGTTTGTTCCCACCTCTCTCTCTCTCTCTCTCTCTCATAATTAGGCACGTCAAGAGCTTAGTGGTTTGTTTTCTATGAAATCAACTAGGTATGTGAAGCCCCCCTCTCTCGTATTGGGTCCCTAGGAATTGGTTCTTAGTTTGCTGTATATTTGTAGCTAAATGAAATCTCATACAATAAGATTTTTTTTTTGGGTTAAAGTTATAAATTAAGATATTATATAATTAGAAAATTTTCAGCATGAAATATTGTAAGTCCTCAATTTACAAGTTATTTGTAATATTTGAATAGGAAAATTCTAAAGATTTTATATGATTTTTTAAATTTTACTTCATAAACATTAACAAATGTTACGATAAATATGATTGATGGATTTAAAAAGCATAATAAAATGTATAACTCATTTTTATTGATTAGTGGCACTTCAATATAATAAATTTTTATAATATCTCTACCATCACTCGTCTAGAAATTTAATTTTGAAAAATAGGAGTGTCGAGATTGTTAAAATAATAGCCTTGTGTTACCTTTTAGCACTATCCCTATAAATTTTGCACGTGGGGTCCTTCCTAAAAAAGTTGTCATTTCTTCTTTATATTTAAAACATAAAGCAAATAGAGGAAACTCCTAAGGTTCTTCCTTTCATTTTTTTGATGAACAAGGTTCTTTGTGAACGTTTCTCAAAAGAAAAAAAAGGTTCTTTGTGAACATTGCTCTTATAGGGAAATCATCTTTTGCATTTAAGGTAATAAAAAAGTAGAAATTGTTGAACAAAAATCATAGAACTTTCCTGGATTACATATGCACATATAGAAAATTACTATTTTCGGAGATTCTTTGAGGGTCTCAGGGCATAAAGGAACTCCACCACATTTGCCGAGAGCAATGAGTGTTAGTGCTCAGAGGTCATTTCAAAGCAAAAGGGATTCAGTTCCAAGAATAGTAAGGAGAAGAAGGTGGCTTTTCTATAACTAGAAGCCAAAGTACTTTTTCTGTATATCCCTAGCTGTAGCTGGACTTCATGTGATATTTCTCACTACAACTAATGCCGGAGCTAGGAATTTATTTTGGGGGGGGCCATATATAAAATTTTGTATGTGTGTGTGAAATGTAAACTAATAATATACAATACTTCATAACTCAATTTTTTCCCTTTTATTTGTTGAGATAATTGTTAAAATATTTATGTATTCATTTTAAAGATGATGAATGTTTAATTATTGTAATTTGTTGACATATGTATTTATAGATTGTATTTTATTTAAATGAAAATTAAGTTTATTTTTAGACTTTCTTAAATATATATGTATATTATTAGATATGGGGAGCCAAAATGATAAGGTAATTTAAAAATTTTACAAAATTTTTAGGATATTTTCAAAAAAAAAAATTATTTTTTTCAAAAATTTTGGGGGGCCAGGCCCCCCTTGGTCATCAAGTGGCTCCGCCACTGACTACACCACGCCCCATGTTTCATCTCTTATTTCTTTACTTATTTGTTTATTTTCTTCTTTCTCCCCAACCATGTTTTCTCTCATTTTCCCAAATATTATAACTTGCCAATGTTAAGCTTCCAATAAGATTGATACATATACATTCCCATATCAATGATGCCCATGGACACCATAGTCAGGCACTGCAGTAATCACATCCCAAAATAATATTCTAGCTGCAGATTATCCAGCCAAAAAGAATATGGCATATGTTCCTAGCAGCAGTATTTTAGCATTTTCAAAATGGTTTCCTTATTATTTGAGAGCTAAAGATACATGCATTTGTAACTCTTTGTCCTTTCTGGTTCAATTTTAGCTTTAAAAATCGAGGGGAAAAAGAAGTCTTCTCTAGTTCGATGGCAACTAATAAGCAGCACGTATGCTAGATTATAGAACTGAGCCGAAAAATTATTGAATACTCCGGAAGTATCATAAATGCGTACTCTTCCCTCTCACATGAATTGTAGGTCCCACCATAAATTATTTATGGTGGGACCCATAGTTATGTGAAAGGAGAGAGTACGTATTAATAGTACTTCATGAGTACTCAATAATTACCCAATGGAGCCACTCCCTTACCTAAAATTTTGTTCCTTCCATATGGGTTGAATTGTGAATACTATAAAGTATAAACAGTAAGACTTAGGTACAGTATTTAGATGTTGTTCCTTAGATTCCATTTTTTGAGATTCTGTAATGTGGATTTTTTCTCATAAGATAGAAATGTATTTTTTAGTTAAATAGTCATATGGCTAGATCTTAAGAGGTGAACCTAAGGAACAGCACCTAAGGTACTGTATTTAAGTTTTGTGTATATAAAAATCTATTTTGGTTTTTTTAGTCAGCAAGGCTTTTAGATTTAGTCTTATTTCTTTTGTTAAGAATCTTCTCTTTCTCTCTTGGTGGAGTCAGAATTTTAACTTTAGGAGGCCAAATTAAAATGTTATAATTAATTTTTTTTTTACATATTATATATTATGTGTATATATTAGCATAAAAATAATACAAACATAGTTAAACATGCAAATAAAAATATTTTATAAGCCAATAAATGTATAATAAAAAGTTTATATCAAACCCAATAAATATAAGCTAATATTAAGAAAAATATTATAAACTTTTTATCTTATCTTGATCTATTATCTTGAAAATACTAGGTATAAAAGAAAATAAAAATACAAATTAAAAGTAGAATAAAATTTAGCTACAAAATTGGTGACAACCTTATTCAATATCTTTTTATTAGATGTGGATTTTGATAAATCCACTATTGGATTACATCTTATTCTTATATCCTCCATGTTTGCAAAATTTCTAGAAAATAAAAGATCAAAAGCTATGTTATTAATAAATTGTAAGTTTTTGTAGTTTAAAGTTATGTATTAAATATAAGTATATAAATTATATAGTAAATAATATTCAATTGACACAAAATTTGACATCTGTATTACGAGTATAAAAAACATACAAAATTTTGTATTTAAACTTTGTCCTTAAAAGTAACCCCCAGTTAAAATGACCATGCATGCTATTAAGCATCAAATATGACAACATTTTTCAATATACACAAATCTATAATTTAAATATATATAAAATTGAAATCATTTGACTTTTAAAGTTGACATCATAATAAACATAAGTTTTGGAGGCATTACAATTTTATATACCATTATATATATATAATTAAATTTAAATTCTATCATATACTAAACTATTTATTAGAATTGTGGGTGCTTGCCCCGCCATTAAGCAGTGTCTGTCCGTTTTGGGGAGTCAAGCCCTCACGGATTTGTCACGAAGGGGTGGGAGTCCAGGGTCTTCACCATTTTTGGCTTTACACCTTTGTCCCACATCGCCTAAGTAACCCTCCCACTCATGCTTTATATGCCCTTGGAGCTTGCATGAGTGAGAGGGTTACTTAGGTGATGTGGGACAAAGGTGTAAAGCCAAAAATGGTGAAGACCCTGGACTCCCACCCCTTCGTGACAAATCCGTGAGGGCTTGACTTCCCAAAGCGGACAGACACTGCTTAATGGCGGGGCAAGTACCCACAAGAATCTTCATACATCATATTTTCATTATTACTAGAATCTATAGTTTCATATACAAACAAAATTATAAAAAATTCTAATTTATAATATGTAATTTTATGTACAAACACTATCATAATAAAAATTTATTAATAACTATCACAATTATCAAATTTAATATTTAGATGAAAAAAATAAAGAGAGATTTTTTTTTTTCATTTTAGAAACACACATACATGAGACTGAGAATGGAGTTTTAACACAAAGACACATTACAAATTCTACTAAAAAATTATGGTAACTTTTAAGGGAATGTAATGTTTTTTTATACTACACATAACACAAATTATCTTAGAAAATTCTTAAAACACCTTTTGGGAATTCAATTTTTAACAATAGAATTCAAAGGCATATTGTTTTTTATATGATCAACATATTATATATATATATATATATGTATGTGTGTGTATACCAATAGTTCCTAAGTTAGACATACCTAATTTTTAAAAGTTAAATTAAATAAGGATTTATAATAAACTATCCTAGTTCCTAGTGGTATTAGGTAGATTTAATAATATTAGATTTTGATATAATAACATCACATTGAATGAAATAAATTATGGTATCTTATCCAAAAAAAAAAAAAATTATGGTATTAAACAAAAGAAAATCAATTAAAAATATAATGATAAGAAGATTACAACAATTTGAGAGAGAGAGAGAGAGAGAGAGAGAGAGAGAGAGAGAGAGAGAGAATTAGGGAAGAAGCTTACATAAATATTTGATGTAGCTTGATCCGTTTATTTGCTTAAAATGAGATAGACAATGACCTTATGCTACTAATTAAGCTAAAACAAATTACTTGCAAAAGCAATTTTGTTTGATTTTCTTGATTGAGTCACCGGACAACCATATCATTTTAATCTTATTTTATTTTAACTGGTTTTCTTTTGTAAATATATATTTTTTAATTTGTTGAACACTTAATAGTTAAAATAAGATATATGATATGAACCATTAGAGCACCCGTACTAATACAAGTATAACAACATAAGTGGTAAATTTTTCATATTCAATTCTAAAAATCACTTATATTAGTCCATGTAAACTTGTATAAATTTAGATTGTTGTTATAATAACCATGTAAATATACATGCTTATTATTCACATCCAAACTGTCTTTTTAATTCTTTCTCAAAAAAAAAAAAAAAAAAAAACTGTCTTTTTAATACGCCTTTACTTAAATACTTAAAGAGAGAGAGAAAGATGATTAGAGAGAGCAAAAAAAAAAAAAAAAAATGATAAAAGTAAACAAGATAATTTGATTTGGGTGTTTTTGAAATGTGGTTGTGTACTTGTGTTAAAAAAAAAAAAAAAAAAAGTTCTTTTACTAATTAGACAATTTTTTTTACACGAGTTAATGCGAATGCTCTTATAAAATAATGTTATGGAAAGATAATTTGAGAGACTGTGACTCTCTCTCTCTCTCTCTCTCTCTCTCTCTCTCTCTCTCTCTCTCTCTCTCTCTCTCTCTCTCTCTCTCTCTCTCTCTCTCTCTCTCTCTCTCTCTCTATATATATATATATATAATTACTTCTTCTTTTTTTTGTAACTTTGGGAAAGGAAGGGGGAAAGAGGCCACATGGCCCGCTACCTTCGTCCTAATCAAACAATGACCAGCCTTTTAAATATGCTAACATAGATGCGAAAACGAAAATATAAAATAGACTAACACAAGAACACGAAAATTACATGATTCAACCTAATGGCTTACATATATGGAAGAAATTCTTAAGGGCTACATTTTTATTATAAGCAATTTTTGCATAAATTAATACAAATGCTGTTATAAAAAGAATGTTACAAAAAGATAAATTAGGAACTCTGACAGTGATTTCCAAATATTAATCTCTCTCTCTCTCTCTCTATATATATATATAATTATTTCTTTAAACTTTGGGAAAAGAAGGGGGAGGGATGGGGGCCGGCATATCATATGGCCCGCCACCTTCCTCCAAATCGAACAACGATCAGACTATTAGATTGGGGGGATATTGCCATTTGCTGGAGTGAAAGTCAGAGACTTGATTCATTTTCATTTTTCAGCTGATAAAGCCAAGCAGCATCTCTGACTCTCTTTCCCTTTTTCATATTCAGTTTCAGAGTTTCAGTATTAAAATTCTCCCCACTTTTCACGGTCAGAATTTCATTTTCAATTTATGTTTAAATATTAGTCTTCTCATTGCCCCACTCTCCCAAACCTGGGCTTCAGGGACGTTGGCATAATAGGAATTGGGCTCTTGTTATAAACTTGGGCCAGCTACTAGTATCCAATACTATTGAATGGTGGGATTTAATGGCTACAATTCTCTCTATAGATCAAGATTCTATAGAATTTTCTTCTAAAACTGGGCCGACAAAACCAGATTAATCCCACAAATTCCACAGGCCTCTTCTCTCAAAAATCCCAATCATAATCTTATAGTCTCTTTTGGCAAAAAATTTTAACCTCTTTCTATATATATATATATATATATATATATATATATATATCATATTTAACAAATAAGCCATGAGAAACTACAGATATCCACCACCGGGCCTAGTTGCCCAAGTGGTACCCGGTTCCTCAAGTAACCTCAAGCTCGGGAGTTCGATCCCCCGAATAAACAATTACCCAGCAAGAAAAAAAAAAAAAAAAAAAAAAAGAGAAACTACAGATATCCAAACGAACACTTATCCCACCTAGACTTTCAGCAAGTAGCCCAAAAATAAATATTGATCAATATTCTCACCCAAAAAAAAAATAATAATAATAATAATTAAAAGTTGATAATTAAACACAATCTATTTTTTTGATAGACAAAATTGATGTTGTTATCTGTATTACTGTATATGTCTTTTTTTATTATTTGAAGCTATCTGTACATGTATTTAAGATGAACTTTAATACAATCAAGTAGAGATTTTGATGGAAACCTGAATAAGATCACAAAAAGTTGAAATAACCTCATTTTCCAGCATTCAACTTTTTTTTTTTTTTTGGTACTAAAAAAAAGTCTAATAAATAAAACTTTTTTTTTTTTCCAAATAGTTTTAGCCTATGGTATCCGTTCTTAATAATAGCTCTTTATCATCAGACTAAGATATCAATCGGTTTTTTGTGTAGGCAGAGATTGAACTCCAGATCTCTTATTCAACTATTTAAGAATTTACCTGTTAATTAAGCTAATTGGAATCCACTAATAAATGAAACTCAAAGGTGAAGGGTTTGGTAAGACATCACCGTATTATATTTTTTAGTATAAATTCCATGTACCATTTTTTGTGTTCCATTTTATATTTCAATTATAGTGTGTCATGTTTCTCAAAAAGAAAAATTATAGTGTGTCATTTGTTTGATTATTTTTTCTATTTTAAGTGTGTGTTTGAATAAGAATGAAAAATTAAAATTATTTTACTATTCAGTTTATTTTTGCTACTATTCATGGCCCCACTGCACTTTCTGGTATTATTTACGGACCCTGCTTTACTATTTCAACTAACTTTTATCTTTATTTACAGTACTTTCAATAATAAATTTTCAGTTTCAGTAAAATAAGCGGTATCTAAACAGATTCTAAACTTTGATCATTTTATAAGGAAAGTCAAATGAATGCATGACATACCATAATCAGTGGAACACAAAAACCGGTAAATAATGATTTGTATTCTTGAATTTTGAGATCATCTATTATTGTTGTTGTAGGGTTTGAGTAGGTCTTCTGTTAGAAACAAAAATGGCAGGGGTTGTGAATAGGAAGATATCTGCATCATCAGCCAGGACTCACACCAGAGAAGCCAACCAAAAAATCACCGTTAATAAAACCTCAGTCTCAGGTCATCTGGTTTTTATTTTATTTTATTTATCTGGGTGCTGTTAAATTTTTCGTTGTGACTTGTTTTCATCGTAAACGTTGGAACAATAATATTTTGTTTTATCTGGGTCGCCCTTTTAACATTTCTCACTGCAAAACTGTAGGATAACACAGAAACTAAAATTAAGTTGTAGGTATATATTACAAAAAGTAAATTGTTGAATATTTATATGAAAAAATAAAATGGTCATGGGCTAATGGAAATTAGACTGCATCAACTGGAATTCCAAGGCAATCGGTTTTGTTGTTGAATTATATCATTATTATTATTATCATTAGGGTTTTACTAACTAGTGACTTTAAGATATATTAAAAAAAAATTATAAGAAAATGAAAAAGTAACTTAATATTTTTTACAACTTTTAAATTTTTCATAAAAAGGTTTCTTAAAATGAATAATTAATGTATGCAATACCATTATTATTATTATTATATTTTCCATTGAGTCGTGTTTACTATTGGAATTTTACTTTAGAGGCAACCCTTGGTCCCAATAATATTGTTAATGTGAGTTGTCAACCTTTGTTTCTCCTCATCCACTTCAAGTAGAACTTGTTCTAGATAAATATGATGCAAAATATATGTGCATGTATTTTTACTACAGTTTTTATTCTTGCTGCATGGTCTCTAATGAGTTAATTAACACTTTTTTTTTCTTTTTTCTTTTTTTTGTCTCCAAGATTTAGAATAAAGAATTGCTCAATTTTTTATTCAATCATTGTATTGCATTTTAATTAGAAATTGAAAATTTCAGGGATGTTGAGGAGATCAGGGCTGTTATTTTTTGTGGGGTTTCTGTCATGGGCTTTAACGGCAACCCAAATTCCTGCACCCAAGATATGCGGTTCTCCAAAAGGCCCTCCTGTTACAGCAGCAAGAATAAAACTTAGTGATGAAAGGCATTTGGCCTACAAAGAACATGGTGTGCCTAAAGAAAAAGCCAACTATAAAATTATTTTCGTCCATGGTTTTGATTCTTGCAGGCATGATGCTGTCATTGCCCAAACACTCTCTCCGGTACTTATCCATTTATTGATCTTTATATATTTACATTGTACTTGTAATGTAAACTTACATTATAAGTGTATAAAAAGTTGCAAATGTTGTATATATTTGCAAAAAGTAATTTGTCACTTTTTGAATGTGTACAATTTAAAAGAAAAATCTCCCTTTATTTATATCTTTTTGGGCCTATTGCAAGCCTTTAAATATGATATTCTTGGATTAGTGTCATTTGAATAATTTGTGGTTCTTTCAGGAAATTGTTAAAGAGTTAGGGATCTACATTGTCTCTTTTGACAGACCTGGTTATGGGGAGAGTGATCCTAATCCAAAGAGAACAGTGAAGAGCATGGCTTTGGATATAGAAGAGCTTGCGGATAAGTTGGAACTAGGATCAAAATTCTATGTAATAGGTATCTCAATGGGTGGGCAGGTGCTTTGGAGTTGCCTCAAGTACATTCCTCACAGGTATGATTTTTCATAGCCATATAAATAAGGATGTTATAGGTTTACATTGTACTTACAAAGTAAACTTACATTGTAAACATACAAAAAATGGCAAATATTGTACACATTTGCAACTTTTTGTGTGTCTACAATGTGAATTTACATTGTACCATATGTAAAAGAAGAATTTCCCTATAAATGAATGCTAGAAAAGAGAATAGCAAGAACAGCTGCATTTGCTAGTTTATGTGCCTTTTTTCTAATGTGTGGGATGCTTGTAACACTAACAGGTTGGCAGGGGCTGGACTATTAGCTCCAGTGGTTAACTACTGGTGGTCTGGTTTTCCTGGAAACCTATCAAGTGAAGCCTACAACCAGCAGTTTCGGCAAGATCAATGGGCACTTCGTGTTGCTCACTACATTCCCTGGCTTACCTACTGGTGGAACACTCAAAAATTGTTCCCCTCTTCTAGTGTTGCAGGTCATAGTACGGATGCTCTTTCTCCCCAAGACCAAGAACTCGTGCCAAAGCTTATTCGGAGAATAAGCCATATGGTTAGCATCTAACTTCTCTGGAAATTTCCATGAATTATTTCGATGGGAATTAATACCATGAAAGGCATTGAGAAAACCAAGTAGCTGCAGTTATTGATTTACTAAATGATATCAATATATGGATTGTATTTTGCGGAAATGAAAATTGCTGCTCAATAAATCCCTAGCGGTTTCATCTAGGATGCATCTTCAACCTATATTCTTATAGGTTGCAAGTTCAAATTAATCCAATTTTCTTAGTAGGTTGTCTTTATTTTAAAAGTGAAGTTGCAAATTTATCGATAAGAAAATGTAGAAAATTAATAATAATTCTGGTTCTTAAAGTCTCTGAAGCTGTATGATTATCTTGATCTGTTGTACCGTTAAAATGCAAAGCAAAATTGTAAGCGTTTCTGCTGACAAATATGCCTATTAAAGACTCCAGCATGCTATATTGGTCGCAAGAGGTTGTGAAAGGACACCTTAAACTTTGAATATCTTGTTACTTTCTGAATCTATAGCAATTAATTTAGGAGTGAACGTGTGACTCCTTAATAGCATGTGTTTGTTTAGGCTGTGTTATCATTTTGTGCTTAATGATTGAGTTATGAATTTCATAATTTAATATAAGAACTTTTTTGCTTAACATATTAAAATTTGTTTGGTAATTGTGATGGCTTCAATCTAATAAATAAAGATTAGGCTTGAAATAATGACTTAGGGGATAAGTTTATAGAGTAAAAATGAGAGAACCAAATGCTCTGCACTTGTAGTTCGTTGGGATTGACTTTTAGCCTTCACTGTACAGATTTCTTTCACCTTTTTGCTAAAATTTCATAATAAAGTACATAGTGACAGTGTTCAACCCCCTGAAATTTGGTGTTTGATTCTACCATAGCTGCAGAGTATTGTAATAACAACCTTTGAATTTAAAAATGCAATGAACATATCCCTCTTGTATATAGGTGTGCTTGACAAATTCTGGTGCACTACTAATAGAAACAGAGATTTGAGATAAGATTAGACTTTCAGCTCCTTTTCTTAAGGTTTGATTTAACTGAATAAACCATCTCATAGGACAAAAGTTAAAGGAAGTTTGTGTTATGTTCAGAGGCTTTCTTTTCAGTTCTTCTTTTTCTTTTTTTCATGTAAATCTACTACTTACATAGAGCCTCATTTATCAAGTGTAAATGCTCTTATTTTCTAAATGTGGCTTTCCTCAGGCAGAGGTAAAACAACAAGGAGCATTTGAGTCCATCCATCGCGACATGATTGTTGGATTTGGGGACTGGGAGTTCAGTCCTATGGATCTGGAAAACCCATTTCCAAACAATGAAGGTTCAGTCCACTTGTGGCATGGAGATGATGATAGGATTGTGCCTGTTACACTGCAACGATACATTGCCCAACAGCTACCATGGATTCACTATCATGAGATTCCGGGAGCTGGGCACTTGTTCGCATATGCTGATGGAATGTGTGATTCTATCATCAAGGCAATTTTGACAGGGGAGTAGACTACTACATATGTAATGAGCTAGCACAGGTCAGTTGGTCTGTGCATTACATTTTCTCCTTAGTGTGGACATCTGAAATTTTATTAACTGTCGTATAAGAATACAGTTGATACTATAAAGGAAATTTTTAGCCATAGTGACCTTGACCCCATTTTACCAAGGGCACAAGAAGAATACAAGAACTTCGGGGCCTGTTTTCGAGGGGCACAAGTGCTGCTGTTGCTTAATCCTGGTGATGTTTCCCAATAAAGTCTAAGAAGTTAAGAACACAATAATTTGTATTATTGCTTAAGTGACATGTTTTGATTAGTACTAATAAAAGTGACGTTAGTGTAGGTTCATGTAAAAGTAATGTTGCTCAAATCATAATTTGTCATATCAAGATTTTTGATTAAGAATATGATAATTGTAGTGTCCCTTGTATTACTAGATGTTTCCAAGTTCAATGCAGAGAAAAGTGTTGGATTTTATAGTATTGATGTATTGCTGTCTTTTAAGATATGCTTGAGAATTGAAAATTGACACTAATCCTTTTTTCTTTTTTTCTTTTTTTTGAGAAAAAAATTGAGACTAATCTGGTTGTACATGAATGTGCTATTTTGAATATATAAATATTTAACCATACTTGTAATTGTCGTGAAATGGGTATCATAAATTGAAATTCTATTATTATTGTGGGTGTTCGAGGACCGAGGATGAAGTTGAAGGGTTGTAGCATTAGTGTAGAAATGCCCCGGGCCATGGGCCCGAGGAAGAAAGCCACCCGCGGAGGGGAGCAGATAAGTCAAAATACTCTATAGTGTTCTATGTAGGAGCTAGAGCTTGAAGAGAAAGGAAGTCAGTGGACATCAAGGAAGCTTTTAGCCTAGTGTAGTTTGTTGCATCCGCATTCAATGGTGAGCAACAGCTTTATTAGCTGCATTGATGAGGAAGTGACATGAACAATGTAAGTCACAGCTAAGCAGGTTCCTTCTACCATCTTCTTCAGATGTTAAAAGTAACAAGTGTCATGAAAGGATGGGATTAGGTAAGAATGGATGGTTAAAATATGATAGGAGAAGAAGTATATAAGAAAAAGGAGGGAACACTGAAGAGAGAATCGAGACAAAAAAGAAGAAAAGAGAAAGAAGAGTATTGAGAGAAGAAAGTGAATAGTATCACTCATATGTAAACTTAGTCTCCTCGGGCAAGCTTGTGGACAGCTGAATGCTCATCTATTTCTTAATATAACCTTATTCTTCCTTGCATTTATCCTCGGGCTAGGCCCTCTGTTGTTGTTTGTTCCTTCCTCTTACAACTTTCATTGATTTGGGTCAAGGTTGAACTGCACCACCACTACTATAAGTGGACTTGGGCCCTCAAATTTTCTAGTCCTTACAATTATCTACAAAAAAAAAAAAAAAAAAAAAAACCACTTCATTAGGGTTCTAATAATTAAGGGCAATTTTATGGTCACACACACAATTATAATTAGTGCCGGCCCTATAGTTGATGCGGTTGCCTAAGGCTTCTAGAAAAAAGACCCCCAAATTTTAACCAATAGGGTTATTTTTTTAATTAATTAAGCCCAAATGTTAGCTAACAAATAAAATATTTTTTTTTATCAAATGAAAGACAAGAAAAAAAGAGAGAGAAAAATGCTACGTCCACAACATTTACAAAAAATCCTAAGTAGCAAGTTGTTACAAAGCATTATTGATGGCAAAAAAATAATTTAGTAGTAGGTTCAAATTAGAATTAGTAACAATTTAACACCTAGGATTTATTGTGAAAATTTTTGTGAATGTAACACTTCTAAAAAAAAAAAAATTCACAACATTTTTCACAATAGTTGAGTTGACAAACTTTTACTAGTTATTACTTAGGTCCACCACTAACATCATTCTTTTACTAACCACTATTAATCTACCAATCAATAGGTGTGAAAAGTTTTGTCAAATTTTTTGTGTTTATAGACTTTCTAAATTTTTTTTTTACGTAATTCATGTTAATTAGTAAATAATTTTGCATATAAAACAAGATAATAGATTTTAAGTAATATTTAATTTTTTTTAAGTCTTATATATATATATATATATATATATATATAAAAGGCCTCAATGTTAGTTTTCACCTTGGGCTCCCAAATACATCAAGCCGCCCCTAATTATAGTTTTATTTTTTTTCAAAAGTTAGAACTTTGATTTCATGAAACTTGTGTTTCATCTGCATAGTAACTCTTTCAAGGAAAAATAGGGGTCTCTAAAGGTGGCATTTGGTACAGATAATGTTTTAGGATTCTTGAAAATGTTAAAAGATTTTTATGTTTGGTTGCAAATTACACAGGGGAATCAGATGCCAAGGGTATCTGGATTCTCACTTAACCTCATTTTTTTAGGAATGTAGATTCCCTTTGAAACAGTGGGTATCTAGATTCCCAAACTTTTTTTTAAAAAAATTACATTTTTATAAATTGGCAATTTTACCATCTTTCATTCATCATTTAACTAATGGTGATAAAACATACTTATAAAAAAAATGGAGATAAAACTTAAAACAAATCATCAATATCTATTCCCTTATTTTTATCTCTTCCTGTCACGGCAACATAAATGCTAAAATAAAATAAAATATTTATATCTGGGATTGGTTATTTACTAAAATAAAATAAAATATTTATTTTTATTTACAAAACATGATGTTGTGATTTCCATAAAGAACAAGAATTTAAATAGTTATTTTTATATTATACATGTTGTAACGGCACTGTGGTACCCAGACCCATTTGGGCCTTGGGTTCTGACTCAGCAGTGCAGCCCATGGCCCCAGCCCGAACCTACAATAGCCATGGGCCCAAGCTTCGCATTGCCCAAAAGCCTGAAGAGTAGACAGTCTACATTGGCACGCACCTCGTTTTGCCACGCACCTCGTTTTGCCACTTGGTCTTTGCTCGGCGAGCCATTCCCGAGCAATAAGAACAGCGTTCGGATACACCATCTCTTGTATGCCCGACAATGCCCTGGGGAATATCATTGCTAAGCGTATCTACTGGAGTGGAAACCAATTCCAATGCCACTCTCACCACACCCTACTCCCACCTAAACACCCACTTACGATTAATAATATTGGACCTCCTAATGCACTAACTTTGAAAGCAATTATAATCACTTCATTAACGCTTGGCTATAAATATGAGAAGTTAGAGGAGGAAAAGGGGAGAGAATGGAGGGAGGTGAGTAACTAAGAGATAAAGAGAGATAGGTTAGGTGAGTCTCTGTGCCGAGAACAACCCAACGTAGGAAATCCAAGCCCACTTTATAAATAGATTGTGAGCCGAAGTGAGGCCCAGCCCAATAGTCTCATTTTTGGTGTGCACACATGTCATTTTGAAATGTTAGACAATAATTTTAATGAATCTGTTATAATTTATAGTTTATATTTTGTTTGTTATTATTTATTTAGAGGAATATTAAAAAAATTTGATATTGTATTTATAAATCTAAGGACAGTATAAGAAAAAATAAATAATTCCTTTTAAGATTCTTATGAATAAACCAAACATAAGAATAGTTACATTCTAAGGCATTCAGATTGCAAGACATCACATTCCAAGAAATTTAGATGCCGAAGGTAATATGGATTCCCTTGTACCAAACACTACTAAGTGTCCCTTTGTAAGGAGTAATAGAAACAAATTTCAACCACAAATTATCTTATTTACAAAATATCTCACCCTATGTAATAATTGAATGTAAAATGTATTATGTTTCCTTAAAAAAAAAAATTACAAAATTTAAAATATTTTCAAATAACAAATATAGATAGCTTAGTATAGAAAAACTAATATATTGTATCAATTATACATTGTTATAAAATAATTACATCATTTTATGAAGGGTTTGAGACTAATACTTATAAGTCTCATATACTATTTTATTTTTCACTTAACAAAAAAAAAAAAAAAAAAGCAAATCATCAATTTTTTCCGCTCATCGCATGAGTTTGTAACTAGTTTAATAAACTATTTTTTAGCATTCGTTATCTTATTTTTAGCCATCAAATTAATTTTATAGAGCTGGCATAACGATCAAATCTCACATGAGAAGCTTGGAGGAACAATTGTTACTTTCCCTACTTTTATGTTGTCAAGATTTGAAGTTGCTTGCCACATGTTTGAGCACTTATGTTTTTGGTGGGATTGGGCTGGGTTCTGCCTGAACCAACTTGAATTAAGATCCTACATACGATGAGTATATGGTCACCTCCATCAAGAGCATTCAGGCTATTAAACCAAACGAATTCAGACTCAAAGTTTTCAAACATAGGAAAAGTAGTTCATGTTGGAAGAGAAGGCAACATAGCAACTCATACTTAAAGCCAAATATGCTCCGTATAATGAGAATGCAAGTGCTTCAATAAAAGAGACTTTTAGAGGGTGTTGGATTGGGTGCAAATTGAGTTATATAATTCAGTTTTCATCATCAATCATCCAAAACACGTGGAACCCACAAAAGAAATGCTGTTGTTTGGCAAGATTTTTTAGTTTTGTTTTTCACCACTCAAAACTCAAAATATTAGCCCTTCTAGATTAAACTCAAAATATTAGCCCTGCCTGCAAATAAAAACTAATCAATATTCTGACCCAAAAAAATAAATAATTAAAAGTTGATAATAAAACAAAATCTATTTGTTTGATAGATAAAATTGATGCTGTTATCTGTACACTCTTTTTTTTTGGGAGAAGCCATCTCTACATGTATTAATACGTGTGTTGGATTGGGTGTAAACTGAGTTATATAATTCAGTTTTCATTATCAATTATCCAAAACACGTGGAACCCACAAAAGAAATGTTGTGGTTTGGCAAGATTTTTTAGTTTTGTTTTTCATCACTCAAAACTCAAAATATTAGCCCTTCTAGATTAAACTCAAAATATTAGCCCTGCCTGCAAATAAAAACTAATCAATATTCTGACCCAAAAAAATAAATAATTAAAAGTTGATAATAAAACAAAATCTATTTGTTTGATAGATAAAATTGATGCTGTTATCTGAACACTTTTTTTTTTGGGAAGCCATCTCTACATGTATTAATACGAACTTTAATACACTCAAAGTGCAGATTTTAATTGAAACCTTAAATGAATAAGATCACAATCTGAACTAAAAAACAAATCTGCTAAAAGTTATTGTCAAAAAAAAGGGAAAAAAAAAAGTTCTAATAAATTAAGTGTGACTATTCAACTTATTTTACTATTTAGTTTATTTTTGCTATTATTTATAGGTCTCACTGTACTTTTTGGTATTATTTATAAGTCACACGGTTCTATTTCAGCTAACTTTTACCTTTATTTACAATACTTTTAGTAAAAAATTTTCAATTTCAACAAAATAAACGGACCCAAACAGATCAAATTCGAAAGGTTTAGTAACACGCGCCCGTATTACATTT
Source organism: Quercus robur (assembly GCF_932294415.1). Taxonomy (NCBI): domain Eukaryota; kingdom Viridiplantae; phylum Streptophyta; class Magnoliopsida; order Fagales; family Fagaceae; genus Quercus; species Quercus robur. The sequence goes on from NC_065540.1 coordinate 9,709,082, forward strand.
TTGTACCGATTGATTTTGCGTATTATATTGCTGCGTATTTAGGTTGGTGACGTAACTCTCTATAAACACAAACATCGATTATTGCAAAAAACAAAATCAATAAAGAATCCATTATAAAGATCAAATTCTTAAGATATCTGTGTTGTTGGGTTAAAAAACTAAAGATATTTTTTGTGATATGGGCGGGCCCGTCGTCTATGGGAATATTCAATATTCTAAAAAAGACAATTGTTAAAAAGTAAATGGTTGACCTTCACACAAATATAAAAATTTTGTTATAAGAGCACTGAGTAGTGAGTAGAGAGATTATGATCCTCTAGAGTTGTATTTATGAAGTTTTAAAATCTCATTCTATTTATTATAAAATGAATGAGTAATGCTACATTTACAAACTATATTACAACATTTTTACAAACTATTGACGTGACAAATTCTTATTAGTTCTAATATGGGTCTACTATTAACATCACATTTATGTTTACCAATAATTATTTGAAAATTACTAAAGCCACATCAGCATTATGTAAAAATGTTGTAAAATAGTTTGTGTATGTAATATTACTTAAAATGAATTGATTGACTTTGTAATTTCATAATTAATTTAAATTAATATAAAAAATAATAGGTGCATTTCCATATTTGTATAAAGAATTTTAAGAACTCCATAGTCAACTTACCTTAAAAATTTCAAGAAACCCTAATTCATAAAAAGTAAAAAATTGTGGATGCTTTGGATTTGAAGTGAAATTTATGTTTTTTTATTTTTATTTTTTGATAGATAAATAGTGATGGAATGAGAGATGGGATTTGAATTATAAATATGGGATACAATAAAGGATGATGTCATTATTTATTAGACTATTATTTGAACACGAACATGAGATTTATAATAATAAGACATTCATATGATATTTTTCATCATTTGTAAAATAAAATTCAATATCTCTTTTTATTGGGTATAGTTACTAAAAGTCTTACAAATTGGTATACAATAAGCGAAGTTGGTGGTTTTTGAAAACATAATAAACGAAATAACGAATACCTAAATTATTTTAATACAATTAGTAATACATTAGTTTATAAGATTTGTGTGGTAAAATTTGTTATATTATACCTAGCATCACTCTCTTTTCTTTTCTTTGTTATTTTTTTTTCCTACAACCTTTTGGATTAAGACATGCAGGCAAGAATTACATACGTAGCACTTACGAAGGACGATAGACTTTTTGAAACATTTCACATCCAAACGAAATGAAGCCGTTCAACCACTCATCCCATTTGGTAGGTGAAAACGTATCCCATCCCATTGCATTACGTGGAATTAAAAAAAAAAAAAAAAAAAAAGGTTCAGCATTAAAGGTCTATTAGACATAATGACAATTCTTTTTTTATTTTATTTTATAAAAACAAACTCATACATAAGGGAGAGGAAATGAGATTCTAGCCAATTGTCAGGGTACTTTTTTTTAACACCTAATTTTATTTGAGTACCACCTATTTATTTTCAAATACCACTAATAAGTTATTGGGTTTTCCCAAACATTTTTTTACTCTACTATTATGTTAATAACAAATATTTCATATCTCATCGCTTAAATTGGGTTATGATATAAATTATTACAAAAAGCCCAAGAACTCATATTTTATCCAATTTTATTATCATTATTTAGCTAAATCCAAAACCGCCCCTATGAACCCAATACACACATCCTATTCTATTTAAAATCCAAGAATACTTAAACTTGACAATATTTGAAAAGCCTATAATTCAAATCCATGGCAAAACAATTTTATCAATGTAATTCAAATTCATAATCAAAGCCCATGGTTTAAACCCATGTCAATTTATTTATCCAAAACTCAATTCACATTAACAATATCAAAACTCAATTCTCATTGGCAATATCAAAACTCAATTCTTGCTGGCAATATTTAAAATCCAATTTCCATTGTCAACATCAAAGTCCAATTTTCATTGGCAATATCAAAACCCAGTTTTTGCTGGCAATATTTAAAACTCAACTATCATTGGCAACATCAAAGCCCAATTCTCATTAGTAAATTCAAAAGTCCAACTTACGTTGACACTATTAAAAGCCCAAGCTAACTACTTGACACTATTTATCGAAAGTCCAAGGTTATCAATGCTTGGCAAAATACTATATCATAATTATTTCACTTAAAAGTTCAATAATGAACAATACTTTAGATCCTTAAACCTATTACCATAATATTACAAGCTCATGGAATTTATGAATTATCTACTCTCAAAACCCATGGCGATCATCTTATAAAAGCCCATGGAAAGATATGATTATTAGACCCATGATATTTATTTATTTCATATTATAAACTCATGTTCACTATCCATCTTACATCACAACATTCATAACAATTATTACCAAAACTCATGGTAATTATTTATCCTACATGCCCATTATGATTATCTATAGAGAAACTCATGAGAACATCACATTATTCCATTATAGTGGTTGTTACCATATTTATTTAAAACTCATGGTAAATATTATTCTAAAAAAAAAATATTGGAGGTCATTATTTAAAAAAGCTCCAAAGAAAATATCATTTACAAAGTAATCCATAGTGAAAATTATGAGAAGTTATTTAAAGCCCATGGGAATTAATACCCAAAATCTATCATAAATATTTATTAAAGCTCATAGATTCATTTTATTTTTACTAACAACTAAAGCTCTTGAGGAGTAAAAAACACATGGCAAAGCATGTCTTTAATGCCCATTTTGTAGACCCAAGAATCTCGTGGAGAATGGAGCAAGCCCAAGCAAAGAAAGGGCCATGTGGCCCAACTAAAGGTGCTGAAATGAAGCAAAGTTCTAGCCCAAAAAGGTCCCAGCAAGAGGCTTGAAAGTGGGCAACCAGCCTTTGTTCATCCCTAACCAAAGTACAACTAGAGACCTCTACAAGAAAACCAAGCCTTTGAGGATGAACTAGGGGTTGTCCCATCAGTTTTCTGCCACCCTCTACCTAATGTGGACAATGCCAGAGAGCTGTCACATCAGCTGAAGTTTAAAGGATGATGGAACTCATTATCTTCCTCAAGACTATACCTCCAGCAGAAGGGGAGTTGAAACCAAATTGTCTAAACCTCAACAAATTGATGCCATAAATGTCAAAAACATTCAAGACATGATTCATGTGCCAAGCCCATAAATCCTAAAGGGAAAAATTTGGGAACATGTGGTTTGGAGGGCATAAAGGGATCTCCAGCGGAACCCTCTGAAGTGGGCTTAAACTTTGACACCTGACTTGAGGTGTTGAGTCCTATTTCCTAGGGTCTAAATCTCAGTTGCAGTATTAGGATTCTTCCTTAATACTTGCCTTAATCCCATTGGCTAAACACAATCTCAGCAATCTTAGCATTTAATACAATATTACTCCAAATACTACCTTGCCCAAAGAAGCAAAATAGCCCCAAATCTCCCATTTTTAGGCCAAATCCAGGCTATTAATTCAGTTGACTAGCTCCCCTAAATCAGACCTATGTTTTTTGGATGCTTGTTAATTAATGCTTCTCTAAGCTCCATTATAAAAGCATAAGCATCTCAGCCCACAAACACACAGCTACCCTCTCTGAAACTTTGGATTTATTTGCCATTTTACTTGTGGTTTAGCTCTCCTTAAGCTCACCACTCATCCCCCTTTAGCCTATTACTCACTAAAGCCTTAACCTCAGTGTTAATCCCATCACACTCACTCAGAACAGCCTACATTACCTCATTCATTCCTTATGCACACATACTCATCAAAATCTTAGTTTAATACTTGCTGCACTGAGCTGGGATCTCTCTCTCCCTTCATTCCATCCTATTTTTCCTCTTGTATTTGTAACTATAAAGCTTTTAATCCTTGTTTAATATTGTTATGATGAAGGCCATAATGTTTTGAAAACTATGGAAGTTTTCCCTTATATTGACTTAATAATAATAAGGAAAACATATGATTTTTACCATGTAAACACACTTATTAATGTGAAATTACCCTACTGCTGGAGATAATACCGTACCACTAGAAGACTGATTTGAATTATAATGCTATAAAACGACTAATAATATAACAAACTAACAACAGTTTCGTGTTTATTATGCTTTATTATTGTCTTCTTGTTAGGGTGCAACCTCCATCTTTTGCTTGGGTGGGCTTACATGACACCGAAAGTCTTTGGGCTTTATTTCAAGGGCCCATTGTCGAGTTTCGGCTTAGCTACCCCATATTTTATTTGGGAACATCAAAAATTTTCCCCTCAACACTAACAAAAAGACACATCACAAATTCCATTCAAAAGCAAAAAATAATAGGTAATGACTTTATAGGTATAAGTCTCAAGTTCACCCTAAAAGGAGCACTCTAACTATTAAGGTAATTTAGGCACTTGTGAACCAATATCCAACTTCATCCTTAGCAACATAGTACAAAGTTCACAAGGGATTCTATAAGATTTTCTTTTGAGTCCAAATTTGGTAAGGATATGGTATAAAATTCATGTTTTTTACCATCCAATAAGAGGTCGTCACATCAAATTTTTTTTTTTTTACTTAAAACTCAATACATTATACCAAACCTAATAACACCACATCAGCCTTTTACTTAAAACCTAAAATGTGGTATTTATTGAAATGTTATTATGTGTAATTAAATGTATTTATGTTTTAGCAATATGATGATTTGACATGTCTTTATTGGAGGGCGTAAACCAACGGATTGACACCAATTCCTTATATAATTTAATCTCTTTTCTTTTTCTTCAAATAGAAAATTTTTAGGTGCACTCGGAGTATAGTGAAATGGTATTCTCTCTTCTCACATTTATGGTAGACCCCACCATAAATTTAATGAGTGAACCTCATCATGAATGTGAGAGGAAGGAGCGCTATTCTTCATACTCCGAGAGTACATAAGAATTACTGTCTTCCAATAAGCAATTAAAGAGATAGAAAAGAGTAGAATAAAAAACTATAGGTCTCAAGTCTATTCCAAAAAGAGTACTGTTGACTTCTAGATAGCTTAGGCAACCAAGCACAACTTTCCTTTTTCTTTTTCATTTTTGAGAAACCAACCAAACATAACTTTGATTGGAGATACTAAGGTGTTTTTTTATATCAAAAAAAAATATTTTTATTTGATATTTTTTATACATATAATATCAAAATAGACAACATTTGTTTACTCATTAAAGTTATATAAAAAAAAAAGATAAATTCTCTTCAAAAGGTATCTATTAAATATGTATGTATATATATACACACACACATGCATCAAATTTGATAAAATTTTATGTAATATATTTATGAATTATTACTTACTTTAGTATTAGAAAATTAATTATTATACATATAGTCTTGACCAATCTATTACTATCATTAGGGGTGTCCAACTAACTCGTGAAACCGACCTACTCACCCAAACCAACTAATCCGACTTGAAAATCGGTTGACTTAACACCTATGATGGTTAATAGCGAGTCTCCGTCCTCTATAAACCAATACCTACTGGTCGGTTGGCGATTGTTGCATGATAACCTGATTCCAATCAACTTGACTAATCTCCACCCATTGAAGTCACCGTTCTCCACCTGTTCTTGCCTTTCTTTGCTAGTATGAGGCATTCTTTAGTTAGATATCTTCGAGATCTTGAAAAATCCAACAAGATCTAGCTAGATTTGGCGAGTTTGGGCCAGATCTACTCTTCCCTGACTCCGACCGACAACCAATTGATATCCGAAGAGACTCAACTTGCCCGAACAGACTCTTCTTCCAAATTGACGGTGGGTGCAATTTTTAGGGACTCAAAGTGATCAGGTCAAGTCCGGGTTGAACACAAACTTGACCCATGGACAGCCTTAACTATCATTCTGTCACACAAAAATTTATTAATACTTACACACACGCACAATATTGACTACTATTAATATTATCTTACCAAACTAAATTTATGTCTACCCCTGATAGAATAAAGTATGCAATCTGATTTATTGATGGCAAAAATTTTCCACCTGCCCTATTTTTTCCACTGCAAGTTTTTCCCCACCTTGAAAAAGTGAGCAGGCTAGGGATAGACTTTGCTCACACTACCCTATCTTGCCATGCTTAACTGCCTTGAGAGAGTGTGTGTGTGTATATATGTGTTTAATATTCTTACACAAATCCTATTTATAATTGGGTTTTACTAATGTATGCCATTGTTTTATCTTTCTCTTAGTATTCTCATGATTGTCTCTCCCTTTTTTGTTTCATCATTACTTTATTAATGTTAAAACCAACTCAATAAGGATAGTAAAATAACTCAAACTTGTCCTGAATCCAACTTGGACAATTCATACTCCTTGGTGGTCTATATTTTAAAATTATAGGAGATTAGGGGTTGTTTGGTAATGTTGTTCAAACAATGTTGTTTGTATTTTTTGGAAATACGTGTGGGTGAAAAAGTGTGTGAAAATACGTATAATGTTGTTTAAAAACTGAAAACATGTGTTTAAACACATGTTTGTAATTAACCCAAACCCCAAACAATATTTTTTTAATTTTAGCACCAAAAAATAAAAAACCAAAAAAAAGAGTAATGTTAAGGACACAAAAAATTCACACAACTTTTGTCACAATTTGTCATATAACAAGTTATGAGTGATGGAAGCGTGGACCCACCATTTCGCTTCTACCACTCATAACACATCATATCTTGAGTTGTGAACTTTTTTTTTTTTTGTTCCTAATATTTTCCTAAAAAGTATAATAAATTCAAAACTATATGGTTATCAAAAAAAAAAAAAAAAAAAAAAAAAAAAAAAATTCAAAACCATATGTAACCCTCCAATCCGAACAATCCCACGCGGCATCACATACTTGGCCCATTAAATTTAAGACTATAAAACTCAATTCACTTTACACGACACTCTCAGATCTCTGTGTGTTGTGTTTGACAGTTTGTCTTCTTCGTTGAATTTCGGGGTCATAACTCATATCTGTTCTTGTTGTTGTTGGATTTGGGTAGGCATTCTGTGAGGAACAAAAATGGCGGGGGGAATGAATAGGAAAATATCTGCAGCATCAGCCAGAGCTCACACCAGAAGAGCCAAGCAAAACTCCTCCTTTAAGCTTCCCTCAGGTCCCTTCTTTTTTCTCTTTACTTGATCTGGGTGCTCTTCAATTTTATGTTATCTGGGTCGCTCTTTTAACATTTCTCATTAACAAAAAGTTTATACTTGAATATTTATATTTAAAAAAAAAAAAAAAATTGGGTCTTTGACCAATGGAAATTAGACTGCATCAACTGGAATTCTTAGGCAATCGGTTTTGTTGTTGAATTATATTATTAGTATTGTTATTTATTTAAAGTTAAAGAGTAAAGAGTTGTGTTTTTCTATTGGAATTTTACTTTATAGATGTTTTTTTTTTTTGAAATTTGCTCTTAATATGAATCTGAAATCTACTTGATGGAAAAAAAAAAAAAATGGTATCAGGTCCCATAGCCAACTGTGTGAGGCACTCACCTCACAAGTGTGTAAAACCTCACATATGCCCAACAAGAGTCTAATACTCCAATCTGCTTCATATTTCTCAAAATCTGAAAAAAAAAAATATGGAGTTAGCTTATTAGTTCAATAAGTAACCAAAATCCCAACTATCTGGATCAAACTCTTTTTTTTGTTGTTGTTGTGGATAAGTAACAATCTTTATTAAATCATCAAACTTGAATTGCTCTAACAAATCTGATAAGGACTCACAGGGGAGAGCTTGAATAGTTCTAGCCCAATCTGGATCAAACACATATATAAATACAAGTAATATAAATAAACTATTGACTAAGATAAACTTCATAGTCTTAAGAATTGTATATTAGTGCAATTAGAAAATTGACATATAAATTTGCAATGAATTCCAAAAACATCAAAAATTTCACTTGAACTAATACACACGTGATGACTCTTAATATACTATGAAAAATTAGTATTGATTCAGTATTAACAAAATACAAACAAGAGAATATTGCACAAAGTAATTGTTTTTCAATACATTTTGAATCAATTATTTATTAAAATGGAATTCAGCGTTCTTTTAAATCCTAAAAATAATATGTGATTGATTGTATCTAAATTCGCATTAGTTTTCCTTTCAATGTACAAGATGAAATAATCCTCTAGAAAATCATTTTCCTTTTTATTGCAAAACCTAGTTTTTGAGAATTTTTTTGACTATAAATACTTGTCTTGTAGTTGTAGTAGAAAAAAGAACTGCAAGCACAGATGCAATCTCGCGATAAAAAAGTTAGTTGGTTGTTGATCTTTTAATCCTTATTAACCATTTTTAAGGCAAAATTCACCCAATTTTTTTTTTTTTTTTTTTTGATCAGGAATTAAAAAAAAAAAAAAAAAAAAAAATCTGTACTTCAGATCTACTACCATCCCCATCAGAATTTTGTAGGGAAAAAAACTTTATGAAATATATTAATTAAAAAAAAAAAAGGAAGGGTGTACACAGACATACCTAAGAGCAAGAAGGTACCTTAGAATAGAGAGTAATCTTGCTTGAAAGCTCTTAGCCTCCTGTTTCAAGGCAACCCTTGGTCCCAATGTGGGTCTGTCTCTGATGTCAAGGCAACCATACTTCTTTTGTGAATGTGAGTTGTCAACGTTGTATTTGTTTCTCATCATCCGCTTGAAGTAGAATTTGTTCTAGATATATATGATGCAAAATATGCATGTCTTTTAGTACAGTTTTTATTCTTGCTGCATGGTATTTAATGAGTTGATTAACATTTTTTTGTCTCCAAGACTTAGCATAAAGTTGCTCAATTTTTTATCCAATCATTGCACTGCATTTTAATTAGAACTTGAAAATTTCAGGGATGTTGAAGAAAACAGTACTGTTGTTTTTTGTGGGGTTTCTGGCATGGGCTTATAAGGCAACCCAACCTCCTCCACCCAAGATATGCGGTTCTCCAGATGGCCCCCCTGTTACAGCAGCAAGAATAAAACTTAGTGATGGAAGGCATTTGGCCTACAAAGAACATGGTGTGCCTAAAGAAAAAGCCAACTATAAAATTGTTTTCGTCCATGGTTTTGATTCTTGCAGACATGATGCTGTCATTGCCAAAACACTCTCTCCGGTACTTATCCATTGGTTGCTTTATTTATATTTTTTTGGGGCCTATTTCAAGACTTTGAATATGATATTCTTGGACTTAGTGTCATTGAAATCATTGGACTGGGTTCTTTCAGGAAATTGTTGAAGAGTTAGGGATCTACGTTGTGTCTTTTGACAGACCTGGTTATGGGGAGAGTGATCCTAATCCAAAGAGAACAGTGAAGAGCATGGCTTTGGATATAGAAGAGCTTGCTGATCAGTTGGGACTAGGATCAAAATTTTATGTAATCGGTTTCTCAATGGGTGGGCAGGTGCTTTGGAGTTGCCTCAAGTACATTCCTCACAGGTATGATTTGCCATAGCTGTATAAATAAATGCTAGAAAAGAGAATAACCAGAACAGCTGCATTTGCTAGTTTATGTGCCTTTTCTCTAATGTCTGGGATGCTTGTAACACTAACAGGGTAGCAGGGGCTGGACTATTAGCTCCAGTGGTTAACTACTGGTGGCCTGGTTTTCCTGGAAACCTATCTGGTGAAGTCTACAACCAGCAGCTGTGGCAAGATCAATGGGCAGTTCGTGTTGCTCACTACACTCCCTGGCTTACCTACTGGTGGAACACTCAAAAATGGTTCCCCTCTTCTAGCGTTGCAGCTCATAGTACGGATATTCTCTCTCCCCAAGACAAAGAACTCATGACGAAGTTTTCTGGGAGAGAAAAATATATGGTTAGCATCTAACTTCTCTAGAAATTTTCATGAATATTTCAATCGGAATTAATACCATGAAAGGCATTGAGAAAAACCAAGGAGCTACAGTGATTGATTTAGTAAATTATATCAATATATGGCTTGTATTTTGCGGAAATGAAGATTGTTTCTCAATATTATGCACTTCTTATCAACTTTATCTAGAATGCATCTTCATCCTATATTCTTATAGGTTGCAAGTTCAAAAATGTACAGATATCTTTCATCTTTTTGCTAAAATTTCATAAGAAAGACATAGTGACAGTGTTACAACGAACTTGATTGGGAAATATCTTTTTTGTGTTGTGTGCATCATATCTTTATGTCTCCCACTTTAAAACCCCCTGAAATTTGGTGTTTTTTAATGGACTCTATGATCCTTAATAAGATATTCTTTGTCTTGAGAATCATGGTTGTATTGTTTACTTTTCCCCTCATTTGTTTGGTAATAACACTAATGGCTGTGAAGGATCTCTAAAATATCACTTTTAGAACAAATATAAACTGTTAAAGTATTATGAACATTAAGGACTGAAATGCCACCACCTCTTTCTGTAAAAATAATTTGAGTTATTTATACCTCCTAAAGTGAGGAACTTGACTTGAAGTAGGGGTTGACTAAATAATCCTTAGTTGTGCATATTGGTGATTGATTCTATTTCTACCATAGTTGCAGAGTATTGTAATAACAACCTTTGAATTTAAAAATGCAATGAACATCCCTCTTGCATAAAAATGTTCTTGACAAATTCTGGTGCACCACTATTAAAGTTTTGAGATAAGATTATGCTTTCAGCTCCTTTTCTCAGCCAAATTTAAGGTTAGATTAACTGATTAAAGCATCTTATATTACAAAAGTTTAAAAGAAATTTTTGTTTTGTTAAGAGGCGTTTCTTTTCCTCGTACATCTACTTCCATAGAGCATCATTTATCAAGTGTAATGCTCTCTCTCTCTCTCTCTCACACACACACACACGCACACACTTATTTTTTTTTGAGGGGGGGGGGGGTGATTGATATGGATTTAAAACCGTATTTTGTTAATAATCAACATATTTTTTTAAGCTGATGGCCTCTAAAGTCAAATGGCACTTTCACCACTACTGCTCCCCCCAATCTCTAATAAGCATGTGATAGTGGTGAGATCTTGGGTTCAATTTCCATGAACAACTTGTACTCTTCCTTATTTTTTCATTTCATTAATAATAGTTCTCTGATTACCTATTTAAAAAAAAAAAAAAAAAAAAAGAGTTACTAATAGGGGAAAAAAACATTATTTCTTTAAATGTTCTTGTTTTCTAAATGTGGTTTCCTCAGGCACAGGTAAGACAGCAAGGAGAATTTGAGTCTCTCCATCGTGACATGATTGTTGGATTTGGGGCTTGGGAGTTCAGTCCTCTGGATCTGGAAAACCCATTTCCAAACAATGAAGGTTCTGTCCACCTGTGGCATGGAGATGAAGATTGGATTGTGCCTGTTATGCTGCAACGATACATTGCTCAACAGCTACCGTGGATTCACTATCATGAGCTACCGGGAGCTGGGCACTTATTCCCACATGCTGATGGAATGAGTGATACTATCATCAGGGCACTTTTGACTGGGGAGAAGTAGCCTTGCACGTATGTAATGGGCTACCCCAGGTCAGTCGCTCTGTGCATTACATTTTCTCCCTGATGTTAAAATATGAAATTTCTTCTGATCATGTTGATATTTATGACAAGTATTGTACCAGGCATTATAATTTTTATAAACTGTTGTGTGAGAATACAGTTGATACTATAAAAAGGAAATTTTTAGCCATGGTGACCTTGTCCCCATTTTACCAAGGGCACAAGAATACAAGTAACTTGGGGCCTGTTTTCAAGGGGCAACAAGTTTTGTTGCTTAAACATGGTGATGTTCCTAATAAGTAGAACACAACAATTTTCATAACTGTTGAAGTAACATGTTTTGATTAGTATTAATAAAAGTGATGTTAATGATAGATCCAGGTGAAAGTAATGTTGCTCTAATCATATTTTATCATGTCAAGATTTGTTATTAACGCTCTGTTTGTTTCACTGGAAAACTTTCTATAAAGATAGTTTTCCACATTTTCCAGTGTTTGGTAACATAAAAAAAATTAGTCAATGGAAAATTATCTTTAGTCAACGGAAAACTCTTATAAAAATAAGGCTTATTTTCTATAGGTTGTTTTCCAAAAAAAATATTTGGAAAACAATCTCTCTCTCACATGACACATAACTCCTATAAATATTATATTCTTTTGACTCAGGAAACAATATTTTCTTTCGCTCATTCAGCCTTTTTCACAATAAAATCTCTCATTTCTTCTCTTCCCTTTGTTTTTTTCTCTCTTCTCACGCCCTCACTATCACCCCCTATGGCCTCTTCTCTTCCCACAGATTTCTCTCTCTATCTGTCTCTCTTCTCTTTTTTCTCCCTTTTTCTTCTCCCCTCTGTAACACTGTTCTTAAATAAGGTTTTTTTTTTTGTTTTTTTTTTAATTTTATTTTTTTATCCTCCTCATAGATCCATCAACAATTCTATAAATTTTTTTGGTATTTATCAAACTATTTGTACTGGATTAGTTTGCCGGTAAAACTATTTGGCATATGTGGCATTCTGAACTATTTAAAATGGAACTTATGTGTATAATGGTTATTTTTCTCTTGATTTGTGCCACTATTGTACACTTCCAGTGTACTTGGTTTTTTTTTTTTTTCTAATAAAATTTCTTACGTTACTTATCAAAAATACTGTTCATATACATGAACAAAATGAGTATTTGAGATTATGAAAATTGGATAGCTAATTTTGATTGTATCCATTGTCAAAATTTTAGTTTGAAAATCAAATTCATTCTTGGTTTTTTATTATTATTTATTTATATTGATTACAACAGGTAGGTTTACACAATACACATATTATACATGTTTTAAATTATACAATAAATGTTTTAATACTTGTGGATACCAAACACCAAAAAACGTTCTCAAGCCCATTTTCAAGGTTGTTACCAAACATAGGAAAATGAGATAGTTTTTCAGAAAATACTCTCTAGAAAATAAGCTATTTTCCAGAAAACGTTATTACTGAAACAAACAGAGCGTAAGAATGTGAAAATTGTTGTGGCCCTAGCATTACTAGATATTTTCAAGTTTAATGCTGAGAAAAGTGTTGGGCATTATACTATTGATGTAAGGTTGTCTTTTAAGATAAGGGTGAGGTGAGGTGAGGTACCACCAAGAGACTCCATTACAAGCTGCCCAAGATTGATTGTCCATTGATGGTTCCTTTGAGCTCTGATGGAAATCCTGCAAGTGGTTTTCAGACTACTTGGTGCAACATTGTTTATCTTTTCACAGACCCTGATGCTTGAGAATTGAAAATTGAGACTAATCTGGTTCTACAGGAATGCGTTGCTTGGAATACATAAATATTTAACCATACTTGTGAATAAGTTTGGATTTGGATACGTTCATTGCATAAGACAACTGAATAGAAAATCAGTTGGTATCTTAGCTTGATGATAAGAGCAATTATCATGAAGTAAACGCTGTAGGTTGAAATTCTAAAACTTTTGTTTTGTGAAACTTGTGTTTCATCTGCATGAGTAACTCATTCAGGGAATATAGGGGTAAGTCTCTTTTATCCAAACACGTGTTCTCATTATACTGAGCATATTTGGCAAGTATGAGCTACTTTGTTGCCTTCTCTGCCAACATGAGCTACTTTGCGTTGAGTCTGAATACGTTGGTTTAATAGCCTGTATTTCGTGTGTTCCTGATGGAGGTGACCATATACTCATCTTAGGATCTTAGCTCAAGTTGTTTCAGTTGAGTAGAACCCAATCCAATCCCACCCAAAACATAAGTGCTCGACATGTGGCAGCTTAGGCAACTTCAGGTCTCGACAACATAAGGCAGGAAAGTAACAATTGTTCCTCCAAGGTTCTCGTGTAATATTTGATTGGTATGCCAGCTCTATAATTATTATGATGGCTAATAATAAGATAACGAATCCTAAAAATACATCACTGAAAATTAGTATAATCTAGTGGCAGACTTGCGCGAAAAAATTTGATGATTTGTTTTTTTGTTAAGTGAAAAATAAAAATAATATATGAGATTTATAAGTGTTAGTTTCAAACCATTCTTAAAATAATGTTACACTTAGTATAACATTAAAAAAAAAAAAGGATTTAACTTGTAAGATTATATATTAAAATTTGTAATTTGTTACAAAGTGTTTTTCTCATCAAAATATTTCATTTTAGGTATGTTAAACTACTAAATTTTCTCTTTAAAAAACACTTTTTTTTTTAATCTATCGTGCCATTTACAAAACCAATGAATGACAAAGGACCTAAACGAATTGAAGTAAACTGGACTAGACATAATGGACCGAATTGCCCGCGGTGGACTAAATGGAGCGAAATGGATTGAGGTGGAGTGAAATGGACCAAATGGATTGAAATTGACCTAATAGACCAAAATGCTACACTAATGCAACTTAATAAGAGTCTAGCAATAATAACTTATACTCTTAAGCTTTTAGATATTATATATAATATAGAAAAGATCCCACACTATTATTAATATTAAGGATTCCAATTTATTATTTATCCCAAAAAAAATAAAAAAACTTCAAATTTTTTTCCCAAATTGAAGATGTTTCTTTGAATTAAGCATCTCAGCAACACTTGTGACTCCTCCACCTAGGAGAGTCAAGGGCTCAAAGCTTGGAAATTTTTATTTTATTAAACGGTCTTATGAGTCATCTCTCTCATAATATATGTGAGTCTCTTATGTTACGAGAGAGGTCTCATGAAATAATTTCTCCAAAGCTCATTTGAAGAGTATGTCTTGCACTTCACTTGGCAAAATATGTAAATTAGAGAGGTTAAAGTGCATATATATATATATATATATATATATATATTTTTTTTTTTTCCTAATTAAGTTTTGAGAAATATTCCTTCAAATTATTGTGCGACTTCTAAAATAATTATTCATACATACTTTTAGTCACATAAAATATTCAACAAGTCATGTGACTTTTTTAAAAAAATTTAAGAAGTTATTTGGTTTAATAAAATCTATAATTTTATAAATTATATCATAATAGATGGATCAAATTTCTCCAAATTGGTTTCGAAAAAACTGTCGAAAAGTGAAAATTAACGGCTTAAACATAAGTTAGACATCACTTTCTACAATTCCATTTTTGTACAAAGAATAGAAATATGGCATCTTGCAAAGTAGTAAATATTTCATTTGAGAGAAACAAAACATCTTAGAAAACATATAATAAATCAACTGCGGAGGTGGTCAAGGAGTATGAAGTTTTTGTGAGTTGTAACTCATCACACTTATGACTCTAGGAATTATGGGTTCAAATAGTGATAAGTTCTATTCGTGTGGTTCCACGCCGTGATGCAATGCAGATGTTTAAGTGGTATAGAAGTAGTGACCATACTTGCGACCCCTTTTTTTATATATTAGTTTTTAGAAAAATACAACAAACACTCCAATCCAAAGCGGGAAAAAAAAAAAAAATTCTACAACTATGTAAAAAACCACAATTTTTGCCATAATTATTCATGTGATAGATTATAAGTAGTGAAAAAAAAGTGATAGATTTATGTAAAAGTAAAAAGTAACTAGTAAAGATTGGCAAAAATTATGGCTTTTTTACGGAAAAAAAAAAAAAAAAATCATAAATAGATACACGAACACCACACATACAAGGGCCCAATAGTATCAAACAATTAAGACGAAAAACGCTAATATATCTTGATAGACGGTCTTCACTCTTCAAAATTCACTTAAGATATCTGTGTAATTGGGTATTCTGTGAGAAAGAAATGGCGGGAGGAGTGAACAGGAAGATATCTGCAGCATCAGCCAGAGGTCATACGAGAAAAGCCAAGCAAAACAGTTCCTTTAAGCTTCCCTCAGGTGGGTTTTTTGTTCTCTTCTTTTTATTTGATCTGGGTGCTGTTAATTTGTCGTTGTGCCTTATTTATTTTCATCGTATACGTGGGAACCATAACATTGTCTTAATAGGGTCGCTCTTTCTCTTTTAAGTAACATTTGTCATTGCAAAAATGTAGGACAATACAGAAACTAAAATTGGGCCAAAATGGCATGTACCACTGTTTAGAAAAATATGTAGGAATCTACCACTATTTTGGACCACTCTTTTGGAACTCAAGTTTACTGTATAACTCGAGTTCGTTCTTTGAAAAACTAGCCTTCAAGTTCGCTATGCTATTTTTTATGGAACTCGAGCTACATCAAAAACTGGTGGCTATTTTAGGAGGAACCTTTGATTGTCACACTAACATCCAAGGAAATAACATGCCAATAGTTGAGGAAAGGGAAAGGTAGTACCCAGACACCTTAAAACCCCGACTATTGGCTCGCCTCCAACAGAGTTTTATCAAGTCCCTCACCTTTCACTAAGGTGGAATAGGTCAAATCCATAAAAGCAGTCAAAGACTCCAACTCTCAATCCTGGACTATTCTAGAGAACTAAAAATCCAATGAAGCATCCCATTGGGGAAATGCATAACCTCTTCTCTAGAAGACTCCTTATCACAGACTAATTTTATATAACTCTGAGAAGTTCTCTTTAAGTGGACAATAACTGCACCACAAATCATGCCAAAATTTTACTCTAGTATCATCGTCCACATCAAATTGTATAATCCGGGAAAAAGTCAACCACTCGTGTCTTATGGATTTCCAGAGACATACACCATAAGGACTTGGCACCCCTTTAGTACACCAGCCACCCAATTCACTCCCATACTTCACTTTTATAATCTTCCTTCATAGATGGTCTCTCCTAGTCCCATATTACCACAACCATTTCCTAGCAATGCTTGGTTGGATCTTATCAAATTCCAAACTCCCAATCCTCTAAATTGCAAAGGTTCACAAATCTGAGCCCAATTAACCAGATAGAATTTGGTTCCTCACCAATCCCACTCTATAAGAAATCCCTTCTAAACGGTTAGTCACCTCCACCGGAATGGGAAAGGGTGAAAGGAAATAAGTGGGCAAACTCGAGTGCTTTTAATCAAAGTTACCTTACCCCCATTTTATTGGAAATTTACTTTGAAGTTGTATTTTTGTTTGAATTTTACTTTTGATGTGAATTGGAAATCTATTTGATGGAAAGAATTTGAAATTTGAATCGACTTGGTCTCTTTCCCCCTTTATGTTATACAAGGATGATTTTGTTTCCTTCAAGTGGTATCTATTAGCGTGGTGACACTAATTCACATTGGATTGAAGGATGGGATCAAGGTATCGAAACTTATTGGGTGAATATCTGACATATCAATATAGAAACACATACCTTTTATTTTTAACAAATTATTATTATTTGATAAGTAGTGATATTTTTATTGGAAAAAGACCACTTCAAGTACATATATAATGAACATGAAGAAGCCTAAAGAATTACAAAGGAAATGTATTATATACAGAAGTGTAGTGACTCTTTCAATTCATCTATGGAATTACCATTGGTAAAACCCCACACACGGGACCAATCTAACAAAGATCTAATAAACAATGCTGTCAATTGAGTCACCGAACTTTCAGTTTCCTCAAAAGTACAATGATTCCTTTCCCTCCACAATTTGAACATCAAACGTAGAGGGACTAAATTCCAAATATCTGATGAATGTTTGCCAACCCAATTCCTCCAACCAAATAAAAGATCAATGACCTTTTCTGGAAACACCCATCGAATCCCAAAAGATCTAAAACAAAACTCCACAAATCACAAGCAACTCATGTTGCTGGAACAGAATGTTTCTTCATTAAGCTGGCACTGGCGTTTTTATTTTTATTTTTTGAATTGGTGCTAGGGAGGTCATTTCCACAACTTGACTATGGATTTCAAGGCAACCATACTTCTATAGTTAATGTGAGTTGTCAACCTAGTATTTTGTTCTCATAATCTGCAGCCATTGCAGGTAGAACTTGTTCTAAATAAATATGTTGCAAAATATGCATGTCTTTAGTACAATTTTTGTGCTCTACTCATGGATTTTAATGTGTTGATTAATATTTTTTGTCTCCAAGATTTAGTATAACATTGATCAACATTTCAGGGATGTTGAAGCAATCTGTAGCGTTGTTTTTTGTGGGGATTCTGGCATGGGCTTATAAGGCAACCCAGCCTCCTCCACCCAAGATATGTGGTTCTCCAGATGGCCCCCCTGTAACAGCAGCAAGAATAAAACTTAGTGATGGAAGGCATTTGGCCTATAAAGAACATGGTGTGCCTAAAGAAATGGCCAATTATAAAATTGTCTTCGTCCATGGTTTTGATTCTTGCAGGCATGATGCTGTTGTTGCCAAAAGACTATCTCCAGTACTTATCCCTTTGTTTTTGTTTTTTTCCTCTGTCTTTTTGGGTCTATTTCAAACCTTTAAATCTGATATTCTTGGACTTAGTATTATTTGAATCAATGGTGGGTTCTTCCAGGAAATTGTTGAAGATTTAAGAATCTACACTGTGTCTTTTGACAGACCTGGTTATGGGGAGAGTGATCCTAATCCCAAGAGAACAGTGAAGAGCATGGCTTTGGATATAGAAGAGCTTGCTGATCAATTGGGACTAGGATCAAAATTCTATGTAACTGGTTTCTCAATGGGTGGGCAGGTGCTTTGGAGTTGCCTCAAATACATCCCTCACAGGTATGATTTGCCATAGCTATATAAATAAATGCTAGAAAAGAGAATAACAAGAATGGTTGCATTTGTGTATATAAGAGAGAGAGAGAGAGGTTCTACCACGTTATGTGTCTTTTCTCTTATGTGTGGGGTTGGAATGCTAACAGGCTAGCAGGGGCAGGACTATTAGCTCCAGCGATTAACTACTGGTGGCCTGGTTTTCCTGACAACTTATCCAGTGAAGCCTACTACCAAAAGCTTCCGCAAGATCCATGGGCATTACGTGTTGCTCACTACACTCCCTGGCTTACCCACTGGTGGAACACCCAAAAATGGTTCCCTGCCTCTAGCATTGCATCTCTCAATTTGGATATTCTTTCTAGCCAAGACAAAGAACTCATGGCAAAGCGTTCTGAGAGAAAAAAATATGTGGTTAGTAACTATCTTCTCTGGAAAATGAATATTACAATGGTTATTGATACTATTTAAGGCATTGAGAAAAAGCAACAAGTAGCTACAGTGATTGATTTAGTGCATGATATTGGTTGACTGATTATATATGGCTTGTTTTTTGTGGAAATGAAGATTGTTGCTCAATATAATGCAAGCACCACCTCCTAGTGATATTATCTAGGATGTATCTTCATCCTATGTTCTGATAGGTTGCAAGTTCAAAAATTTTATTTCATTAATCCAATTTTCGTACTAGGTGTGTGCATATATATATATATATTGCAAATGTATCCATAATAAAATTTATAAAATTAATACTAATTCTGGTTCTTAAAGTTTCTGACATTGTATGATTATCTTGATCCGTTGTATTATTAAAATGCAAAGCTGAGTTTTGAGCATTCCTGCTGACTAATGTTGTCTATTGAAGACTCAGAAACTGTTGCCTGATATCTGTACATAACTAGTACTAGAATTTTACTGCATACCACAAACCTACATCGGTTGCCAAAGGCTCTGAAAGGACACCTTCAACTCTGAATTAATATCTTATTACTTTCTATAACTATAACAATTAGAAGTGAAGATTTGATGACTCCGTAATATCATGTGTTTGGTTAGGCTTTGTTGTTTTCTTATTTCAGTTTGTTCCTGATGGTTGAGTTTTAGATTTCCTAATTTAATATAAGAACATTTTGCTTAATATATTAAAACTTGTTTGGTATTTCTGATGGCTTCAATTTACTAAATAATTGCTGTGGATTGGAAAAAGATCCATAGTCACATCAATATCTAACCTTCTATTTCACTGCCTCATAGCTTTGATGTGGTGACTAATTAATGATTTCTGTTTGTCTAACTGTTTAGATCACCTTATATGACAAAGGTTTAAATGAACTTTTTGTAAAATTAAGAATATTTTTTTTTTCAGCTTTTTTTCCATGTAAATCTATTTCCATAGCATCATTTATCAAGTATAAAGCTCTCTCTCTCTCTCTCTCTCTTATTGGGCAATTGATATGAATTTAAAACCATATTTTCTTTCTATAATAATCAACATGTTTTTTTTAACCCATAGTCAAATGGCACTTTCATCACTACCTCTTCCCCCCATCCTCATAAGTATGTGATGGTGGTGATGTCTTGGGTTCAATTCCCATGGAGTGCATGAGTTACTAATAGGAGAATTTTTTTTCTTTCTTTAAATGTATGTATTTTCCAAATGTGGCTTCCTCAGGCACAGGTAAGACAGCAAGGAGAATTTGAGTCTCTGCATCGTGACCTGAATGTTGGATTTGGGGTCTGGGAATTCAGTCCTATGGATCTGGAAAACCCATTTCCAAACAATGAAGGTTCTGTCCACTTGTGGCACGGAGATGAAGATTTGATTGTGCCTGTTACACTGCAACGATACATTGCCCAACAGCTGCCATGGATTCACTATCATGAGCTACCAGGTACTGGACACTTGTTCCCACATGCTGATGGAATGTGTGATAGTATCATTAAGGCAATTTTGATCGGGGAGAAGTAGCCTTCCAGTTCCACATTTGTAATGGGCTACCCCAGGTCAGTGCTCTGTACATTACATAGAAATCTGAAATTTCTTTTGATCATTTTGATATGTATGACAAGTTTTGCACCAGGCATCAGCATTTTGTATGAACTGTTGCATATGAATGCAGTTACTACTTTGGGATTGAATTGAAAAATATAATTTGAAAATTTGAGCTTGCCTAGCTTTCAATGTGTTCTGTGACACTGATGGTCAGATAGTCAACATCTATAGGATCATGACTGGTGAGTGGATGAACTGAGAAATATTTTCACTTCATTTGTATCTATTGAGTGGAAAAGTTTCAGCTATTCAACATAAAGGTGAGGTTCTTGAAGGGGTATTTAGTCGATGCATGTGCTGCATTGTTTAGTGGCTCTGGATTATGTAGTTGACAACTATAAACCCTTTCTTTAAATCATTTTGGTGGGAAAAGTACCATGCAAATGCCCATATTTTTGCCATTGTAATAGTTTTATAGATTTCCTTAAACTTAATGGTTATAGATGTGTTATACTCATGAAATCATATGGCTTCATTTTCTTTTTTGTAGTGTTTGAAGGTGCCAAATTGTCGCTGTTGATGGGGCCATAGGAATAATGTGAGTTGGCGCAACTGATGGCATAGGAGTTAGGACTTAGAACTTTAATCGGTAAATGCTATCTCAGTATTTTCTGTAGTAGATTTAGTCATGAGGATGATCATTAATGGCTGCCATTGTATTTATGTTCCACTCAAAATTATGGATTGTAAGAATATTGTCGACAACTTACAAGAATATTTTCTATTCCTTTTTTGAGACTTCGTTTTGTGTATCTACCCTTTTTTTTGTTGCTATTTCTTTTCCTTTGTTTTATAAATATTAACTGATAAAAAAAAGGTTGTTTAGAAGGCTAGTGATCTTGTTTGTTGGAATACTCAGCCATTTTACAGAGCTGATTAGAAAAATCCCACCTGACAATTGGTGAAAGGTATCAGCTAGCATATAGATACCATTTTTTTTTGCAGAGAGTTCTGCTTCCATTTCCCAAGTCTGGGTTTTGCAACTTGATGGCCACTACTGGACCAAATATTGATTAATTCACATTTACTCAGGAGTCAGGACTGTGATGCCCACTTGTAATCAAATAAATTTCAGTTGCATCAACAACATTGCTACAAATTAGAATAAGAAAAAATCCACCTTGCTGGGAAACGATTCAGTGTGGCAATCCAAACAAGTTGGTTTTGGAAGCAAAACCCTAAACAAATGAAGATAATTCCTTTGAAAATGTTAAAAATTTTTAAACTTACTCATGTTATGATCTTATTTACTGTCACTGTTTAGTTGGCTTCTTGAGGCAGTGAAAAGGATTATGGAATTTGATCTTAGCAAGAATAGAATATAATTATGTGATCTTTTTCTTTTTTATTTTGAAGTGTTTGCAAATTACCTCTGCCTATGGGGTTTGGAGTGATGAAGGCTTGTCACTCATTCTTATGCATTCTTTATGTTTGTGTCTAGGCTCAGGATCATAACCACATTCAGTAAAGTCCCGTGCCCTGATTATTTAAGACTAGTTTGGCTTCAATAATATTATCTTTATAGTTGTTTCCTTCCATTAACAAAGCAGGGTGTATTCAACAGATAAAAAGAAAGAAAATGGAAAAAAAGGAAAAGAATAACAAAGTGAAAATTACCAAGTGACCAAACATTGGACCCTAAAAAACAGCCATTCCATAATAGATAAATACTCAATAACATAAATAAGTATTTCCATAAGATTATGTCACCCAATTGAACAAAATGCCATTCACTCACCCCTTACTTCACCCTTTTGGGATTAAACCTTCTTCTCATGGCTTCAATTTGCTTAGGACTTAATCCAAAAGCCTTCTCTAAAAGCTCCTTATGGATCCCAGATCCAAAAATGGCAGTTGGTACTTTTTGCAATCCAGGATTTTGGCTATTGAAACTACCAAATATTGTTGTTGGCATATCACCAACATTCATCAGGAAGTGCAGTAGACCCCGTGGGAACACAATGACCTCTCCTTGCTCAATTACTCTAGCAAAAGCCCGATTAGTGGAATCCACAAAACCTGCATATACACTGCCTTGCACCACATATGCAATTTCAGTGGCTCTTGGGTGAAAATGTGGTGGATTATATCCACCGACTTTAAGGTCAGCACGTACAAATGACATGCCTAGTGTGTTAATGCCAGGAAAGATGGCTGGGTTCACTGATATGGCTGCAAGGCCTGTGTCAGAGAAGTTTCCTGCTCCCTTTATGCCCGAAAAAATAAAGTCATCGGTAGTAGCCTCGGATGAATTCTTGCATGGAAGACTACCATGGTGAGCAGTTTTTATGGAACCAAATTTTGGGTTGGGTATGCAAAAATCTTGAATTGGGTCAGGGTCTGAAGCTGATGTTGTAACACAATATAGAAAGAATGCAACAACCAAAATAGCTAAAATTGGAGACATTTTTGTGTTCTTTCAATTGGATTATGATCTGAGTGTGGTTTTGGACGGGTTTTAATAGAGGTTTAAAGATTTTTACAATTCCATGAACGCCCTTACACTATAAGCCAAGTAGCCTCCTTGTATGATTGCATTAAGATTTAGCAATTTTTGCTTTTGAGGATTCAAGGCTCATATTGTGCGAGAGGCAATAGTTTCATACAGCACAATTATCTAATTCGGGTCCTACTACTCATAATCGCATCTGCCAATACAAAAGGATACATTATTGATAATTATTTCAAGCAATAAATCAAATAGTGGGAATTTGACACCATGGTATACATGTCGTCAACAAACCATGATTAAGTTGATTATAGGTTCTTGATGTCTACCACGTGAACAAAGGTTATTTGGTATTAATTTACATTCTGGAAAAACAATTTCATGAAAAGTGAAAACCAAGTTTATAATCGAATAGGAGATGGATAACATGGTAAATTTGGTCTTAATCTTTGCTTGGAAGTGAAGGGATGAGGCCACTAAATCATGATTAGTTCCACCTTTTGGCAAGGTGATGATTTTTCAGATCAGAATTATCAGATGGTGTCTGGAATAGTCAGAATCAGAAAAGAGAAAAAGGAACTAAAATTCTGTTTTATGTAGCATGTTTCCTATACTATACGTGTATGCATGCTTAAACTTTAAGCAATAAAATTCAGTCTGAGCCTGTTGATGCAAAGTTATAAGCCAGAACAAAAAGCTGCCTATGTGTGACTGTCATCTACTTGGTGGTCATCAATTGATCATTTGAGCTATGTGCCTAGATTCTCATCCCTACACTTTTAGACATGACCATGCTTGAACTACTTCTAGTTTCACTTGGGCCAGTCTTGAACCAAATTTCACACTTCACCGTACTCATTGTCAAATAGTGCTTTTAGCCCACAAGTCTATTTAATAATGAGCCCCCAAAACGAGGCCCATGATAGTTACAGTACGCAAAAAGCGTGGTTTGGGCGTAAAACATAATTTGTGAGAAGATTAATTTGGAAATGGCCATTTACTTACAGTTTCACCTCATAGACAAAAATTTGTATTATCTTTAATCCTGAATACATAGCTAGCTTCATTTTCACAGATTCACACAAATCATATCTCACCATATCTCCCCTTTAGTTGAAAGTAGGGGAAGGATTAGAAGATATAGGAGAGGTATTGAAATCACAATCAGGATCTATTTAAATTTAATATAAGGGTAAAATGCACTAAGACCTCCTAACTTCTATGTTATTGCACTAAAACCCACTTAACTTTATTTTTCTTCAATATAGCACATCAACTTTGACATTGTACCAAATAGAACACTTATGTTAAAGTTTTGTCAATTTGAAAAGGTGATTGTGACAAAGTATTAAGTGTGCAACTTTAGTAATGTGACTTAACTTATTAATTAAAACACACCACGTTTCTCACAAAATCCCAACTCAACTTCTATCTCACCCATTGCTATTGAAACCAGAAAAATCTCTTAGCTTCCATTGAGGTCTCTCTCTCCTCACTTTTCCTTAGTTTTTCCTTTGTTTTCTCGCCAACCAAACAAATGCATCTTATGGTTGCCAAGAAAACAAAGAAAAAATTGAGAGAAAGTGAGGGGCCAACTGAGGTTGAGAGATTTTTCTTGTTCCATTAGCTATGAGTGAACTAAAACTTGAGTTAGATTTTTTTATTAACGTGACATCTTTTGAATGGGCCAACTAAGTCACAATTCAAAAATTGCACCTTAGTATATCACCACACACTTTTTCATTAGCAAATTGATGGAATTTTGACATATAATAGGTCTATTAGGAACATTGTCAAAGTTGATATATTAAATTGATGGAAAAAAGAAGAAGAAGTTAACAGCATCTTATTGCAACACTTTAAAAGTTCAAGGGATCGTAGTGCATTTTACCTTTAATATAATATATTAAATAATAAAAGTTGAATTTTTATAAATTGCAATTGTAATAATTAAGCTAATTAATGGTTAATGTTGAAAATAGGATAAATATTGATGAAACGGTAACGTAAGCTACATCATAATTGTTTTTTTTTTTTTTTTTTTTTTTTTTTTTTTTGTGAGGGATCATTATGATATACTTGAGTGTGTAAATTACAAGTATTAATAATCAAGGAGCGGATTTAGAAGTGACCACAAAATTTTGTGTAAAGAGTATTGTAGTCTAACAAAATTGATTTACCTTACAAATAGATTTTATAACAAATATAGAGATAGTATATAATTATATATAATTAAAGATATAAGACTAATCAATGATATCTTCATGGTGTTAAGAACTTTATAGTTTAATTGATTAATACTTCTTAATATTTTCAATGAAGACAATTTGAATTTAAATCCCTCATCTCTCTATTATTAAATTTATAGAAAAAAAAAAGGGAAAAGAAGAGGGGGAAAAGAAAAGAAAGAAAGAAATTTTTGCATGATGGCATTGGCATGTATGGACTGTGTTGTTTCTTTAAGGGGCCTAAGCGTGCGTTTGCCAAGTTAATTTGTGCGATTTGCCCTTTTTTTTTTTTTTTTGGCTATACGGACCAGCCAATTTTAGTAAAATGCAGAGTTTTTTTTTTTTTTTGAAAAAAATTATTTTATTACAATAAAATAAACAATTTCTAAATAAACTCTAAGAATTCGAGATTAGTACGCACTGCATAGGCTTCCAATGGTGGCGTACCTAAGCATTCGAGATCAGTACACACGGCTTCCAATAGTGGCGTACCGTTGGAATCTTTAAAAGTTGCGCCAAGTGCTCTATCACATAACGTCACAATTCATCTAAGTATAACTGGTTAGATTTTTTTTTTTTCAAAGGGAACCTAAATTAAGTAGAATTAAAAAGTACAAAGTAAAAGTTTAGGATTAAAAAACACCCCAAACTCAACCAATAACCCGGAAATATAAGAAAGAGGATGCATATACAAAACAAATTTTTTCTATCAAAAAAATTGTATAAAGGTTACTTTTCGTATTTTTTAGTATTTGATAGTATCAAATAAAATGAGTTATATAAAGAAAAATTATTTTTGATTAACGGAAAAAGTATGACTTATTTTTAAAGATATTAAATTAGGTAAAAATGTGGTGTAAAATCCATGTTTTACTTTTTCAATCTTAACATGTCAGATCATCTTATCACATATTAAAAAATAAGTATAATCACATTCAATCAATTCTAATACCCATATATAAATCCAATCAAATTGGGAGTTTATTGAGATGCTATTAGGTATAGTAGAATGTATTGAATTTTAAGTAAAATGATGATGTGACAATCTCTTATTGGATGATATAAAACATGAGTTATATATCCCGTTCTTACCAAATTCAGACTCATTTTTAAATATTTTTTTCACTAATTTTTTTGAAAAAAAAACTTTATCTCACAGTAAGCTAAATAAAAGAAGTTAGAAGATTATTTTTCAACTTATTTAAAATTACTATTGTAAGGACCAGATTTGATATCCCAGCCCAAGGTATGAATGGACTTAGGCCTAAAAAACCCAAAATAATGAATTTGTAGATAATGGGTTAGAAAACTGGGTTTTAGTTATCCAAACAACAAGTTAGGTAGGTTTGATGACAAAAGAATGAAAATACACAAGTGTAAACTGAAGAAAAAACGTCATCGGCGAAGTCCGAGGACACTAGTTCTTATTTAAAGTTCTTAGGTAATGTTACAAGTCTGATTTTAGATTACTACAGTGTTTCTTTCCTCATTTTTCCGATCTCGATTTATGGTGGGTTCCTTCTATTATATAGTTCCCTTTAAACGATTTTGGCCTTCCACCTGTTGACCATCCAAACCTCTACTTGAGTGCCTGTCCCATCGGATACCCACTCAGGCTCTTTTTTGCGTTGGGGTGGCCAATATAGCCCTGTTCAGGGGGTCTTTTCCACATTAATGCAGTCAGAAAGTTAGTTGCAGAGCATTTAATGCGATGACAACAGCTTTCTCCTTAGATATTTTAGGACTCTTCCCCATCTGATGTCTCTGCAATACTTATCCGCTTCAACTGAATTTTCAGGATCGTTACCCTTGTTGACAGACCATCTCTTAGGACCTCGACCTTGTCTAGCTGAGGACGCATTCATCCTCGGCCCACTCTCATAAGCCATTATGACAAAAATTAACCTCTTTATTCATCAACACAATCTCTTCTGATGAAGACCCAATCTCCTCGGACAGATTCTTGTCCTTGGTTTGGGCCACAGGCCAAATATACAGGTAGATAATGAACTTTTGGGCCCAAGAGCCCTACAACTATTAAACATAAGGAAATGAGATAGCTTTATAAATTTTTTCTTTTTGAAAAATAACTCATTTTTAAGAAAACATTATTGCCAAACCAAAGAAAGAAACTTGTAACTGAATGACAATGTTTTATTGCCACAATCAAATGATAAGGTATCTCATATATATTTATATATTAATAGGCAAAACTAAGAGAAAATCTAATTAAATTGTAAATTGGAGTCTAATTTTACGCCACGTGTTTGATCTAATTTTTAAATTGTGTGTCAAGTGAATTATTAGGTGCAAAAATCAAAAAATCTAAATTCAATTAGATTCTAAATTGAAGTTCAATTTTGCGCCATGTATCCTATCTAATTTTTTAATTTTTTTAACAAGTGAATTATTGGGTGTAAAAACCAAAGAGCTTAGATCCAATTAGATTATATATGTAATTATAGTTATTTTTAAATGTATTTGTGCATATGCATGAGCTTACATACTTCTCATAATGTAAACCTACAATCCAGACTAAAAATGATTTTATGGCGTCCAGTTTGGGTACCACAACAGCTTGAAATAGAATCAATTGGGCGAAAAAAAAAAAAAAAATACAACCCTACTCTCCCAAAAACAGCGGCCCCACCATACCACAAAACTACGGGTACTATTACTATTCAATAAAATCCACCAGAATTGTCCACAAACCCAAGGGCCAAGTCTAAATTCGTGAAGGAGATGCCCCTAATTTGTAGGACCAGCTTGCCTATGATACTCACACCTTAGGCATGAGCTATCCACCACCATCACACGTGACACGTGGGAGATCTTTACCTAATTAAAACCACCAAAACTTCATGATGATCACCTGCTTATTGTCAAAATTTTAAATTCCCTATTTTAGAGAGTAAAAAGCATTAATAAATTATTACTAATCACTTGCTCATTATGTTCCATAAAATCGATTCTGAATTAAAGGGTTTTTGTGCATTTGAATTGACTTATTTATTTATTGAAATTGAGCAAAAGTATAATTATATTTGTTAGAATTGTGTGGTTAAATAATTAAATTTATTATATTTTAATAGCTTAAACTTTTGGAACAGTCGATAATTTAACATAGTATTAGAGCAGAAGATTCTGAGTTTGATTATTATCAATTCCATTCTCCCTCTCATTTAAAATCTCACGTTCTTCAATAATAAAAAGAAGTCTTAAATATTGACTAACAATCTAAACTCACTTAAATAAAAAATGGATAAAATGTTATTTAACCTCTCAAAGTTTGATCACTTCTAAATTGACTTCTTAATTATACAAATTTATCATATATATTTTTGAGAATTACAATATTGTCAATGTATCATTTTCATTAACATAACATCTAATAAAATATTGCCATTAATTCACAAAAAAAGTTATCTTAAATAGAAAAATAGGAACAACAAAATTATAAAATGTGACATAATAAAATAAAATAGGCATATTGATTATTGACATTTTTATCATATTTTTATTTTTTTTCTGAATAAAAAAATGGTATCTATAGTGTGAACTCATCGATCCTATATCACACGAAAAAAATGAATAATATTATATGTACCATTGGGGCTTTGATACGACTATTCACTCGAATTGCTCACCAAGCAAAGTGATAGGAGGACTCTTACTATCAAGTCACATCCTGCGATGGTACATTTAATTTGTTAAAATTTTAAATGGTCGGATTTGAAAAGTGGACAGTTTGGGAGGTATGAGTGTTTTACATGCAAGAATTGGCACCAGCAAAAATAGGAGCAAAACGTGTTAGGCTCGGAATAGAGGCGGCACCATAATAAGGGTAATGAAGCCACATGGCCAACACTTGGCGACAGGACAGAGCTTGGGACCTTGCTTTGAATTTCTACCACTGAGCAGCACTGTGGATCGATGTGATTGACTTAAAACGCTATTGTGGACCCCCACGCACACCACTATTTCGCCGGGAAGATAGAGAGGTGGTCAGAGAGAAGAAATAATAGAGTTTAGAAAAATCAAAATTACACTCACAATTACACTAACAAAACCCCTCCCTCTTTGACTCTCTACTCTACTCGTATTTTTAGTCTTTACAAACTTTATATATTACTCCCTCAAATTTGGTACTTGGGGTACTATGTAATAAGCTAAGAGAAAAAGAAATGTTCCTTTGTTGCGGTTTTGTGAGCTCCTAGATCGATCTGTTCAAAGGGGAGGGTGCAACTCTGTTTTTGAGCTGAGCAAAAGCTTCTTGAACTCAATCGGGTATGTAACTATATATGTATACATGTTTTATGTCTCTCTTTCCATCACTGTGGTAAATTATTGTGTTATTGGTTGGGGTTGATATTGTTGATCTTATTATGTGTTGGATATGAAAGATCTGAGGAAGAAGGAGATTGTTTGTTTTATGGTTTAGTTTCATGCAACAGTTTTTCATTGTTATTATTTAATTAATGTTAGTGCGTGTTAGTGAGGAATTTCGAAAAATTCTAGTTACGTTGGGCCTGCGAGATGCTACTTTTCGTGTAAAAAATCTGGTTTTTTTTTTTTTTTTTTGGCTATGTATTTATTGATTTGTCATGATAATTTATTTAAGCACTAAGTGACTTACTAAAATAGGAAAGATTCTTGTTTTTTTCTTTTGCTTTCCAACCCATTCTTAACTTCCTATTTCGGAAATGAGATTTTAATACACAAAGAGAGAAGGATTCTAGTCATTCTGTCCTTGAAATGGACCTCTCACATTCTGAACCTTTTGTCTATTCTTCTGAAAAAAAAATCCTATTCGTTTTATTTTCTACTAAGTAATTCTCATCGTTTTCAACAGTATGAGTATGATCGAGTACGAAGTATGAACTATGGAACAGGGTGTTCCATACATCCAGTTGTACCAAAATTCCCAACACGTTTCTTCTCAAAAAAAGATTTCCCAACACGTGTCTTGTAATTTTGATGGCTGGTAATAAGTTGCGGCATATTACAAGTTGGAAATTCCCACTTAATTTAGTTTTCAACTAGCTTCCAATACTATCTAAAAAAAAAAGAAAGAAAACTAGCTTCCAATAGAATGGAACCATGTCAAAGAAGACCGACGGTGCGTGTGGAGATGTGTAGCTTAGATATATAAGTAGGATTTATTGGGGTACCCAAAGGTCAGATAGGGTCAATGGTTTTCTGTCCAATATTTCTTTTCTTACTTTATATTTTTAATGGTTTCCAGCCTATAAAAGAGATGATATTTGCACTTCAATTTTATATCAACTAGTGGAAATATGGATGAAAAGTTTCTAAAGAGTATTATTATGATGACTATTTTTAGACAGCTCTAAAGTAAAAATATTAAAATCCTATTAATTTATTTTCTTTTGAAGAGAAATGACTATTATTAGGATTACTATCATTATTTTGGTATTACCTTTGTTCTAGATTTTTTTATTTTATTTTTTAATTTATTGACTTTTTAAAAAAGAAATACATTTTGAGATGTCTTAAAATGGAATAAAAGGTCAATAATTTAGAATAAAGAGACTATTTATATAAATTATTGATGATGTGACAAAATACAATCCATTTATTCTATATAAATTATTTTTATTAATGATGTGGCAAAATATTACCTATTCCTTTCAAAATGAATGGATAAAATTTTAAAATTCCTAAAAGCTCTTTAACTCTAAAGGATCTTCAACTATAATATTACCCCCAATAAAATTATAGAAAAAAATTGGTAGGTAAGAAGATTACATTTTTAATAAATGATTATGTTTTTGGTTTGGCATGATGATTAATTCATGTGTAACAAAAACGTTTTCTTAACTTCTCTGTGAATCTATTCTAATATTTTGTTTCTTCCTGAAAATATTCAGCAACACTCAGTAAAACGTTTCATGAAAGAGAAAGAGGGAAGAAAAAAAAAAATGGAAGTTACTAAAAGTATAAAAGTTAAAAACAACTCACCATTGCAAAAAAGATGAAGCAATTTCCGAAAATGTGTCCAATGAAACGCTTGCTAGCTGGTCTTTTTAATCTTCTAGGTGGAGTCAGGTGGACCAATTCGAATCAGTCATTCATATAAATACCATATATGTGTTGCTGGGCTGATTAGGTTTCTATGTCATTGCATGCTCGAAACGTGTCATTCAGCTTTGTTGGATCATGTACCAACTCACCTTGCATGGCGGCATTAAAAATCTACACCTACCCTGTACATAGAGGACACTTTTCAAAATTGTGGCATTGTCTTACTTATATTCATAAGAACTGAACCACTTCACCTGGTCCTACTCCTTTGCATAAAAACAGAAGAAAGTAGGCCTTCGTTTAACATAATTTGATTAGCACATTCACATGAAATTCATTGGCCATATCTTAAATTTGTTTTGACTTTTTCTTGGCCTTATATATTTAATAAATTATCTCTTCAGATGGTGTTTATTTTTAATTTATATATATGCATGGTATGGTCTCAAATTTTTGAATTTGTTTTTGGTAAAGTTGTTGCTTGTTGGGTTTATTTGTAATTAGATTTAATGGCCTGTTTGGAAGTTTAGAGAGGGAGGAGAGTAGGGGGGAATGATTCCCCTCCACCTTGTTTGGATGTTTTTAAAATTAATAGGGGGGAATGGAGTAATTAACCCTTTTCCTTATTTGGATGTTTTAAAAATTAGGATAGAGAAGAGAGGAAATGATTAAAATAGACAAATTTACCCCTATTTGAAAATGGGCTTGCAACATTGGTCTATTATTAATTTAGAAATGGTAAATTGAGAAATTTATCTAGTCAATAATTTATCTACTTTATTCTCCCTCCAAATCTCTCCAATTTGGGGAAATAAAAATGAGGGGTTAGAGGTGGTTGAAACCCCTCCAAACCCTTCCAAACTCCTCTCCCCTCATTCCTTAAAAAACTTCCAAACAAATTAATTGAATTACTCTCCCTCCTTCTACTCTACTTCCCCTCCTTTTTTTTAATTTCCAAACAGGACATAAGGGTTCGACCTCTTATACCCCTTACAAAATTCCTGTTTTATCATATAGCAATATAATCCACCATAATATGCATGATGTGTCAAAATGATAGAGCATTGCAATTGTCAAAAATTATTCAGTCATTGTCGAATGGAGCTGTCTATAATAAATGGAGGTTTAATTTCCATACAGTTTTTTTTGAGGAGTCTGGCATGTCCTCTAGAGTCTAGAGTCTAGATGCATTTCATCTTCAACCTTTGTCCTATGCTATGTTTCAAAATTGGCTTCATCATTTGAAATGTTTTATTTTAATCCTCATAAATTTTCCATTTAATTGGGTGGAAAAGGAGAAAGTTGGAAAAAGAAAAATAGAGAGGATAGAGGATAGAAAATAGAGTGGGTGTATATTTCCATCTGGGCCTACCAAAAGCCATCCTCCCAAACAGGGAGAAGAAGTGGGCGGAAATTGTTTTTATAATTTAATTACAATTTTGTCCATTTTAGTTAAAAGTTTTTCGGGAAAAGGTCTTTAAGGCCGTGACCATTACATACTGAACTTAGTACTTCAATTAGTCTAACCGTTAATAAAATGGGTTTCTCACGTGGAATACACATGAGCATATAAATTACCAAAATCATTTTAGTTAAATAAGTCTGGGGTTGTTGCAGTTGTGAGGAGATTGTAAATCGTATATGTAAATGGAAATTGTAAGAGCATTCCCATTGGCAATTGTAAATGGTATATATAAGGAAAATTTAGCATAAAGGCACAAAAAGAGCTTAACAGCCGGACTTGTAAAATCTTATAATTGTAAATTTTTTCGCAATTGTGCTAAAGTGCCATCTTAAATGTAGGAGGGCACTGTAGCACTTTAGTAAAAATTATAATATATTTTAATTGATAAAGTGGGAGAGAGATGGGGGAGAAGAAAGAGAGAGAATTATATTGGAATATATTATATTATTTTAGTGGGCAATATATATTATTTTAATGAGTAGAATAAGAAAATAAAAGTTTGGATGTTAGTTTTGTTGTAAAATAGTATGGTATAATTGATAAAATAGTTTTTTAAGATGGTAAAATAGAATAGGATAGAAGTTGCGGATGCGAATGCGAATGCCCTTAACCATAGACTAATTGTACTACTAATTTGGCACACTTGTAAAGTTTGTCGAGTAAAATAGCTAAAATAAAAGTTTATGGGTGTAATGACCACTGCATTCAATTTTAGGTGATGTTAAGGCATTTTTCTCTAGTTTTCAATATTTTTATCTTTATGTAATATAGTATGTAAAGGTATAATTTATTATTAAAATCACGTAAGAGGAAAATTGAATCATTTTCTATTTTTCAACTTTTATATTCTTCTTACATTTAGTCCAATCTAAAGATATTTATTTTTTAATAAATTTTAGTCATGTAATTGTTCGTATCAACTAATTACATAATAAAATTTAATTGTTCTTAAAAATAATAAGTTTTTTGTTGGGTTGATCAAAATAGTTACATAATTTTAGAAAAAATCTAGAAATACATAAAAAAAAATTTTACACTCAGTTAATGTGTCAAATTATTAATAATAAATAAAAAAAATGATGTTAATGATATATACGAAATATAATGAGAAAAAAATTTATAAACTTAAATAATATAAAAAAATATTGTAAATTTTTTTTGAGCAAAATACAAGCAATGGGGCCTTCCCATTATATCCCTCTTCAGTTATTACCATTCAGTCTCTCAGTATTTTTGAGATGGCATTCATTACCTTTTAGACCCCATCTGTAAGCAGCAGTACTTATCTCTTCTGCAATTGGAGCTCCAAACTCCAAGAGTTTCAAACCAGCTAAGGTTACGTCACTCACATCTCGAACTTTGCAAAAATAGTGTCTCTTTCTTTGCAACACTGACTAGTGCATAAACTCTGAATCTTAACACCTTCCTTAAAAAGTTTCAAGCTAATTCTTATCGATGTACTACTGTCCGATTAAAGCAGGTACTTTATTTTCGATCTTCATCAATTTTCATCTTCTTCATGGCAAACATGGTAGTCACTGAGTCCGATATGATCTCCCATGGCGAAGTAGATTCGCCATTGCAACACGATCAACAGCCCAACAACGACAACAACAAAAACAACCCTTTCTCTTCGCTTGGAAGACAATCCTCCATTTACTCTCTCACCCTTGATGAGTTCCAACACGCTCTCTGTGAGAGCGGCAAGAACTTTGGGTCCATGAATATGGACGAGTTTCTCAATAGTATCTGGACCGCCGAAGAGAACCAAGTCGTCACCACCACCACCACCACCACCACCGTCACCACCACCACCAGTTTCGCCAACAACAACAACAACAACAACAACAACAACATGAGCAGCAATGCCTTCTTGGCTCTAAGCGAAGCGCATAGTGATCAGAAGGAAATGATAGCAAAGCAGCCAAGCTTGCCAAGACAAGGTTCGCTTACGCTTCCAGCACCGTTGTGTAGGAAAACAGTGGACGAGGTTTGGTCTGAAATACGCAACAAAGGGCAGGAAGGACAACATCAGAATAGTAACAGTAACATCAGTGGTAATAGCAATGATGGTGATAATGTTCAAATTCCCGAGTCTGCCCCTCGCCAGCCGACTTTTGGCGAAATGACCCTGGAGGATTTTTTGATAAAGGCAGGGGTAGTTAGGGAATCGTGCACATTACCAGCGATAGTGCAACTACAACCTCAGCCACAACAGCAGTACGGGGTGTACCAGAATAACAACCCAACAGTTGGTCACAGTTTTGTCAATAGGCCTTTATTAGGACTTGGTGGTGGTGCTGGTGGTGGAGCTGGAGGTAGTGTTGTTAGTGGTGGCGGCGGCGGCGGCGTTGGTTCTAGTGTTAGTGTTAGTACATACCAAGCAATGTCACAAGGTGGTGGTGGTGGTATTGGAGAGTCATCAGGGTATGCTGGAAATGGCAAGAGGAGTGGTGGTGGGTACCCACCACCGCCACCGCCAACTGTTTGTTTTGGTGGGAGGGTAGTGAATGGTGGTGGTGGTCCATATGGGGCGGCACCGGCAATGGGACCGGTGAGTCCAGTTTCTTCTGATGGGAGGTGCACTACTCAGGTTGATAACACAAGTCAATTTGGGTTGGAGATGGGTGGGATGAGGGGAAGGAAGAGGATCATAGATGGCCCGGTGGAAAAGGTGGTGGAGAGGAGACAGAGAAGGATGATCAAGAATAGAGAGTCTGCAGCAAGGTCTAGAGCCAGGAAACAGGTAACAATACATTCTCTTTCACAAATAGATAGAATTTGATAGCCATGCTAATTTTTTAAGGATTTGGTTTTCAAACAATAAATCCTTGTGGGAGTGTTAAGTGAATCTCATTTAACTGGGGGAATTTAGACCTTATTCATCAATGAATATAGCACTACTGAACCTGGAACATCTGTTTGTTTCTAGCCATTTGTATTTTGATTCATTACTCACCATGGAACTTAAAGAAGAGTAAATGTTGACGTTTTAAAGACATGGATGTGTGATGATTCTCTAAAATAACTTATTTTACATTTTCTATACACATTCACTTTCTACTATTTTTAAAGGTAGATATTACCTTTTTACATTTTAATGTGTACATTAGTGTATGCAATTGTAAATATTGTGTATACAAGTGTAAAAAAGGGGAGAGAAAATTTACCATTTTTGAAAAAATACTAGCTGGGTAGGATGTCAATTCCCTCTCTTTATTGTCTCTGTGGGTCTCGGTTTTTCCTCGTTAATAATTAGAAAGCATAGTATGTTTAGGTTTGGTTTTAAATGTGGACATTACTTTTTTACATTTTAATATGTGTACATTGATCATTGAATGCAATTGTGGACATTGTGAGTACGATTGTGTTAAAAAAAGATTTTGAGAGAATATTTACCATTTATGAAAAATACTAGCTGGGTAGGGCATGTCAATTACCTCTCTTTATTGTCTCTGTGGGTCTGGTTTCCTGGTCAATAATTAGAATTATAGCATGTTTTGGGGGAAAGGAACATTTCTGTTTCAAATGATTCAATTCATGGTTTTGTTTAATATTTACAAATCTAAACCTATGTTTATCATATGTCATTTCAAATTGTACTCTTATACATAAGAAATAAAATCGTAACCTTTCTTCACTTGAAATGAAGATGATCTTATTCCATATTTGGGACAGATGCATAGGAGGTCTACCTTTGTGTGAAGGGCTTCAAACTATCTAGGAGTTGTCTAATATTGTGAGTTTTAACATGAAAGTAGAGTGTTCAGATCCTAGTGGTTCCCTTGTACACATGTTGATGGAAAATGCATCTAGAGCAATTGCCAGTGACTTCATGATTGAGTGAGTTAGGCTGGTAGTATTAAGGTCTTGCAAGCATTGATGGAGCAACATTAGATTCTTTAAGATGCTTGATAAAAAATTCAATCAATGTGACAGTTTAGCTAAGTGCTATTTAATTACTGCACCAAGCAATGAAACAACACCTTGGTTTGATTTAATGTGGAAAAGCTTCGGTTAGAGGTGTAATGATTTGCTTCCACAAACGAAGACAGAAACAAAAGGGCTTGATTGTGCGTGATACAATAAGGTACTTAAGTAATTTTTAACCATAATAATATAACTAACTTTGCTACATGTCATGGTGGAATATTTTTCC